>NW_006430462.1:2141686-2142142 GCF_000325575.1 Pteropus alecto
CTGAAAGAAAGGGTCATTACCCAGATCCCCCAATGGGAGTGGTTTTAGGGCCTCCAAAGAGGCTGCTACCTCTGTGTAAAAGGAACTGCCAGGGCCTCAAATTCTACCATCAGAGTTGCACTGGGTCACCTATAAAATATGACTCCTCGCAGGGGCCCTGGACCCAGTGCTCTCCTCAGAGGGAATCCAGCTGGGGAAACTAAGGCTCGGGTGGCTGACGTGTTTTGTCCAAGGTCACCAAGTTCCAGGGACAGAGACGTGTAGCTCCTGAGGCTGAGCCCCTGAGCCCCTGAGCCCCTGAGCCCCTGAGCCCTGTCTGTGGGCCGGACACCTCCTCCCTTCAGCTCAGTCCCAGCCCCCTCCAGCCCCTTCCCCAGGACACTGGACCCTTTCACAACCAGACAAAGGGAAAAAGTTTAAAAGGCGAGAATTATGTTTCCACCGTGGCAAAGGGGG
>NW_006430462.1:2142159-2149848 GCF_000325575.1 Pteropus alecto
AACCAGACAAGGAAAAAGTTTAAAAGGCGAGAATGATGTTTCCACCGTGGCAAAGGGGGTGGGGCGGGGAGTTGGAGGTGGGGGCGGGCTGGGGAGGAGCAGCCGGTGCTGCAGAAACGGACCGGTGTGTATTTATTCATGTCTGACACAACACAATTTGATTTTCCACATAAAAGATCAAATAATATTTCAGTTACAGTTAATTACACACCCCAAAAGCACATCAAAAGGACGGTTCGAGTCCGCCCAGCCTGGCTTCGCTGAGCTGCATGCGCCCGGATTTCACGCCCAGCTTCTCGGCGTCTGTGGCCCGGGAGCTCTGAGGCTCACGCTCAAATGGGCCTTTGAGGCTGGGCCAGGGGGCCAAGGTGCCTCCTTGGCCCTCAGGCCCCTTGCTGGGCTCCCAGGATGGTCCCATTCCAACTGATGCTTTGTCTCCCCACCAAAATAGTAGCCCTGGTGTCTCACCAGGGCCCATTCTCCCCCTGAGAAAAAACACCCTCCCACCACTACCCCAGTAGGCAAGGACGAAAGCAGAGTGAGTACCATTATCCCCATTTTGTAGATGAGGAAAGAGAAGTGATTTGCACACGCTCATACAGCCTAGAAGTGGTTGAGCAGAGATCTGGATGATTCCAAAGAACCGGCCTTTTCTGGTGTATCATCCCTGTTGAAAAAGCATCCTGGGTCATTTTTATGTTGTCGGAGGTGAAAGCCTGCAAATCACATGCGAGGTTGTTTCTGTATTTTGTTTGTTGAATGAATAAATGATTGGATAAAGGAGAAAGAATGAGAAAATGAATGTGAAAGGAAGGAAGAGGAGGTGAGGAGAAGGGAGAAAGGGAGGAAGGAATTTGGTTTCACCTTAATCACAGCAGAGGCATCCTGGTCTCACAGGAGCTCTGCTGACTGAGAGCTAAGTGCAAATAACTCTGGGAACACAGGAACAGGGCCGAAGTGGAGGGATACCTCTGAAGTGTGACCCTGGGGTATGATCGGCCCTCTGAGAGCCTTAGCTCACCCTGCAGTGCTTCTCAGAAAACTCACGTGTGTGCAAGTGAGAGACAAAGTGGTTGAGAAATGGAAAGACTGAGTCTGAGACTCACAGAATCTTAGAATAAGAATATTCATGTAATAAACTCATAGAACCTGAAAGTAATGGAATCTTAAAATCATCAAATCAGAAAATTCAAGAGCAAAAAGAGACTCCTGTTGGTGTCCTTCCGGTGCTGTAATGAGGTCCAGAGAGAGTGTGCTCTGCCCAAGATTGCACAGCACGTAAGGCTGGGCTTCCCAGCGTCATGGGGGCAGTCTGGGTGGTGGTCAGTGTGCCCTGCCTCCCAGATTTGAGCACAGCTGGTAGCGTCTCTCCCATTCCCTCCAATGGCACTTTTCATGGTGGGCGGGGGGAAGCAATTAGGATAAGTTAGACTCAGAGTTTGTCAAAGATAGGGTCACCATGCACACACATATCCCTGTGTCACTGCGCACCATGCCAAAAATCCCTCATCAGAGCTGCCTTTGAAGTACCTGGTAAGGGTCTATCACCAGCTGCTCCCAGTGGGGAGAGCCCACTGAGGAACAGGGTACAGAGACGAGGGCTGGGAAGAAAAGTGGGACCTACATCTACAGTTTTGCCAGAAAGTGGGAAGAATCCCAAATGCAGCTCCTTCTTCTCCATCCCCAGGCCCTGAAACATCTGTGGGCCTGGAGCTGGAGGCTGGGTTTAATCAAGGGGTCATCATGCGCTGGCGGGGTCACACAGGGCCAGCCACTTCCCCTCTCTGAGCCTCTGCTTCCCTTCTGTGGGCACAGGACCCTGGGAGGCTCAGAGAAAGTGGCCTCGCTGGCGAAGTTTCCCAGCTGTGTGCACTGGGGAGAAATTGGGGGTGCAAAACAACTGGCAGGGGCCTGGCAGGGGCAGGGGGGATAGGGACGGCAGGAACTATTCTGGGCCCTTCTCCCCCCGCACCCATGCACCCCGAGGCTCAGACCGCAAACGACCATCCTGTTGCCAGGCAAAGATGTTTCCTGTGCAGCTAGGCTCAACCCACCAAGTGCCATCGCAAACCCTTCCCAGAAGCCTCCACTCCTTGGCCACCTTGGGGCAAACCCCCACACACCCCACCTGGCTCACACTGCACCTCTCAACCACCCCAGTTTCCTACTCTCACCAGCCTTAGTTTCCTGCTGCCCAAACAAGAGTCAAAACACCCAGACATCACAAGACTGAGACAGCCAATAAATTAAACCCACTGTGTGTGAGGCCTGGCACATGGTAGGTGCCGGATGCAAATTTGTGGTAAGATACTTCTCACAGTTTCTGGCACAGAAGAGCCCTAGACAAAGGAAAGTAGTAGAGCGATGGTGGATGATGATTGCCTCGTTGTCATTCTTTATGCTCCCATCTTGGTACTCAGCACGCTGTTCTGTAAACAGTGGGTGCCTTAAGGGTGGGTACTGACCTTCTCCCTTTTTTAGCAAGGTTGTGCAAGAGGCTGAGTGACCCTCTGCATCATTACAAAATTGCCTGTCATCTAAGGTGTCTTTGGGGAAAATGGGAATGTAGCCACAGCAGCCACAGCTGCTTCTTTTAGCTCCTGAGCGTACCTGTTCTCTCTCACCACAGGGCCTTTGCACATGCTGTTTCCTCTGTCAGGTGCACCTTCTCCCCAAACTATGATTTTTGTACTCAACCAGGATGCACATGTGGATCTGACACATGTAGATATGTGTGTGCATGATGCATATGTGAATGAGTGTGTTCATGACTGACATGTACCTGGCACACGCGTGGGCATGTGAAGAGCATGGACATAATCTCATAGACAAGAGAACCAGGGTACTGTTGTGGGGAAACATGCATGGGTTGTAAGTGCTAGGTGTGGCCACATGTGGATGGAAGAAGGGGTGGGGCTATTCCTGGGGCCTTATGGGTCCCAGGCATTGTATGGCCTATCCGTGCATTAGCCCACGAACTCGACATGAGAGTACTTGCATTATCCTCATTTCATAGAGGCAGAAACTGAGGCACCTAGGATCTCACTGGAGAAATTGAACCCTGACTCAAGAGGGGTTGTAATTATCTGGGAAGTTAAGAGAGACTGGCTGGCCGGAAGCATTAAGTGCGTTCAGGGGGCACCGAGAGCAAATACAGTGTGGGGGGGCCCCTTGGACCAGGTGACAGTGGGACTGACAGAGGGGTCCCAGGGGACAGGAAGAGAGAGGAAAGCCAGAGACTAAGAGAGCCTGGGAAGGCTGGCAGGCGAGCTGTGGGGCGGCTCAGCCCTGGGGCCAGGCTACAAACCACGGCCTCCGACCCAGTCGACTTCCTAGGGCGGCACTTTGGTGGTGGTCAGCCCTTCTCTGGCTGATTTATGGGTGCTCCCCGCCCGCCGCACGCCAGCAACCAGCCGCTGCTGCCAGATCTATTATTGATGAACTTTAAGAGCCCCACTAATTAACTGTGCACACCCACACCCATGGCAGTGATGGCTGAAATACAGGCCTGGCTGCCTCAGCCAATGTCAAGGCCACCACGCCCCCCGATGGGTCTGAGAGGAGAAAGTGGACGGGGGCCACAGGGTAGAATCTCAGCTGTCTCAGTCCCAGCCCCCAGTGTGGGGGTCTGCTGGGCTCTCCCTGGGACCACAAGCAACCCACTATGTGACCTTGGGCCAGCCCTACCCTCTCTGAGCCTCAGGTACAGATCACCTAGAATACTTTGGCTGGGGATTCAACTGGACCAGATGACTCCTCTGCCAGCCTTAGGAGAAAGCTGGGGGCATGAACTTCCCCAAACTGGTCCATCAATGGGACCTGGGTTCCAGTCCCTGCTTTGCCACTTCCTGGCTATATGGCCTAGAGCAGGGGTTTGACCTCCCCCCGGAACCTCCCTTTCTTCATCTGGAAAATTGTAATAATATCAGGGTTGGTGAAGTTGTGAGAATTCAAGCTGCTCCCTGGACTGTGCACAGCATCCTGTATGGAGCAGGTGTATTGTGGGGAGGAGGGACCTCTGAACAGTGGCCTTCTGGGCCCTCTGCCTGATATCATCCCAAGATTTGTGGGAGGCCCATCACCTTCTGTTCTCCTTCTTCAGGATTGATCTTAAGCCTGGTGGGCACCCAGAGGAGGGCATCCAGTTTCTCAGGACTGTTTACTGAGCAGCTGGTGTCAGCCCAACAGCAGGCACCACCAGTCATAACTCAGACAGAAGAACCCTCCAGAAGGCAATCAATGATGAGAAGTGGGGGGACCTCGATTTAGGTAGGAGGTCGAGGAAGATTTCAGGAAACAGCTGAAGTTAAAGACTGGAAGCATCAGGCAAAAAGCGGTGAGTGAAATGTTCCGGGTAGAGGAAAAAGCTAGAGCAAAAAGGTAGGAAGGAGGTGGGCAGGTGTGGAAGATGAGCAAGGAGGAGATGCCCACATGACCAGTATTGGAGCCAGTGAGGGGAAGGGAGCCAGATACGAGAGTCCTTATGGGGTTGGGATTGGAAACCAGGACTGGGGCATGAGGAGAGGTACCCAGAGCTGCTTTCAGGAGTCTCTGTTCCACTCCTGACCAGGATGGCTCAGCAGCTGTCCATCTCCTTCCTGGCTCCCTTCCCCAGCTTGGCTTCTTTGAAATTCATCTAGTCCCCTCCCTTCCCCCACCTTTCCCGAGTTCCTGAATCAGGAGGGAGACACTAGGTCCTAGCAGAGCCAGGACCCTGAATCTTTCTCTCATTTTGCAAATGAGGAAACCAAGGCTCAGAGAGGGCAAGCAACCTATCCAAAGACACACAGCTGAAACCACCCCATGAGCACCCATTCTCGGTAGGTGCAAGACAGGGAGGAACCCTCCATGGTGGGTTAGCATGTGTGGCAGCTAGTACACAGATGAGTGGCAGAGCCAGTGGCGGGCGGAGAGGTGCAGACAGAGGGACAGTGAGCATGGCAGCCCCTGGGAGCTGAGAGCATGGACAGGGAGGAAGCTCAGATTTTAATCCCTGAGAGCAGAGAGGCCAGGGCCCGGCTGCCTCACCAGGGACATGAGGACCTAAGTGGTCATCGGTCACCAAGGCCCGGAGGATGTTCCCCGGATTTTATCATAAAATGGATTTTATCATAAAACGCTCCTGTCTCCTCCCTCCCTAGAACTAAGTCACTTTAGAGACAGAGGAAAATGGAGCCCAGAATCAGAGCAGGAATTTCCCTTCCAGATGCTTCCTCTGTGCAAACTAACATCTCCAGCCCCTCACCATCACAGGACGCTATGGGGTGGGCAGGAGCTCAGAAAAAACATTCCCCAAGTTCCTGGGTGCTGAGGAATCACTGCACTGCTGGTCCTGCTGGGGTCAAGGGTACTGGCATCTCCAGATCAGCGCGAGATTCTTCAGAAAAGCACAGAGAAGAGACAGGGCAGTGACAGAACCAGCCACTGTGGGACTGGGGGGCTGTGAGGTAGGGGCCCAGAAATGCTGTGTGATCCTCGATAAGTCGCCTCCTCTCTCTGGGCTTCCCCTGTGTTCCCTAAGTCCTCTGTGAGCCAGGGAAAGCCTTTCAAATGGAAGTGGTATTATTATTCCCGTGGGTAGCGTTGCTGTTTGAAAAGAACACTGAAAGCACAGTGGTTAACATCACGGATTTGGAGCCATGCAGACCTGGGTTCAAATCCTGACTCTGCCACTTTCCAACTGTGTGACCTAGGGCAAGTGCCTTCCCTTTCTGAGCCTCGGTTTTTGTATCTATAAAATGAGTGGCAACAGCGGGTTCCTTCAAAGGGTTAGTAAGTTAGGGCATGTGTGGCAGCTAGTACACAGATGAGTTGACAGTAGACACTCAGCGCTACCATGCTCCTTTCCCACTGTCTTTCGGGAAAGCAGGCCCATCTGGCCTCCTGCCAATGACAGCAGCCCCGGGGCTCCCAGCTCTCTCTCATTCCCTCCCCAAAACACCTGTGCAGACCCCCTTTCCAGCCTCATGGAATGAAAATTATGTAAAGAGGCCCATGCTTCTCCCTCACAGACAAAGACCAAAAAATAAAAATTCCAAACTGTCTCAGGAGGTGGCTGGAGGCTCAGGAAAGACCACAGCCAAGACCCCCCGCAGGCATGAGGGCTCACCTTCTGGGGATCCCAGTTCATCTGCACAGCTGCTCAGTTCCGTATCCCCATTTGCCAGAAGAGAAAACTGAGGTCCCAAGACAGAAGGCAGTGACCCCCAGTCCAGGCCTCTGGACCCCGAGTTGCCTCCTGGAGTGTGATGCAAAGATGCAGAGGGATGACAAGGGGTGACCGGGAAGGACTGAAAAAGCATTTAGCTCTTTCCAGCCTGGTAAGTTCTGGGCAGGAAAGCAGAAGCTACAGAGTAGGCTGAGAGCTGTTCACAGACAGCTAGACAAATGCCGTGGAATGCCAGGGAGACCCAAGCGCTCAAGGTTCTCTTTCAACTCTCCTGATTATGGCATGGAAAACCTCACCTGGGCGCTGCTGTGTCTTAAACATCTAACAGAGAGGGAGCTGATGTGGGTTCAGGGGCCCAGAGCAAGCCACCACAGTGAGTTACACTGTAAAGACACTGCTATTTCTAATTCAACAGTTACTTTTGATTGATAGCAAGTTTTCAATTCAAAATCGTTTCCTCTTGAAATGGAAAGGAATTCCTTAAAACACACATGAAGAAACCATGCAGATGAGGTATGGACGAGGGCAACATGGGAAGGAGGGATGGAAGCTTGGGAAGTGGGTTTCTTCCAGCTCAATGTACAGGTAGCTTTCAGGCCTCACCTTCACCCAGGTGGATGCCCCACATCAGCCATCGGCTAACATTGAGTAGGTAGCCGCCTTGCGCCCAGTGCTGGGCTGCCAGCTTGCAATACTCTGCAGTCAGGCAGGTGTGTCCCTGCACTCTGCAGCTTACAGTCTACTGGGGGAAACTGATACATGAGAAAAATCAAAGGACAGGGGTGGGGGGGATGCAGATTAGAGAGCGGATGGGGAAGGCTTCTCAGGGGAGGTACTGTATTTAAGCAGGCTATGTTGAGAGCAGAGGAGACAGTAGGTGCAAAGGCCCTGAGGCAGGAAAAGGCCACCCCTTGGAAGAATGGAAGGAGGCAGGGGGTGAGGCAGTGGGGGATGAGGCAGGCAGACCCCAGCTCACTCAGGATCTTGATGGTCCTGGGGAGGATTTGGGGTTTTGCTCTGGGTGCAGCAGGGAGCACTGGGTTGTTTTTATTTTGTTTTGTTTTTTTAATCAGGAGAGTGAGTTGCTACAATCTGAGTTTTAAGAAAACCCCTTCCCCGGCCACTGCTTAGACTATGGACTGAAGGGATCCCCATGAAGGAGCGGAGGTCGAGAAGATAGTGGCTTTGACTGGGGTGTGGAATGCAGGGTGCAGAAAAGGGGTCGAATCTGAGAGTTTTATGGGAGGAGGGAGTGGCGGGGCTGGGTGACTTGTTTATGCGTTTAACAGATATTTATGAAGCACCTGCTGTGTGCCAGACACCAGGATGGGCACCAGGGCGACATCAGTGAATGACAGCCTCATGAGGCTGACTGTCCAGGGGATGCGCATGTCACACTATATGCCCAAAGCTGTGAGGGTCCCACGCATGTACCTGCACAAGCCCACTCTCACCCTCTCCCAGGCCTACACACACACACACACACACACACACACACACACACACGACCACACACATGC
>NW_006430462.1:2150122-2169371 GCF_000325575.1 Pteropus alecto
CCCCAGCCCCCTCTCACCCTCTCCCAGGCCTACACACACACACACACACACACACACACACACACACACGAGCACCCACATGTACACCTCCAGCCCCATTCACCTATAAACACTCGTATTCATCGGCTTCGCTTATAAAAATAACCTTGGTGATTACGCTTCATCAGGCTGACGTTGCCAAAGAATAATTGAGATCCCCTCGCTCCTGCTTTACCTGGTGATTCATTGAGAATGCACTTTGCCCTCATCTCGGCCCCACTGAATGATACGAGCACTAAGAATACTTTCTTTTATTGTCGTGAATGACATTTGAATTCATTTTCCTGCCTATTATGTGCAGATATGGCGGAGACTGAGTGGTTATTACCTGCCTGCCGTTATGTAACGTGACAGAAATACGACATGGCTCGCTGCTGTCAGAAGGCCTCTGAGGCCACCCCGACCCTACCGGTCTCCTGGACAAGAGGCAAGAACACCGTTCTGTAAGCCAGGTCCTTGCTCGAAAACTGAATTGCCAGGTGATTTTGGGCAACTCACTTTATTGCCTGGGGCCTCGGTTTCCTCATCTGCTAAATGGGGGTGAAAGGGATGAACTGAGTGAACTTTTAGGGACCTTTCCAACTCTCCTGCATGTGATTTGGGGCTGAGCCAAGGAGGTCAGCCTCTTCATAGGCCTCTTCTTTCCAGGGGATGAAGGTTGTCTCAGTCAAAGTTGGAAAAAGCGAGTCCTCCCCTATGAGGCTCACCATTCATTCATCCATTTAGCAAGTGGGGCTCTGATCTACCACCTGCCAGCTGTGTTCCAGGGACTGGGGAGAGGATGGTGAGCAGGACAAATTTCCTGCATAATGGAGCTTACATGACAGTGACAAGATTTCAGCAAAAAATACAGAAGGTCCACAATTTACAATGGTTCAACTCATGGTTTTTAGACTCTACGATGGTGCAAAAGCACTATACATTCAGTAAAAATGTACTTCACATTTTGAATTTTGATCTTTTTCCCAGACTAGCGATACGAGGTACAATACTCTCTTGTGTTGCTGGGTGACAACGAGATGATGTTACCCAACCATAGGCTAATATAAGTGTTCCAGGCACATTTAAGGTTGGCTGGGCCAAGCTATATAATAATCAGTAGCTTGGGTGTATTAAATGCATTCTGATATGATATTTTCAATTTAAGATGGGTTTATCAGGATGTAATCCCATTGTAAGTCAAAGAGCATCTGTAGTTGTGAATGAATGAACGAATGAATGAATGAATTCGAGCGAGTGAGTCTGGAATGGAAACGATGGTTGCAAAGTGTTAGTAGAGAACGGACCTCAAACCCTGACAGTGAGCAGCAGATGCAAAGGCCCCGAGGCAGGAAAAGGCTGCCGCCTTGGAAAAACAGAAGGGAGGAGTAGAGATGAGGAGTGAAAGTGAGAGACGAGGTAGGCAAGAGGGAGCAGGAAGAAGCCCCGGGCTGAGCCCTGGGAGTTCTAGTATATGAGACAAAAGCAAACTCACAGAGAAGCCTGAAAAGAAGCTGAGGCAGGAAAGCAGGGCCCAGAGACAGAGAGCAGGTCTCTGGTGGGGGAGGAGGGGATGGTGAGGGGAGGTAGCAGGAAGGAGGGCCTGGCCTTGGCTTGGCAGTGGGGCCAGAGCTCTGTCTTGCCTGTGTCCCCAGTGGACATAAGGCCTGCCCTTCATCAGCCCCCACAGATATTGGCAGAACAAATCTATCAGTGGATTCCCCACCTTCGCTATGGCATCTGAGCCTCAGAACTGCTACTACCTCGGTCAGGCAAAGAGCAAAGACATCGTCTTAAATCATTTTACAAACCGCAGTCATCATTGTAGCTGTGGTACACTGAGCACCTACTATGTGCCTGGCAGGGTGCTGAGGCTTTATGATTGCTCCTGTTTTAGAGATGAGGATACCAAGGATCAGAGATGAAAGCCATTGCAGCCCTGATGATAGAGAATCCTAAGCCTCTGTTGTCACCAGGAAAATGAAGCGGCCTTCTGCTTTCAACCCCACTGAGGAGAAGGAGGGCCCCAGCCTACCTGAACCCCCGCAGGCAAGGGTGGCTATCATCCCAAGGACTGCAGCCCCTTCCTGGGTCCGTGCCTCAGCCATAGACTTGGGGTTAGGGCCTAGTGATTGTTCCACCTTCCCCCACACCCCCGCTATTTACAGCATTACGCCCCCGAGAAGGAATTTACTGTCTTAATCCTGAAATAGCAGGGAAGACATTCCGAGCAGATAAGTCATCTGTACAGCCCTGGAGAGCTCTTCCCACTTTTACAGAAACAAAATAAATGGCCCAAGAGGGCCCTCCTTCCAGATGGGAAAGCCCCAGCCTTGGGACTTCAGGGGAGCAGGGCCAGCGTGTGGACATCTGGCCTGCCTCCATTCCATTGGGCGATGTGGCAGGGAAGGCACCCACCTAAAACAAGATGAGGACAGCCCTTGTTTCAGGGAGTGGCCCTGACCTCTCAGGCTGGGATGTTCTCCACCTCAGGATAAAGCTGTGTGCCTGCAGCAAGTGGAGTCCCCTTTCTGGGCCTTCTGTTTTCCTCACTGTCAAATGAGGGGCTTATTTTCAGACTTGGCTCCCCTGAGCATTAAGATTCTAGAAAAAGTTGGGAAACTGAGGCCCAAAGAGGAAAGGAACTGGTCCACACAGCAAGGCCGAGGCCAGAGCTGGCACTCAGACCAGATCTGGATCTCAGACAGAGGAGCCAGAGTTCCCACTGGGGTTTTTCAAACTGTCCTCCGTGGAACCTTTAGAGTTCTATGAAGCCCCTCAAGCACCTCTGTGAATTACGGATGGGAGACAGTGGAGTGGGGGGAACCAGGCCCCCACCCTTCCACAGCCAGGGCCACCCTTCTCATCTGTCTTATCTCTGGGGTTCTTGAATATTTTGCTTGAACCAACAGTGCCAGGGCTAAAAAGAAAAAAATGAGAAAACCATTGAAATCCACAGGACAAAACCGGGCAGAGGGAAGAGAGAGAAGATGAAAGGATGTGAACATTTCTTCAAGGAAACGCAGTGGACCGGCACCTTCTCCAAGCCTGGTGTTTTAATGCATTAAGGATGAATTTCCTGGTTCCTGGAGAGAAAATGGGAGTAGTTATTTTGCTCCATCATAGGGGTGTCACCCTGAGAACACAGGCTACCCAACCCCAACGCTGTGGAAACTTGACAAGCAAGTTTGGGTGCTGCCTCCTGTCTTGATTCTGGTGGTGGCGGGGGCTCAGGGGGTGGGGGAAGAAGGGGGCCCAGAAAGGATTGGTCAAAGGCTCCCTCTTACACCCTGCCAGGGAGGGGCAGGCACCATCCCAAGCACACTTGCTGATTCCGGGACCCACAGTGTGCCCAGGATTCCAGAACTGCAGGGGACTCCAGGAGGGGTAACCAGGTGTCCTGCCCACAGGCTACCCCGCGCCACCCCCACCCCGGGAGTGCCTGGTAGCTTTTCAATCTGTAGGGCTAACTGGGCATGTCTGTCGTTCTCCTGAGGGCAGCCTGGTATTCTTGGGCCTGGTCACGCGCACAGAGGTGACCTCCAGTGTTCTTCAAGTTTATTGCTTCAACGCCAAATCACAGTCTTTCCAATTCCAACAGGATGCTTGGGCCTGAATTCAAACAGCAGCACTGTAACAAATGATGTCACCCTCTGTGACCCAGGACACACAGGCTCGTTGAGGGTCAGCCTGGAGACTTGTCACGAGGCCTTGGTGTAGACATGAGGAGGTTTCCTGGGGTCCCGTCCTATTAGAAACGGGCTGGTTTCTAACATTGAGTATCATACAAATGGCCCTCAAGGATTTTCTCCGAGGACTCCGTAATGGCACCCACATGTAGTCTAGTTAAACATGAGTTTAACGAGATATCATTGTGATTTTTTACCTTAGTATATTCGAATCCTAAGACAAGGAAAAAACGTACAGAAAAAGAAGAGAATTTAAAAAAGGGATGACAGGGATTGTTTTCCATTTTTTAACAATTTCCAGTGTGTCTGGTGTAGCTGATTTTGCCCAAAAATAGAGAAAGCCTCCCTGACATGGGGCAGGGGCAGGGAGCACTTCCGTCTCCCCCTCAGTCCCCCACCCACAAAACCTCCTCACCTCCCTTCCCCTGTATGCCCTGATGTGGGAAATGCCTTCAACCAACATTGTTTGTTTGCTTATTAAATGGCTCTCAGCTGTCATCAGGTTTAACCTCATCTTCTCCTGTGGGTCCTGGAGCCCTCAAGGTCATCAGGACATCTGGGGTGTTTGCCTGCACCCATCTTTTGGAGAATCAGGGGTGAGTGGCAGACAGTGGCTGTATAGGCTAGGCCACTGCCATCCATTTGGACCCTGGATACTCCATCCAGACTGGGGTGGCCAGGGGTGGCCAGGCTCCTTGATGCTCAGAGTCCAGGATTTCCACAGTGAAACAAGAAAATCTCCCACTCCATTATGGATTAAAATTCCAGATGTGACATCTTGGTCCTGGCGCTTCGAACTGGCTGTCAGAGCATAAACCCAGAGCGGACGGCATGGACCTGCGGCTCCTGGGGCTTGAAATCACATGTTCTCAGGAGCTGTGATCTCAGAGTTCTGAAAGACATGAACTCTTCAAATTAGAGAACTTCCCAATCTACACGGTAGAGACCTTTTCACCCAAGGGTTAGAGGCCGGCATCATCACCATCCCACGTGCATTTCACAGTTTCACAGAAAAATCACTAAACAGGCTTCCAGCTGGTCTGAATGAGGTGCTTGGGGAAGGAGGCTGCAGCTGTGCCCTCAGAACCCCATTGAAGTTTTACACTAACCACAGCCAAGGGACACATCTGGCTGCTCTGCCCTGGGTAAACTTCACATCAGCCCCCTGTGGAGGGAGGACCATTCCCATTCTACAGATGAGAAAGCAGAGGCCCAGAGATTTTAATCCATTCACCTAAGGCCACTGTATTAGTTTCCTGTTGCTGCTGTAACAAATCATCACAAATTTAGTGGCTAAAAACAACACAAAGTCAGAATTCCAAAATTGGTTTGATGGGGCTAAAAAGAAGGTGTCAGCAGGCTGAATTCCTTCCGGAATCTCTGGGGGAGCAACTGTTTTCTTGACTTTTCCAGCCTCTGGATGTCTCCTGCATTCCTTGGCTCATGGCTTCTTCCTCTATCCCCAAAGCGTGTCGTTCTGAACTCTGTTTCCATTGTAACATCTTCTCTGACCTACCCTCCCATCTTCACTCACGAGGATCCTTGTGTTTATACTGGCCCCACCCCACACCAGATAATTCAGGATACGCTCCCTATCTCAAGATCCTAACTTCAAAGTCTCTTTTTCCATGTAAGGTGATGTAACTCAGTTTCCAGGAATCAGGAGGTAGACATCTTACAGGTGTGGTATAAGGGGCCATTCTGCCCACCGCAACCACACAGGAAGAAAGTGCCAGAACCAGTTTGAACCAAGCCTGACTGGCTCCAAAATTTGTTTCCACGACCCCCAGATGCTCCCAAGGTGAATAAAATGGTAAATAGTGTTGCCAGATAAAATACAAAACAAATCGCTTTTTTTTATATATAAGTATATCCCAAATAGTGTATGGGTTATACTTATGTTAATTATTGTTTATCTAAAATGAAAATTCGACTAGGCATCCTATGTTTTTATTTCCTAAATCTGCCAACTCTAAAAGCCCAAAAATATCTCAGGAAGAAAAAGGAACAGCTGTATGCAAAGGTCTGTGTCCAAGTCTTAAATCCAACCGAGAGTCGACTGGGA
Source organism: Pteropus alecto (assembly GCF_000325575.1). NCBI lineage: Eukaryota > Metazoa > Chordata > Mammalia > Chiroptera > Pteropodidae > Pteropus > Pteropus alecto. The sequence goes on from NW_006430462.1 coordinate 2,155,895, forward strand.
CTTCATTTCTCCTCTCTGGGCCTGCGTGTCCACCTGTAAAATGGGGCTGTAATGGTGACCCTCCCTTCTCCCCAAGCAGATGCTCTTGATAGCACAAAGGGGAAATTATCTGCACACTATAGAGTGCTGTGCCCACCAAAGGAGCCTGCTTCACCACCAGTACGCCCCTCCCCACCCCATCCACAGGGTAGGGATTGAAGAAGCTATTCCCAGGGCCCAGTCCAGATGGGGTTTAAACTCCAGTCAGACAGCAGCTAATTTCCCTAGCTCATTATCCAAACCAAATTAGGAGCAGCCCAAGCTGCAACACTCATTCCTTAATTGGGGCTCACAGACGCCCCCACCCTGTGCCTTCTTTCTTTCCGATTCTCCTGTCCCCAGCCAGGCCGTGCCTTGAGGGAGCCAGAGGCTGCCCAGGCCCTGCCACCTGGGCCCATGCAGACGCCCCAGTGTAATCAATTAGAGCCAGGCCAGGCCAGGCTCTTAATGGGGTGCCGTTGGGCAGCTGGGCCCAGCATCGATCCTGGCCCCTGATGAGCCCCAGAGAGGAGAGGCAGCCAAGCCAGCCATGCAGATGGCAGTCTCCAGGGCCCGCGGCCCCACCCCCACCCAGGCTGCCCGCCAGTGGATGGATGGAGGCCTGCAGGACAGAGGCCTGTGCACCTGGTGGGCCCGGCATGAGCCTGGAGGCTGGACTTTGTGTTCAGTCCCAAAAAAGGAGGCAGAAATATTCAGGAAATACTGCCCAGCTGGGGTCCAAGTGCTCCCCAACTGGACCATCTTTCATCTCTCCAAACCACCCGGATGCCCCCTCTGGTCCCTATTCTGACCAGGCCCAGCCCCCCAGGGGCTGCCACTCCAGAGGCTCTGAATACAGCCTGGCAGAGGAGGGGCCACGAGCTTTCTTGGAAGAATGTTCTCCTGGGGCCTCCCCAGGCTCCCTTCCCCATCACAAAGATTGGTCAGGCTAGCGGGGGATGGGAAGGGGCTGGCTGGCAGCCACAGGATTCCCATCTGGGGATCATGAGGAGGCCAGGGTGGGGGCAGGATCTCCACTCTGCCTTGTTTGCTGTCTGAGACCCAAACCCAACCCTCGCCACCCCAGGCAGCAGGGATGGAAGCTTTGGAACTGGAAGGGGTGGCCTGGCCCTCCGTGTGGGGTGTGGAGACTGACCGGGGCCTCCTGCATGTGTGGGGGTAGGAATGTAAAGCTATGTGTGCAAATGTTTGAGGTACAGGAGTACACTGCCCGAAGGCAGACATTTCTCTGGGTCTGGGTTTTTCTAAATCCCACATGTGGAACACACTGTAGTTTTAAGAAGTATTTGCAGAATGAGTATTGGGTGGGATCTGTGTTTCTGAGCTTGTAAGAGTGGGCCTGTGAGGCAGTGTGTACATGTGTGTGAGAGTGTGTGTGAGAGAGAGTGTGTGAGTATGCAAGTGTGTGACTGTGTATAACAGCGGTCTCCAACCCTTTTGGCATCAGGGACCAGTGCTCCTATGAGAATCTAATGCCTGATGATCTACGGTGGAGGTGAACCGGTGATGCTAGCGCTGGGGAGCGGCTGCAAATACAGATGAAGCTTCCATCACTGGCCTGCCACTTACCTCCTGCTGTGCAGCTAGGTTCCTAACAGGCCACAGATCCCCCGTCCTCGTCCTCGTCCTCGGCCCAGGGGTTGGGGACCCCTGGTGTATGAGATTGTGTGTCTGTGTGGCATTTTTTTTTCTCCCTATGGGCAAGCATGTATTTCTAAGAAATGACCTCAAGACTTTGTTTCCTGCCTCAGAAACCAGGCCCATGAGCACCCAACTTGTTCAGGCCTCAGAGCTCAGTCGCCTGCTGTGGGAACCTCCTTGCCCCAGGCCTGGTGAAATACAAATTTGGAAAAACGAAGTGATATACAAAGAATAAAATAAAAGTCACATATAGTGACACCACCTACAACTCTGCCTGAGCTTGAACCCTATCATGTGCCTCCGTGCATCCTCACAGTCTCGTGTGGCAGTTGATGACAATAGCTCATCTTGCAGATGAACAAGGTGAGCCTGGGAGAAGCCAGGAGTCAGAGCTGAGCTGCCAAGCAGGGATGCTGGACCAGATTAAAACCAGGCCTTAAGAAGAATACCACCTTGCAGACAGAAAAGAACAGGTTCTCTAAGGGAATGGTGCCCTTTGGGGCCGAATTCTACATGTCAGGTGCCCAGCGCCGCAATGTTTGTGGAGTCAAATAGAACTCAACCTAAGAGACTTAGCAGCCTTTAAGTCTCACACCTATTACCAATGTGCTGTGTGACCTCAGGCAAGTTCGTCCCCTCTCTGGCCCCAATTTCTCTCAGCACCACCAACAGCTTAGAACCCAGAAAGGGTCCATCCCATTCTCCCTCCTGATACAGGACTCACTCCTTCCCCCAACATCCAGTGAGAGATCTGCCCAGCTGCTGCCTACACTTCTCGTCAGATGGGGGGCTCACTCTCTCCCAAAGTACCAGGCTGTACTATTGGCCAGTCAAGCCACACGGGAGAGGTACATGAACTGGGAAGCCAGACAGTTTAGGTCCAAAACTTGCCTCTCATCATACCGGCTGTGTCACTACCTAGCAGTGCCTCAGTTTTCCCGTCTATAAAATGGGGGTATCTACCACACAGGACTTTTGCTAATTACAGAAGTACTGTTCTGCCTTAATATCTGCCATTAACACTATTTGAGCTGCTGTTCATCCCTCCTGCTCCCCCATCCCCCAAAACAGGAAGCTTTGGAACCATGGAAGAGAGGAATAGTAACCGGCACAGAGCCAGTGTCATCTTGATCATAATCATTATCATCACTCCTAGAATGACACACTTCCCTCTGTTAAGATGTAAGCACCTCCTTGTCACTGCCACCCATTAGTCCTCAGGCAGGAATTATCTCACCCACTTTACAGATGCTGAAACTGAGGCCCAGAAAGAGAGAAAGACACTTGCAGAAGTCACCCTACGGACTCCTGAGCAGAGAGGCTGCCGCCATCCTGAGAGCAGGTCTTGCACCATGCCAGCCCCTCCTCGTCTGTCTGAGGCTGAGCCCGGGTGGGCTAGGAGAACAGAGAGAGGGGTGGGGCCGAAGCCCCCCTTGCCCCCGTCAAGGCCATGATGCCGGGTGAATGGGCTGCAGTCCAGCCACCGGGCGCAGGCTGGCTAATTGCCGACGCGCGGCCGCTGCCCTGGACCGTGACACAGGCCCCTGACAGACGTGATTTATGAGGGCCCTCGGCAAAGCGGAACCCACTCAATTGCCTATTACCTCACTTAGCAGACACCTTGTCACCGCCCGAGAGCCGGGTGTTAAAAATATAAACCAGGCGGCCGGCAGGCCCTGAGCTCACAGGCCCTCCACCTGCTCCAAGCCAGATAACAGCCCCCCAGCCAGCCAGCTAGCTGATCTCCAGAAGATGCTGGGGCCAAATTAATGATGTAGATGTCATTTGGCCTCAAGGTCTGGACTGGGTGGACAGCCAGAACAGGGACAAAGCCCCAACATTCAGACCAGTCTGTCATCAGTGCCCATTGCAGAGATGGGGACAATTGAGGCCCAGTGAGTTGGAGCTGCTTGTCCACGGCAGTGGGGAGCCAGGAACTGGATCTCAAGTAGGAAGATAATAGCTTCAATTAGAACCTGGGGATCTGAGCGATAATCAGGGGCCCTTACAGCTAAGGCATTGAAGCCGAGATGTGAAGGAGGAGGAGAAGCAGGAATTAGCTGGAGGGGAGGGAGTTCCAGGTAGGAGGAACAGCGCATGCAAAGCCTTAGGGCCTAGACGAAATGCCAAGAACTCGACGAAATGCAACAGGACTGGAGCGAAGGAAAAAGGAGAGCGTGGCAAGAGAAGGTGGCCTTTTCCAAGATTTCCCTCCATTGGAAGGCAAAGCCAGGGAGGGATTCAGTCGTGTGGGTCCTTCGTTCAGTCACCTGTTTGGTTATTCAACCAAAAAGTTACTGATTCCCTGCTCTGTGCCAGGCCTGGGATGGATGCTGGGGAGACAGAGATAAAAAAGGGAACGACATGAGATGGGTGAAGGAAGCCCAGGGCTCATGGGGTAGAGCATGTGGAGAAGGCATCGGGAAAGACTGCTAAAGGATGGGGTGGCGGAGGCAGGGGCGGGGTGTCCCAAGCAATCTAGAAAATGCTTTCTCATGCCTCTAAACTGAACTTATGTGTCCAAGAGAGTATCAGTCCCAGAGTTTTCCCATGTCGGTGACAAATAAAGTCCAGAATTCTCCAGTGAGCTAGATATCCACTCATTCATTTGTTCATTCATTCATTCCACTCAGCATTCGCTCAGACAAGCAGAAGTAATTTAGACCAGCCCTGCCCTATGAGACCCCCAGCGCTACTGCAAGGGAAACAGAGGTGTGAATAAACAAGTGCAAATCAACGTCAAGGGTGGCAGAAGGTGGACACCCAGTACTAGTTGGCAACAGAATCAGCTGGAAGCTTTGCAAAACACAGACTTCAGACCCTACCTCAGACCACTGACTGCCTCTTGGGGTCAGGGCAGAGAATTTGTATCCTAAAACCACTCAGAGGTCAGAGATGGCTCAGCCTGGCACCTATTTGCTGACCGTCCTTTCAGAATCCTCTGTGCCAGGAGCGTTGAGCTCCCGAGGGACTGGTCGAATTGGGTGGCATCCAGGGACAGGCTCCTGCTGACTTCAGGTCTTATTTTAGCTTTTGGTGTGTCCCTGGGAGACCCAGGGATTTGCATGTCTAGATGGAGGGTCAGACTGGCCCTGGCCAGCCCTGTGGACAGAGAACCCGGGAGCTGGAAGCTGATCCCACCCACCACCCGTCACCCACCCTGGAGAAGCTGGAACCACTAGGCCCTGCACTGGGGCCTGTGTGGGCTGCATCAGACCTGTCATCCGGTGGCTCGGAATAGCTTGAGGCTCTGTGGTTGCAAAAAAATGGTGAGGCAAGGAGCATTGTCCCATTTTACAGATGCAGAAACTGAGGCTTGGAGAAGCCACGGCCATTGTCATAGCCTGACTCACCTCCAAGCCCTCATGACCATGAACTAGATTTTTGCTAGACAGTAGCCTCAGTGCTTAACCTATGCCGTGCCAAGCTGATGATTAATATCATTAGTAATGGCCAACACTTAACATAGAACATTTGTCCTAAGCATGTATGTCTATTAGCATTAATTCATTCTCATCCTCACGAACACCTACAAAGCAGGTCCTAATTGTACCCTTCTTTGATAGATGAATTAGAGATGCCATACCACTTGGGAGTTGGGCAGAGGGTCCATAGAGCCCTGAGTCTCCAGTGAACCTTTTCCTCCCCAGACCACCTCCCAGAACCGCACCCCGCCCCCACCAACCCCAAGCTAGGATCAGTTAGCCAAATGCACAGCCCCCTCAGGGCTTGATTCACACCTGCCAGGTGGAAGCAAGCAGTCTGGGGTTGACAGGCAAAGCCAAAAGCCAGAAGCCTGGGTTCGAATCCCAGCCCTGCCCTGGGCTGGCTGTGGCTCCTTAGAAAGGCCAGTGGTTCTTTCAGTGAAGTGGGAGCACTTCTCCTCTCCCAGCATGGAGGGTCGAGGTGGCAGGAACACACTTCCCTGCCTACAGGTGAGGAGGCCAAGGCTGGGAGACTGATGCCTGAGGCACCCTCCCCACACCGGGCAGAGACCAAGCGGGCTCCTGTAAGTCATAGGCCACTATCAGAATGACAATTCAGGGGGAGCTGAGGTGCAGTGAAGCGCCAGCTGGCAGAGCCGGCGGAGCAGTAGGCGCAGGCTTCTCTGACTCCTGGGCTGGCCGTTCTCAGCAACAGAAGTGGAGAAAGCAAGAAAGCACGGGCACTGGACTTTAATCCAGGCTCCTGCTAACCAGCTGGGTGCCCCAGGGGCCAGTGACTAGAACTTTCTGGGTGCTGCCACTACTGGTGGTGGAGGCGGGGATCCATGGAGGGTGCCCATAAGCCTGGGCGTTGGAAATCGCAGGGTTGGCATTCACGGGAATAGCCAAAAGGGCATTACGAGTGGAGGAACCAGCCCAGGCAAGAGGTTGGAGAGCATGGAGCACGCGTGGAAAACAGCAAGCTTTTTGGATGGCTAGAGCTAAGGATGCATGAAGGTCTGCAAATAGGTGTGTGAAAGGTGGCTTTTCATCCTGAGCACGTGTATGTGTGTGTGTGTGTGTGTCTGTGTGTGTGTGTGTGTGTGTGTGTGTGTTTTCCTTGCCACAGATCCCCCATTAACGCTCCGGTATTTGTTTGCTCAGTTCCAGCTCTCCCCACCCCCTGCTGCTTCGCTGCCCCCGTTTGCCAGTCTGCTCCCTCTCTCCCCCCACCGGGGGCTCCATGGGTCACTGAAACCGAAACAAGCCCCTGCTCTGATCGTTAAACCAGATGCCCAGGCCCCATCCCGCCTGGGCCCCATCCCGGGTCAAAATGAGCAATGGAGCTGCTAGGGAGGCCCCGCCCGGCTGCTTCAGACCGTGGGGGGCCTGGGGTCCCCAGGGGGACAGGGCCAGACTAGGGGAAACCCAATCCCTGACACATGGAGATCATTTGCAGGAGGAACAAAATCCGTGACTGGCTCCAAATGGACACACAGGGGACGAAGGGGGGCTGGTCAGGGAGCACTCAGAGCCAATGGGAGAGGGGGCTGAGGCAAACTCTGGGCCTGTCCCAGACCAGGTTCTGAGGCTGGCTCAGCCACTGCTGTGCTGGGAGACCAAGACAAAGCTCTCACCCTCTCTGGGCCTCCAGGTCCAACTCAGGAATATGGTGAAGACCGAAAGAGACAATTCTAAGCAAGTATCTGACCCTATGCCCAGCACACATTCAGCCCTCAGCAAATGGAGTGGATGTATACAGGGGAGGCAACTGAGGCCCAGAGACTTGCCGAAAGGCACACAGCGAGTCAGCGCTATCAGAGCTGAAGTGTCTTAAAGGCTCCGGGTAAATTATAGGTCCACGGGGATGGGTCAGAGGCAGCTAGCCGTGATTTGCCAAAGTGAGCACACTGTGACCTTTGTCTACCCAAAGTCAACTTCCCCTTCTTCCCATGTCACTAGGAGCCTGCAAAACTCCAGCATGGCACCCACCCATTTTGTTGTGTTTTTAACAGCTTTATTGCAATATAATTCACATACTACACAGTTCCGCTGTTTAAAGTCCAAACTCATTGGGTTTTGGTATATTATATGATTAAGCTCTGAAATCGTGGTAAAATATATATAATATAAAATTTGCCATTTTAAACCTTTTAAGTGGACAATTCAGTAGCATTAAGTCCATTCATAATGTCATAATGACGTGCAACCATCGCCACTATTTATTTCCAGAACTTTTTCATCACTCGAAGAGAAATTCTGCACCATTAAGCAATGATTCCCCACTCCCCCTTCCCCCAGCTCCTGGTAACCTTTATTCGACTTTCTGTTTCTATGAATTTGCCTATTGTAAATATTTCATATAAGTGAAACCACACAATTTTTGTCCTTTTGGTTCTGGCTGCTTTCACACGATGTTTTCAAGGTTCAACCATGTCGTAACATGAGTCAGTACTTCATCCCTTTGTATGGCTGAATAATATTCCATTGTATGGATAGACCACATTTTGTTTCTCCATTCATCTGTGATGGGCACTGGGGCGATTCCCACCATCTGGCTGCTGTAAATAGCGCAGCTATGAACACGGGTGTTCACATGTCTGTTCAAGTCACTGTTTACAATTCCTTTGGGTATGTACCTAGGAGTGGAATTGCTGCAGCGTAGGGTTACTCCATGTTTAGCTTTTCGAGGAACTGCCACACCGTGGCTTCTCAGAGAGTCTGCAGCCCTCTGGCTTGGAGCTCATTCTGTGTGAAGGGCCTAGGACCCAGTGCTGGTCCCCATCTGCCTGGACCTTCCCAGGTGAGCCCTTGCTACACTCTGCCTCACTTCCTCGAACCTGGGGAGATTACCTCCAACTCTTGGGACCGTGCATGGCTCCCCATTGTTCTCAGGACAAAAATCTTCCTCCTACACGGCGCCCTGTAAGCTGGGTGCAGGTCCCCACTGAGGTCCCACCACTGCCTCTGCCCACCCACCACAGCACTTAACTCGTGTGCCAGGCTTTTTGCTGACTCATCTTTTCCCCCTACTTGGCAGAGAACTCCTTGAGGTTAGAGACCGTGTTTAGTTTGTATCCATGTGGTCCTGGACATAGGAGGTACTCAATAAATAAGTGTATTTCACAGTTAAAGAAACCAGGGCTCAGAGAATAGAATTAACTTGTCTGAGGAAACAAAGCAGAGAAGCAAGGGTCACCTGAAACAGGGCTGTCTAATTAAAGAAGACAGTGGGTGTCAAGCGCCTGGCACATAATTGGTGTTCGAAACATATTGAGGACCAGTTTTCTGCCTGCTCCTTACCGCGGGGAGTCTAAGTGCCCTTGGGTCCCTTCCAAGCCCCACCTTTAACTTGCTGTGTGACTTTGAGCTAGGCTATTGCCCTCTCTGGGTCTCATTTCCTATCTGTGATCTGGGGACTGGAATTTGAAGCTTCTCCAGCCACCATCAGCCCCCCTACTCCAACGGATTCCACCCCATGGCTGGCCTCTCCTGCCTACAGGTAATTAGAGGAAAGCAGTGGGGGTCGAGGGCAGGGGGAAGCCCCAGCAGGCAGCTCCTTCCTCTGAGAGGGGCCCCTCAACACTGCCTGCCCAGCCCCTGCTGCGGGAACAAAAGGCCTCGTAGACCTTCAAAGCAAGGCGCCAGGCGGAAGGCCAGCGTGGGCAGCCGCAGAGATGGCCACGGGGCTCGTGGTGGGGATGGCCAGCAACTGGAGGTTGTCCCCATCCATCAGTCAGCGGTGACAGCTCCCGGGGCCCTGCAGCCCCCCGCAGCCAGGCCAGCTGACTGTCCGGCTGCAGCAGGCCATCCCTCCCCGCCCTGGTGGCTCCAAACTGATGACCTGAATAACGGAACTGCCTTGAGTGTCCAGCAGCAGTAACAGACACATCTCTGATCCATGCCTCTCACGCTCTTCTGCCGAGCTTTACCTTTTCGGTCATGTCCCCAGCCACTGGCCCCAGTGTGGAGAGAGAGATGTGACACATGTCCTCTTCATTCTGATGGGGCAGTGGAGCCCAGAGCAGGGTGGGCAGGGGCCTAGGAGTCCAGGAGATAATGGGAATTTGGCCTTTCCTGCCGCCAACCTTCTGTGTGATCCTGAGCAAGTCTTGGTTCCTCTCTGGGCCTCTGCTTCTCCTTTGTGAAATAGTGACATCTCTGAACTCTGATGTGTGAATTCTGTAATACTCAAGTGTTTGGGGAGACAAGTGAAGGCAGTGGTGACATTAGCCGGGCAGGCCTGGTTTCAAATCCCCCCTCTACTTGCCCTTGATGGGTGACCTCGTGCAAGCTACTTAATGCCTCTGAGCCGCCTCCTCCTCACCTATAAAATGAAGACTATCCTCCCACTTCAAGAGATAACTGTGAAGATAAAATGAGATCATATCTGTAAAGCACTCAGCCTAGGTCCTGGCATGGAGCGAGCACTCTGTTGAAGCATTTCTTAGTGAGCATCTACTACACGCCACTACAGGCCTAAGCTCTAAAGATACAGAGATGAACAGGATCAAGGACCTGCCCAGTGGAACATCGCCTAAGTGACTAGTTAATTACACATGTAGTAAATACTGGGAGGGAAAAGAGTCTAGGGTCCGGGAGGGGTCCTGAGAGGTAGCATTGAAGAGCAGACTGGAACTGTATTCTATGCAGAGGGAACAGCTGGTGTGAATGCTCAGAGTTAGAGCCAAGCTGGGGGTGTTTTAGGGATGTGATGGAGGCTACTGTGGATGAAGCAGAGTGATGCAGGGATGGGGACCACGCAGGGCAGGGCAGCGGTTAATCTCAGAGGGTATGGGTTTGCATGCAGCTGGGTGGCATGGGGGAAGCTTCTTAACCTCTCTGGTCTCTGTTACATGAGATCAATCTGGGATCTGCCTCACAGAGTGTGAGGATGGGCTTGGATGTGCCGGGAATGGCCCTGGATGTAGTAAGCCCTTGAGACCCGGGAGCTTTTTTTTTTTTTTTATCATCCTCATCTTCACCATTGTATAGCATGTTTGAGCAGTTTGACAGATATTATTGGCTTTCCATCACCAGGTGCTTTTCTTTTAGGAAACACTAGAGGCCGGAGGGTGTCGACTGGTACAAGAAAGTTCCTCCAGCTTGGGTGGTAAAAGAAAAAAAAAATTGGAAACAACCTAAATATCCATCACCAGGAGGATGACTCAATGAGTAGTGACATATTCATACTGCGGAATACTCTATCGCAGTGACAGTGTAGCAACTGGAGCGTCACGTATCAACAAGGATCAGTCTCAAACGAGGATGGTGAGCCAAGAAAGCAATCATGGAATATGCATATGGGATGCTCGCATTTATAGAAAGTTTTAGAACGTGCCAAGCCATACCGTATACTATTTGAATACGCATGTAGGTAGTGGGAGTGAAGACCAGGCTCGGGTATGATATGAATCCGTTCAAGACAGCAGGCATCTGGCCACCCGATGCTCTCTGTCAGCCTTCTCTGCTTTATTTTTATCATCATCTGACATAGTATCTATGTGAATCTATTTTACTTATCATTGGTTCTTCTTCTATAGAATGTAAGCTCCGTGAGGTCAGGAATCTTGGCCTGATTAGTTCTGTGCAGTATTCTCAGTGCCTAGAATAGCCTCTGGACCATTGTGGGCACTCAACAAATATTTATGGAATGGAAGAAAGGAAGAGAGGGAGGGAGGGAGGAGGGAAGGGAGGAAGGAAAAGATGCAGGAGAGGGAACGAATTAGCATTTCAGAGAGAAACACAATAGAACACCACAGACCCCAGATGAAATCAGAGGAGTAGCCAGAGAGAATAGAAAAAGGCCGCCCCCTTTCCCGCTTCTGCCCCTGAAGGCCCCACGGCCCCATCCCATGGCTGCAGGACTCGTGCACCCAGCACCTTTCCTAGAGCTGGAAGGGGAGCCTGTGCTGCAAGAGCAGCCCTTGCTCACTTGATTGAGAAAGAAGATAGAAAGTGGGGTCCGTGACAGCCACGGTGAGTCTGCCCATATAGTATAAAAGAGATTTTTCATCTTTGAGTCAGGGTAGCCCAAGAAACACAAGCAAAATGAGAATGGGCCCAGAATAATTACGCTCTTTTCCATCACGGGTCTCTCTGGTGCCACACTCCCTTCTGATGTCCTGAGGTCAAGGTCCTCTACTCATACCCGCCAAGCCAGACACCCTCTGCCCTCATGCCCAGGATTTGTGGATTCCTCCGCACAACTTTTTCCAGGCGTGTCTACTTCTCTCCAACCCTAGACCTCTTCTCTCCTGGACACTGCAGCAGCCTCCTTGCTCATCTCCCTACAACTATTCTGACCCCTACAAACCCTCTCCTCACAGCTGACCGGGTCTCAGGACATAGTCCCTGCCATAGCCAGAGGCCCTGCCTCCTGCTCCCCAGTGTCACCCCCAACAATTTCCCACTCACACTCTGCACCAGCCCTTCCTCAAGTGCCCCCCTCACTCGCCCCACTCTGGGCTTTTGCACATGCAATTCCCTCACTCCTTCTTCCCTTTACCACTCCTTTCCCAACTCCCAGCCATCAATCCTGGGTGGCTTCTCCTTGTCCTTCAGTAACTCAGCTTATATACTCTCCCACCATCACCACCCCCACCAGGAAGCCTTCCCGGACTTCTCAGGCTGGCCCAGGTGCCTGCTCAGACTTCTCAGAGCACCCCAGGCTTCCTGAGACAAAGCCTGCTGCACGTGTGAGCTGCCGAAGGGCAGGAACCATGTTCTGGCCCAAGGCAGGCACTGGTTAAAGACCTATTGAATGAATGAATGAACCATACCTGTCACACCAGGATCTTTTGCAAGGTCTAAACACGGACACTCCAAGCTATCTGAATCCACGGGCTCCATGAGATCTGCACGGTCCACAGCCCCTTCTTGCAGGGAATAAAGATGTAGGGAGTTTATGGCCTATTCTGAGCCCTCATCTAACCCCACCTGTAATTCCCCCGACAAGTAAAGTGAGCTTGATACAGCTGATAAAACTGCGTTAAAATTCCCCTCAGCTTGATTTTCCTACAGGAAGACGGTAGGACTCTAAATCTCAGTGGGCATGAAATACAGCGGGGGGTGGGGGAGAGCCAAGCTACTGGGAGGAATCAGTGGAGAGGAAATGGCAGGCCCATAAATTGTCCAGGAGCCACTGCCCCAGAGGGCTAAGCCCAGGGGTGACTTCCTCAGTGATCCCACCTAGTCCACGCTTAGTGTGGGTGGCCCAGGAGGGGCTGGGCCTTCGGGACCTACCCCTAGCAGCCTGAAACAGCTATCCAAATGGGCATGGAACAGGGAGATCGGGAAGAATTATTAACCTTTCTAAGCCTTCAGCCCACCTTAATCACTTACTTTAATTAATCCCTTCGATGGCCCCAGGAAAGAAGTGCGTTCATCATGCTCCTGTTCCAAGATGGGCATACTGGGCTCAGAGAGGTTAGGTGATGTGCCTGGTGTCACACAGCTAATTAGGGCCCCGGAGAGACAGGCTGAGGCCAGGCCTGTGGGTTTTAGCAATACATGGAGGGGATGTTTCAATAATACCTTTTTTCTTTTCCATCCTCTTCATATCCTTACAACTACCTGTCTCTGGCAGCTCCAACACCTGCCAATTCCCCTTCACAGCGAAGGGAGTGCGGAGCTCTTGAGGCAAGGAACGGTGTCCAGTCAGGTTCTCATGCCAGCGTTTTATTTCCGTTGTGTTTATTTCTGAAGACACCTTCTATTGGCGGCCATTGATATTGGTTCCCATTATTTTCAGCAATACAAAGCTTTCTGTTAAAAATACATTTATGTGTTTAAAGCGAGTCACCTTAAAGGAAAAACATTAAGTAAATGATACAGGTGCTACTGAGTTATGCCCCCAATCCACAGCACCCGCCTCCTAATCTGCCACATCAGTTCCTTGTGTGCCGTCATCTACTCCTCCCTGGGCGGAAGTCCAGAGGGCAGGATTTTTTGCCTGCTTAGTTCATAGATTTATCCCAAGTGACTTAGAACAGTGCTTGGCACATAGTTGGTGCTCAATAAATATCTGTTTAATGAAAGTGGTGACGACACAGGGCTGGGGTATTGAAAGCTGGTGCGGCCAGTCCCAAGCAGTCCTTTCTCTGTGATTCTAGAATCCTATGATCCCCATGTTCTACTGCCCAAGGTTCAGTGAACCCTGATTCCGGAGTCCTAGAGTGCCTAGGTCCCAGGATTCCTGACTCTCTGGTTCTCTGATGCCACCGTTCTCTGTTCCTAAGGCCTCCTGCGGCTCAGCTGTGATGTGCCATTCTGAGATTCTAAGATTGTGGCTGTCGTGTGATTTTATGAAGCGGCCAGGACCAAGACTGCAGAAACGGATCCTCTGATGCTGAGAGAGTGAGAGGAACGGA
>NW_006430462.1:2169450-2171416 GCF_000325575.1 Pteropus alecto
AGAATAGGAATTGGGAAGACAGAGAGGGGAAGGGGGAAAGGGGGAAAGGGGGAAAGGAGAGGGAAATTGGGGAAGGAGGGAAGGAGGGAAGGAAAAAAGGAAGAGGGAAGGACGTAAGGGGAAGAGACAGAAAGGAGAGAGGTAAAGAGATCCAGAGGAAGAGAGAGATTCCACATCTACCCACCGCCTGGCCCCTCATGAACCCTCCCCCTCCCTGTCCTTCACCAGGGCGAGGAGACAGGCTGCCCTTATAGCCCACCCCTGCCATGCAGGTTGTGGGCCACCTGGGCAGCAGCACCTCTCTCTCCTTCCACAAGCATCGTGTGATTGGAATGAAGACTCCTAGAAATAAACTTGCTGAGAGAAGAGGTGGTGGAAGCTCTAAAGCAGCAGGCTAAAGAAAGAGTATATGCCTGTTTCCCAAACCCAGGCACTGAAGCTAGTGCTTCTGAGAGAGAGATTGGCTGAGTCCTTTCTCTGTGCCAGGCACACCTTCAGAACCATGCATGCATCATCCCATGTGATCCTCACAGCAGCCTTATAAGGTAGGTATATGTTTGTCCCACTCTAAAGAAAAGAGAACTGAGGTACAGTGAGATTCTATATATTGGCTGGGTCAATAAAAAAATGCTTAACAAAGATTAGATAGATAGATAGATAGATAGATAGATAGATAGATAGATAGATAGATAAATGGATAGATAGATAGATAGATAGATAGATAGATAGATAGATAGATAGACAGACAGATATAGATAGATAGATAGATAGATAGATAGATAGATAGATAGATAGATAGGTGATAGATAGACAGACAGACAGACAGATAGATAGATAGATGATAGATAGATAGATAGATTGATAGATAGATAGATAAATAGATGATAGATAGATACATATATACATACATACATACATACATACATACATACATACATACATACATAGGTACATTGATACATAGATGATAGATAGATACATAGATGATAGATGATAGAGATAGAGAGAAAGAGAAAGAGAGAGAAATGAAGTTGAGTATCTGTCTATATGTCTAGGGGATGATTTTCCTGTCTTTTCTGTGAACTGTTACTTCATCTGTTCAGTCCATTTTTCTATTTATGGTTTCTACTTCTATTTATATTTTCTATTATATTCAATATTTAAGAATAAGCCAAGGGCACTTATTTGAGATATTATTTGTGATTATTTTTTCTTTTATGTCAATTTTGTTTGACTTCACTTTAGAGGTTTGTTTCTTATTATCATGCAGAATTATATATTTTCACAAAGATTTTTTCTGTTTTTCAATTTTTGAGTCTTGCATTCTAAATTTTGAGTTAAGTTTTTTACTACAAAGTTATAAAAACTTGTTCTTTAGAATGCTTATGTCATTTCACTCTCTAACATATTTAAAACAGTTTATCATTGGGACTTTTTCTGCTATAGTAGAGAGTACTAAGAAGAGTTTATTATTTTTCCTGTAATGCTGCCAAATTTTTCCAATAGCATTTCTTTTGTATGTCCGTACTTTGCCAATTTGATAGGCTGTCCTTATTATATGATAAGTGGTCACTTGTATTTGATCTTTTTCTGGAATTTCTACTCTGGTAGAAATTTAACATGTAAAAATAGTGAAATTAGTCATTTATCCTTTTGGTTTGTTTTCTATTGACAAAAGAAGATTGAGAAATGAACATATACATTTTCTTATTTCTATTTAAATGCCATCATTTTATAACCCAGCATTAAAGAGCAAACCTGAATCCAATAGTGAAGATATGCTAAATTCTAACCATATCGACCAATTAACACATAATAGTAGACTATATTTTAGTAGAATTGAAAGGTTCTAGAATGTGCATTTTTATTATCTGTTTGTATACAGAGCAAAGTGAGTTATTTTACTCCACATTTTACCAAACGGATTCCCAGAAGAGAATGATTTATATCTGTCACAGTTCTCAGT
>NW_006430462.1:2171520-2189382 GCF_000325575.1 Pteropus alecto
AAAAACCCTCAGAGACCCCTACCGCCAACCCATTCTTCCCTCCCTTGCAACAAATGAATCAATAAAGATTTCTAGAGCTAGGGCTTCTGAAAGACATAGTTAATAACAAACCATAATACCCTCCCATCCATTTCATCTTCACACTACCCTCTAGGACAACCAAGAGAAGAACTAAAAGTCCATTGGACAGGTGAAGAAATTGAGGTCCACAGAGCCAAAGGGTCTTGAACAAGTAGCCCAGAGGCTCTTGGAAAGTAGGAATGATGAAGAGATGGGATGTGTTCAGGAGGAGTCTGAAGGAGACTTGAGGGTCTCTTGCCCCCACTGATCCCAGTCCTGATCATTCCAATTCTATCCCTTCGAAAAAGGTTCTGAGAGGTCCCCAGATCCCACACAGGAGCCAGGGCTGTAAAGTTAAATCAGCCAGGGTTACACAAGGCTTTGCATGTTGCTATATTTAAAATTGCAATGTGAACCTGGGGACAGAGTGAAAACACTTGGGGGAGGGAGGGCCTGTGGCCAGATGGAGAACTTCAGACATCTCCTCAGGCCCTCTGAGTAGGGCAGAAGGAGGTAGTTCCCAGGTACACCCAGAGAGAGGCTCCAGAAGCCAGCCTTGCAGATAGCAGGAGAGTTACCAGCCCACCCTGGTCATGGGAACCACTCTCTAGTTCTTGCCAGGGGGCATTGTTCCTGATTCCAGGATAGAAAGAAAGAGAGGGAGAGAGAGGGAGAGAGAGAGAGAGGCCTGGAGAGAGAGAGAGAGAAGATCTTCTTTAGCAGTCCTTGAGGCAAATACTAGTACTTCCTGAAGAAGGAGCAAGTTCTATTTTTCTACAAATTCTTTACACAAACTAAGGTATTAATCAAGTTAATGAACACTGACATAAAATGATCAGAGCAAGCACAAATCTCTACCTTACAAGTGTCTCCAGTCTACTGGATTTGACTTTCTCACCATGAATGCGCATTTCACATGCAATGCACAGGTACAGACATGCCCATGTGTGCCCACAGATGTGTGTAATGGCACTTGCCTAGGTGGGCATGAGTGAATATGCACATGTGTTGAGAACAATATATGTGTACACTCATATAAGATTCTGGACCCTAACTTGCTGCATACACACACACGCGCGCGCGCGCGCACACACACACACACACACACACACACACACACACACCCCATTGTCATCAGCTAACTCATAGAGAACTTACTATGGGTGGCCAAATACCATTCTCTATAGTTATATATGTGTTATTCATTCCATTCTCAAAACAAGACTAAGTATTATTATCATTCCCATTTTACAGATAAGACGGCTGAGGCTCGGAGAGATGAAGTGGCCTGCCTGAGGTCACCCATCTGGAAACTAGCAGAGTTGGGATTTGAACCCAGGCAGGCTGGCTACAAAATCCATGTTCTTCACCACCACAGAGACTTAAGAGCCCTAGCACATACATTAACACACATGCACTGAAGCATGTTTTTCCTGCTCATGAGACAGACACACTTGCAAACATACAATGCAAACAACTATGTGAGAACAGGAGGGAGAAACACCGCAGAGTGTGTGGACCACAGTGCCTTTGCATCATATTCACTCATCCAGGAACCTGGAGTAGGAGAGAAATTTAGAGGTGTAATGAGAAGCAGAGTCAGGGATGGGGGATCACAAGGTCAGGGACAAAACAAACACAAGATCAAACATTTGTATCCTTCCCCACCCTCAAGGCACCTGCCATGCACCAAGCCCACTCTGCTGAAATAGAGCAGGGCCCAGCCCCTTGGTCCTGGGCACTGCCAGAGTGCTGCTCTGTCCCACTAACACACTGATGGGAGCTGATGATTGCTCTTTGGGCAAGGATGAGGCTCAGTCCTCCCTGGTGGGGAGGGAAGTGAGGGTAGAGGGATGGTGGAGCACGAGCAAAGTCCTCTAGGAGGTTAGAGATTTGCCTCTCTGAAGCTCGAAGAAAGCACAGGCCGAGGCCTCAGGTCGGACCTCTGTGTCGTTGTCTATTAAATGGAGATTGCAGGAAAACCTGGGCCACTGTGTGCTTACGAGTCTAAAATGAGAAAACCCAGGTACGCACCTGGCCGGGGCTGGTCTCTCGCTTACATATGCCACTAACAGTCATATTATCATCGTCATCACCATACACTTTGGCTTTTGTTGCTATTCTCTGAACAGCAGAAGAAGGGGATAACTCAAGGGAATCAGCCCTTAGAGGTTCTACCACCTGGGGGAAACTGAGGCACAGAGAGAGGAAGGGGCAGGGTAGAGCTGGGGTGGACACCACCAGCTCCACAGAAGGGGGGCGTGCGGGGCAGTGCCTCCTGCTTGTACCTCGCAGTCCCTTCAAGGTCTGAAAAAAAACACAGGGTCCGGAGCTGGGGGCTGCTACATGCTGGTGTGAGAGTCCCACTTCCCAAGTGGAGAAACAGAGGCACCAGCCTCAACGTCACCTGCCCAGGACACCAGAGCCAAATAAATGATGAGGCTGGGACTCCAGCCAGTTTTGGCAAGTCTGAGATCTTCTACTCCAGCAGGCCCTGAGGCCTGTCCCTCCATCGCCTGCTTCCCCCAGGGTTTAAACTCCAGACAGTGGCATTTTCTTCCTGTTGCCCAGATGGCGGCTGTCTCTTTGTCTTGAGGGTTTTTCCTCTCTTCCCTTTTCTTTTTCCTCGCTTTCTTTCTCCCCTCCTCCCCAATTCAAGGATGAAGGAGCAACTCCCTGGATGACATATGAAAACAAAAGGGGCTGCTGTCAGCCAGTCCTGTGGCAGACGAGCCACCCAAAGCTGGAGGATATGGAAATGAGCTGGTATGTATGCAAATGAGGCTCATGGGTGATTTGCATGGAGCAGGCCTGGGAGGGGCCAAGGTGGAGCAGGTGGGAGAGGCTACTGGGAATTCTCTGTCAGCCCCAGGTGCCTGGCTCCTCCAGGCAAGCTTCCCATAGGGAAGGCCTTCCTGAATGCTGCAGCCTTGCAGCAGGAGATACCTGGACAGCTGTCGAGGTTTAATTATTCCCGTTTATGTAAATAAAATTAATCTATTTGTTACTTCATGGTGCAAACACATGCTGGTTGGACTTTTTATCAAATTTGGAGGGTAAGTTTGGGATGACTTAACAAGATATTCCAGTGGGACAACTGAGTAAGAGAGACGACCATAGTAAGGTAGACTGCCATAAATGAAAATTATACAGAGGTGTATCATCCTAGCCCTGGGCTGAGTCCCAAAAGAAGGCTTTGATGTGCTTCGGGAATGCTGTGGTGCAGGGTCCAGGGTGCAGGGTAAGGGTGTCGCAGCAGAAAACTCTCCTCAGCAGTGCCAGCGGGGGATGGATGAGCGGCTGGTAGAAGGAAGTTTGGAGTAGAAGGATGGGTGGATGAACGGAAGGAGAGAAGAGAGGAAAAGAGGAAGAGAGGGAGAGGGGAAAGGAGGAAGGGAAGAAAGAAGGAAGAAAGAAGGAGGGAAGGAAGGTGTATAAATAGATAGATGGAGGATGGATGGATGGATGGATGGATGGATGGATGGATGGATGGATGGATGGATAATATGATGGAAGGATGAGTAGATAGAAAGCAAGAAGGAAAGAAAAAAGGAATAAGTAAAGAAGGAAGTGGGAAAGAGAACGGAAGGTGTGTTACTCAGCTCAGGCTGCCAGGACAAAATACCATAGACTGGATGGTTTACACAACAGATTTATTTTCTCACAGTTCTGGAAGCTAGAAATCTAAGATCAAGGTTCTGGCTGATTCAGTTTCTGGTGAGGGCTCTCTTCCTGGCTTGTAGATGGCTGTTTTGTCACTGTGTCCTCACATGGCTTTTCTCTGTGTGTACATGGGGCAAAAGAAAGAAAAAGAGCTTGCTCTCTTGTGTCTCTTCTTATAAGGACACCAATTCTATTGGATTAGGGCCCCACTCTTATGACATCATTTAGCCTTAATTACTTACTCATAGGCCCCATCTCCAAACAGAGCCACACTGGAGGTTAGGGCTAGAATGTATGAATTTGGGGGAGCGGGGGGAAGGTACACAAACATTCAGTGCATAGGTACACGAGTGGATTGGCAGATAGGAAAGCCTAGCATCCTTCGCTTATTCCTACATTAATTCAAGAAGCCTTTCTGAAACATTTGCACTGAGGGCCATCCTGGGTGCTGGGGCTGTAACAAGAAAGGAGGCAGGCATGGCCCCCACCTTCACAAAGCTCACAGAATATCTGAGCCCTCCATAAGCAGAAGGGCTAGCAGAGAAGACCCTGGCTTCAGGGTCAGAATTCTGCCTTCAGATCCAGGCCGTGCCCTTTACTGGCTGAATGGCCTCAAGCAATAACACTTCACCACACATAGAGTTTGGAGGAAAGCATATATTATGGAGCGACCACCTCAGGAAGGCTGTGCTTCTTCCCCAGGTCTGGCTGCCATTGTAGACCTGCTGTGCGGCCCTGGACATAGTCCCTCTCTGGCTTTCCATTTCCTCTTCCATAAAAGAGGGGCTGGACCATGTCTGAGTTCTTCCAGACTTTTCTTCCTCTGGTCATGCCCCCTTTATCTCTGGGGAACTCAATAGAGAATCTAGGAACTTTATTAGCCCACTGCATAATTTGCTCAGCATGTGTTCCATGATTACACTACAACTATCAGCCAATACCAAATATGGCAGCCATCAGCAACAGCCATTATCAGATATGGCCACCATCACTGAGACAAAGCTATTTTAACTCTCCACCTTTCAATGAGAGCCAAAGGATTCCTGTGGTAGGGTCAGCAGTTCCTGAAAGAGCTCCCTCTTCCATACCTCCAATGAGTACCCCTGAGTTCATGGCCTGCACATAGAGCTTCTCATTTAACATATGAACAAAGATTAACCCTCCTAGTATCTATTTATAGGATCCATTTATATCCTGGTTGCCACATTGCCAGGCTTCAATACCCTACTTGAAAATCAATTTTTCCCCACTTTCTATAAAATGAACCATCCAAGAGATCAGGGAGCACTGGACGGAGTCAGACACCCTGAGATACAGTCCCAGCTTTGCAACTGGGCTGCACACAATCACCATCCAGGGCTCAAATGTTCTAACTGTGCAGTCAACATGACATAACAGCCTGGGCACACTGTGTCAGGCTCAGTTTCATCACTGAATCAAGGGGCTACAGATCTTTTGAAGATTGACTGAGGCAACATCAAACAAGTTCCGAATACCAACTCAGGATGGAGTTACTATCTCCCAGGTTGAGCAGTACCTCATCTCTGACTCAGAGATTCCAATATTTATCCTAACAGTAGAAGACCATAGTGGCTAATGTTCCATCCTTTGCCAAATTCCTGTTTCATCCCAAACCATTTATCTGGAGTCGGAACAAACCAAAAAGCAGATTCTCTTCTCATATCCTCCTATAGTGGCCAAGGCAGGCAGTGAGGCCTGGAGAAGCCCAGGAGGTAGAGGGAAACGAGGAAACACATGACAGCCCATTTGTTAGGCCTACTGGGCAGAGAAAGAAGGACCAGTGATAGAACCTTCTTACTGGCTCAAGCAAGGAGAGGATGGGACCAGGATGGGGCTGGAGAGTGGCCTGCTCTGCCCACCTGGGTTTCTGCCCTTCAGAGGTTGGCCTACTAGGATCCCCACCCTGGAGAACTCCCAGAGGTTCATCACCAACAAACTTTGAGGATGAAGAGGAGAAGGAGCTTCCCCAGAGGTCAGCAGAAGAAGAAATCAATCACGATATCACTCTTAGTGTTATAACAGCTAATGTGATAATGGCTAGGGTGTAGTTAGGCTCGCTTTGGATCCAGATCTGGGTTCGAACAAGGTCCTGCTACTTCATGACCTTAAAGGTTGCTTTGCCTCTGTGAAGCTCAGTTTTCTCACCTGTGAAATGGGTATAAGGATAATTCCCAACGGTGAGATGTGTTGCACAATCCCTTGGGTCCCAAAACAGCCTGGAGAACATTGCATCATTTGTCCTGCAGAACCCCAGCAGGAAGATTCTCATTCAGTTATTCCCACTTCAAGATGAGGGGCCTGAGTGGTGAGACAATAAATAATGTGTCCAGGATCACACAGGGCAGAGCCGGAATTCCAACCCAATTAGTCTGACTCTGAACCCCAGCTTGTTACCATCACATTCCCAAGTACTCCCGCCAAGTACTCCCCTGGGTCCCAAGTGAGAGCGTGTAGCACAGGCCTTGGAGACAGACATCTAGGAGTCCCAGAACTGGGCTCTGCTGGGCGGCTTGTGGCAGGTTCCTCAACGTCTCTGGGCCTCCTCAGCCTCGCCAGGAAAATGGAGGAAGGTGCTGTGCCTTGCAGACTGGAAGTAAGAAGTAGACAAGCCACGTGGAAGTGCCCGGCTCACAACTGGCAAAGAGTGGCTTTCTTTCCAGCCTCACATCCCTGCCCGCAGCCCCTTCACCCTCCACTGACCACCCCAAACTCTCCTCCCCACCCCCCGCCCTCTGGGCCACTCATTCAGCCCACAGCCAACGCCACTACCAAAACAACAAAACTACCTACTACCAAGAGCACATACCATCTACTTACCAAGCGCTTATGATGTGCAAAGCCCTCTCTGTGTGTTAACTCGGGACAACTTAGCCCAACCGTACAGATGGGAGGGAGAATCCCAGTGAAGTTGACAGTACTCCCTGCAGAACTAGTGAGCAGTAGGCCCAGGAGGTGACTAATCCAGGTCCGGCACCCACACGTACCACACAGTCTCTATGCCTGACAGCCACTGGCGTTTAAGCGACCGCCATGTGCCACACGCAGTTACCCTCTCGAGGCAGAGGAAAGTAGGAACCGATTCTTAGAGATTGCTCCACAGAGAGCCTAAATTATGGCTTTGGTAACTGAGGCTTCAAGATGCTCTAAGACATTTCACTTCCACCCCATTCTTATCAAGCTCCTCCTTTTCTGTGTCAGGCCCTGGGGATCAGCGAGGCTGGAACACTGGAGGATCCTTATTTCCAAGGTCACATGAGGAGGGAGCTGGGGCAGTCCAGGCTGCCTTAGCCTCCAGCCAGGAAGAACACGGTTTGTGTTATGGGTGGCCAGAATCCAGCTGATCCACATTCCACTCCCGCCCCTACCCCAGGTGTGGACGGACACAGTCACATCTCCATTTCTTCCTTTGTCTTCGCCTTTGCCCAGTCTCCTTGCCATCAATCCCCTTGCCAGCTGTGGGATGGCCAGACCGTCTCCTCACAACGGACGTGCCCGGTGGAGACAGTTACACTTCTGGGTGTAATTACTGCCTGGCCGTCTCCACTGGGCCCTTCAAATGGATTTCGTGGTGATTTAAGGCCCTTCTTCGTATTCTATCAATAAATGAAATTCTCAGGCCCACGTTTCAACGCAAGCAGTCTTGAGCATCTGGAAGGCGAAAAAAATACCTCATTCCTAAACTGTAACGTCTTGTCGAATAGGATTCTGTGACTTACGGTTCTCTCCTCTTCGCTGCACTTGAATATTAAATGTTGTATTAATAGCTCACTCTTAATTATCCATGAGTAATGTACTACGGCTCAGAAATTAATGAAGGGAAGGACCCAACCAAGAATATTTCCCGCTCCTCTGGGTGCCGCAGGGCTGATGGGAGGGAGAGATTTGCATATGATTTGCATGAGATGCTGTGGGTTGGTGGCCCGGGTTGGGAGGGTGAAAGGATGATATGTGGGCTCAAATGTGGGGGTCTGTTATGAACCCAGCCACTTTCTAGCACTTTCCGAAGAGAGAACTCATTTCTATTTCTCACACTTACCACACAGCTTTAGATCATACTGATCCCCTGCTAGGATTGCCTGATCCACCTACCTCTATAAGTAGGGCAAAAAGGATCACAATAGGTACTTTTTAAGAAGGCCAATTTAACACCCAGACACAAACGCAAATGTGTCCACATTCCTAACACGCGTGTACAAATACAAGTGTCTATGCATGCATATTCACAGACACATATTCACTATTTTTAAAAACACATATGTCAGAAAGCAACCTGGCAGTTCTTCAAAAAGTTAGACCTAGAGTTACCATATGACCCAGCAATTTCTCTGCTAGGAATATACCCAAGAGAAAGGAAAACACACAAATATACAGAAATGTACACGAATGTTTATAGTAGCATTATTCATATACTCAAAAAGTGGAAATGATCAAAATGTCCAGCAACTAATGAATGGTGAACAAAATATGGTCCATCCATACAATGGAACAGTATTCAGCCATAAAAAGGAATGATGTACTAACTCCTACTACAACTTGGATGAACCTTGAAAACATGCTCAGTGAAAGAAGCCTGTCACAAAAGATCACATGTTATATTGTTTCATTATATGAAATGTCCAGAGTAGGCAAATCTGTAGAGACAGAAAGTCAATTAGTGGTTGCCAGAGGCTGAGGGGGATGAAGAAATTGCGGGAAGGGGTGGGCGGGGGGAGAGGGCAGGTTGTGAATGCTAAGGGTATAGGGTCTATTTTTGAAGGGATGAAAATGTTCTAAAGTTCATTGTGAACATACTAAAAACCATTGACTTGTATACTTCAATTGGGTGAATTGTATGGTATGTGAATTATATCTCAGTAAAGAAATTCCCAAAAAAACACCCACATATTTACACACTGGCGGGAACAACCATCTCCCTTCCTCTGACCAATGGCGGGCATCCCCCTAGGGAATGAGAAGCAGAGCCTAGAGTGTGACACAAGGGGTCTGCAGAGACCTGTCCTACAGGCCAGCTGCACCCTGATAGGCTGTGTGACTGAGTCTAGTGTCTAAACTAAGTACATGGAGCAGGTATGGGCTGGTAGGGCTAAGGGGAGGCACACGCTTCAGGTCCTGTCCCGACCTGAGTGCCCAGTGAGTTCTGGACATTAGGCCCCCTCCTGCCATGACATTGAGGTCAGAGGGTCACTGAGAGGCTAAGGAAAGCAAAATACGGCCAGCCTGTCTCTGGCTGATGCCCCAGAACAAGAGGTGACACGTACGTGGAGCAGGTGTGAGCTGGTAGGGCTAAGGGGAGGCACACGCTTCAGGTCCTGTCCCAACCTGAGTGCCCAGTGAGTTCTGGACATCAGGCCCCCTCCTGCCATGACAATGAGGTCAGAGGGTCACTGAGAGGCTAAGGAAAGCAAAATACGGCCAGCCTGTCTCTGGCTGATGCCCCAGAACAAGAGGTGACACCAGGGCCTTGCAGGGCAGGCAGGCCCTAGGCCAGGCCGGGGAAGGGATTTGCTGTTCCCTTCTCCCCGCGATAGGGGTATGAGGTCCCCAACCCCCACAGGTGCATAGTGGGTGCGGGGCCTTGGCTGTGGCTGAGCTGATGGACCTACCCATTGTGCAGTCCCCCAGGGAAAGATACCAGATGGGTGGGAGTGGGGGAGGGTACCTTCATAGAATTGTGCCAGGAAGCTGGACTTGCAGGGCCTCGGCAGACCTCCAGCCACAGCCCCACAGCAGCCAGTGACCTTTTTAGAACATGGATCCAGTCACGTCCCTCCCCTGCTGAAAACCTCTGCTCACTTCTGACCAGGCCCAGCTCCCTGACCTCATCTCCTCCTCTCCTTCACTCGCTCACACCAAGACTGTCTCCAGGCTTTTGCCCTTGCCAGCCCCTCTGGCCTTCTCAATACTCCTCCCTCGGCCCAGAGGTCGCCTGCCAGAGAGACCTTCCCTCCCTCCATTCTGCTCTTCTCTACCTCCACTGTCTTCCTCTCCCCATTGCTCCAGTTGCAAACCGCAACTGTTTGATCAAGTCTCTGATGACCAGGATTCTGCCGCTTCCCTGATGGAATAGAAGCTTCAGGAGAGCAGGGTCCACATCTGTCTGCTTCAGCGCCGATTCCACAGGGCCGAGCACAGTGCCTGGCATACAGCTGGCTCCTACTAATGACTGTCCCATAAATGCACAAGACAGGTGGCCTGGGTCCCAGCCCCGGGTCTATCTCTGATTTGCTGGGGACATTAAACAGATTGCACCTCCTCTCTGGATGATGGGTTCGATATTTGAAACAAAGAATTCTTTTTGGTCAAAATTGTAAGTGTCCTCCCCATATCTCAAGCAGCAAGACACAAGGCAGGGCTCAGAGTGGGGGTCTGGGACCGCAGGTGCCCAGTTTCTCTTTGTCACCCTTCCCTACAAAACTGTGGGATTCCTCAGACCCCAGAGACTTGTTGATCTGGGATCCCCACACGTTGCAACATCCCACTGCTGTGTTTCGTCCACACGGATTTTCATTGATGTGACCTAAAACTAGCAGGTTACAAGATTGTCCATCTAGTATGATGCCAACCAAATAAAGAGAAACACAGAGGGCAAAACTCCTGGGAGGAAATACACCCAAATGTCGACCTTGATTGTTCTGATGGTGGAAATATGTGGTGGGGGGAGGGGGTTCTGCTTCTTCCTGCTTTGATATCATTTTTCAAATTTTTTACAATGAATAGTTCTTTTGTTCATCAGAGTAAAAAGGTAATTTTTTTAAATACTTCAAAAATTGACTGAGAATGTAGAGCTGGATAACTTCTCAGGGTTCCTCCAGGTCCGTAAAATGCAGCAAGGAGCTTGAGCAAAAGAGGGCAGGAGGGACCCTGAGTTTTTCCCAAACAAAGGAAGAAGGAAATGTGAATGGGGGAATTTCAGAGTATAGCAGGCTGGTCGGGGAGACACGAACACCTGAGCCTTTACTATTTTCTATTTGAGGTCTCCAGACCATCCCCTACTCATCTTGGCCACAGGCTTCTGGTTTCATTCATTCATTCATTTATTCACTCATTCTCTCACTTAACTCATATTCATTGAGCTCCTCTCGACCTTAATGTTGTCATCTCTGAAATGGGGACAGTTCTAGTACCCATCTCTAAGGTTCATTGTGAATTAAAGGAGACTCCAGATGGATGGATTTAATAAGGTACTTGACACAGAAGAAACTCAGATGTGTTACTATGAAAAAGACAAAAAAAGAAACACATAGCCCCACCATCAGGGACAAAACCAAATAACATTGTGGGTTAGTTTCTTCCAGATATTTTTCTCTGCACGGATTAAGTGGGGAGAGAGAGAGAGACAGAGAGACAGAGAAACAGAGAGGTTTCTTCCAGATATTTTTCTCTGCACAGATTAAGTGGGGAGAGAGAGAGAGACGGAGAGACACAGAGAAACAGAGACAGAGATGGAGACAGAGACAGAGAGACTGAGACAGCTGGAGAGAAATTTTTTACAGGAATTGAGATCATATTATAATTTTATTTGGTAATGTAATGTTTTCTTGATGAAATAGCCTGAACATTTTAATGTCAGGAAATCCTCTTCTAAAACCTGATTTTTCATAGCTGAACTTGATTCACCACATAGCCATACTTTAATTTATTCGAGCAATATTAAGTAAAATTAGTGAACAATAAGCACAGTAAATAAACAGCAACATAAGTAACAATGGTTTCTTTAGTCAAGGTATTTAGCTTATTTCCATTTGTTCCCTATAAACAATGCTGTAATGGACAACCTTGTTGATATATCTTTTTCCATGAGGAACACATGCTTTAGGATTTTCAAAGGAATTAATCCCCAAAACTGAGACCATAAATGAATTTCCATTAGTGTTGTCGTCTCCGTGATAAGCTTCTAGAAAAGGAGAGCAACATTCTTGAGGCATTTTTTAAGCATTCAACCCACTCACTGAATCTCCACAATAATCTTGTGAGATGGGTACTATTATCCCCATTTTCCAGTTAAGGAAACTGAGATCCACAAAATTATAATAGCACCTTGCACTTGTAAAGCCTTTTCACCTTTTAGTTACTTCAATGGATATGCAAAATTTTAGCAAACTGCTTTCCTGCTGGTTATATGTGAGAAAGTCTATTGACCCATACCATCACCAACATCGGCTATTAGCATTTGTCTCAGTCAGTTATGGCCGCATTACAAATCACCACAAAATTCAATGCTTTAGAACAGTAAGCATTTGTTATTTCTCACATGTCTATAGGTCAGTTAGGCGGTTCTTCTGGGCTCATCCAGGCTTGCTATGCATCTCTGGTTGGTTTTAATGATGTTGATGGGGTGCTCTCATACATATGGAGCTTGACTCTGCTCCATGTGGTCTCTCATTCTCCAGCAGGCTAGTCTGAGCTTGTTCACCTGGTGGCAGCAGGATTCCTTGCAAGAAAGCGGAAGCTGCAAGGCTTCTTAAGACTTCCATTTGAAACTGACACAGCATCACATCACATCTGCCACATTATCTATTGGCCAAAAAAGTCACGTAACTGAGCCCCGATTTAGGGGTGGGAAATAGATTTTATCTCTTGATGGAAAGATCTGCAAAGCCACATTGCAAAGAGTATAGATACATGGAGGACCAGGGAATTGAGAACGTTTTTGCAATTTATCACATCTTTGTAAATTTTTTAAATTAAATTTTTAAAAATTTTTACCAATTTTGTAACTTTAAAAAAACTGTTTTAATGTGTGTTTTTGGATCACCTCCTACAGAGATCACCTTTTTTTCCTTTCATCTGTTTATTGGCCATTCGTCAAATTGACTCTTTGCACCCAAAAACCAGTCTTCAGATCCACCCTGACCCACAGTCCCCTGGGATGTCCGCTCGTGGTTCATGCCCCTCCTAGATGTCGGCCATCATCCCCACACATTAAATCCCCCTTCCCATAATGAATAGCCCAGGAGCCCACAGGAGAGAGAGCCATGCCTGCCTACCACCCGCACTCCCCGCTGGGCAAGCCCGGTGATGACACCATCCATCACTGCCACACTCAGTGGCTGGGCGCCCCAGGCCCGGCCAAGGAGGAGAGGAAACGCTGCCCACAGCTCAGTGGAGCTCTTAATGATTACGTCAAGTGGCAAGCCATTTATTAGTCTCCTTAGCGGCCAAAAAAAATAAGGCCTGAGAAACCGGCAAGCACATTGGGGGCTGTGGTTTCATTTTTTATGACTGTTTCAAGCCTCAGACACTGAGGGGGATGTGGTGGGGGTGGGCAAAATTTGTGGGAGGCGGGGGGGTGGTGTGCAGACAGGAGTTCTGGGCTCTATGCTTGTCTACCAAGAGACTGTGTGCACAGAGAGTTCTTGTGGCCTGTCCAAGGTCACACAGCTCCCAGGCCAGGTCCCACCAGCCTCCCCCCGACCACCACCGAGGGCAACATTGCCTCTTCCTTTATTTTACATCTGCGTTCCATGCTTTTTATGTAAACTGCCTCGACCTTCCTTTGGAATTTGGTAAGTAGAAATTAGCCATGAGTAGACACAGGTGGGGAAAAATCTAGGCGCTCTGGAATTGGAAATATACCCGAGTTCCGGTCCCCAGAATTTCTCTCCCCGGAGCCTCGGTTTTGTCATCGGTGCAATGGGCATTGTCAGGGTCATCTGTATGGATGTGTGATCTCTACAGTTGCACAGAGATCAAAGCCTCCCCACCAGATTTAACGTTTCGCTATTGCCATCTCGAAACTCTCAATAATTTTATCTTTGAACCTGTGGTTTGTGAGTGAGGTCCAACTGGAAAATGGAGCAGACAAGACACTCAAAAGGAAAGAAGAAGCAAGTAGAAGAGCCAGTATTTGACCCCACAGATCAGCTCCAGCACCCACACCCGTAACCATAATAGGACTTGTCCTCCATACCTTTGCACGTCAAGACTTCTCCAGGAATGTCATTCCTGAGGGACTTAATCTGCCCCTAGTACTCCAAAAGTATTTGCCAAGTTGATGAGTGAGTGAGTGAGTGAGTGAGTGAATGATTTTGCTCTTGCTTGCTGTGTGGCTTTTGGTAAATTACTACCCCTCTCTGGGATTCTCTTATATCCAAAGAGAGTGAGCTCAGACTCACTCAGTGAGCAAAGCAAGGCCTTGGACTTACTGGGATTAGCTGCAGCTGCTTTGACAGAGCAAGACAGAGGTAGCTGTCCCCTGGGACCAATATCATATCTGGGCCATGACTAAGCAGGAGCAGCCCTGCCCCATCTGTCTGTCCACCATGGGGAGGGGACAGGGGGCCATGTCCCTGAGCTCTAGCCCACATGACAGCTCCTCCCAAAGACAGAACTGTGTGGCTCACACCGCCTACTGCTCCTCCATTCAAGTATCCCATCCCAGGATTGTGGCCCCTCCTGGGCTCACACCCTTCCTTCCTGGGCAGGAAGAGCCAGGAGGAGCCCTGGGCTGATCCCAGCTCACCCTTGGCTGTGACCTTGAGAAAATCCTTTGTGCAGCCAGCAAGCAGATCTCCATTGTCCCAATAATCCTACTAACTGGTACCAGGTTCTAGGCTGACTAGGTACTCATTATCGGCTTGAACTTACCTCACAACACTGTGATGTGTGTACTTACCTTAGATCCATTTCACAGAGGGGGAAACTGAGACAGAGAGAGGACTGAGACCAGCCTGAGGTCACGCAGCCCCTGTGCTTGAACCACTGGGCTTTCCTGTCCATCTCGTGCCGGCACGGGGTTCAATGATGACCAAAAGCAAACCCAGCGCCTGCCCTCACAGGCTGCCATGACCAAGTGTACACATGCAAGTGACCCCTCACTCTTCCTCACCAAGGCAAAAGGCACAGTTTGGGTCCCAGCTGCTTGCAGATTGAAACAAACAGGTGCTCATCTCCCTGCCTACCACCCTGGGCAAGTACCTGACTTCATCCGCACTTCAGGGTCAAGCCGTGTGACCTTGGGCAAGTCACTTTACCTCTCTGGGCTACCTCTTTCTCATTCATCAATACACCTTGCAGACACAGTTAACCATGTGGCATATTTGGCTGGAGCCTCAAAACCATCCATGGAGGTTGGCAAATTTTCCCATTTTCCAGGCACAGGAACTGAGGCTCAGAGAAAGGGAAGCTGCTCCCCAAGGTCAGGAAGGGCATTAAGGGCACAACAGAGGATGTTGGTGTCCACAGGGCATAGGTGCTTCCTGCCCAGGGCTGAGACTGGGCCCAGCCAGAAGGGAGGGCCAGTAACCCTTTCCTGGCCATGCTCCTCCCCACCTCCATCCTCACCCTCCCCCTTCCTGAGGCCTCCAAACAAAGCTGCCTTTATCCAGACTGTAGCTGCATTCCTCAGTGACACATGAGGACAAAGGCGGGGGGCCACCGGCAGTGACAGGAAAGCCCTACCACCCCAAACCAGTTTACAGCCTTCCCACGCCCCACCCCCATCCTTGGGGCCTCAGGGGCCTCCAGACCAGCCCAGGGGAGCTCAGGGAAGGAACTGTCTATCCCGCCTCTCCTGCCCCCATTGGAGTTGGGCTGTTTGCCCCGGTGAGGAGGTGGACTCCCACAGCTGGGGCCTGCGCCCCTGCGCACTAGGGGCTCTGGACAAATCTTCGCCTCCCTGGCCTTTGTCTCCTTGTCTGTAAAATGGGCATGGATGTCTGGGGGTTGGGGCTCAGTGAGGTAATGCACATGGGGAAGGTGGTTATTATCATTGTTTTGCTAGTGCCGCTTTCCCATTTCCAGCTATTTCTTAGCTGTTTCGGTTGCTTAGGTGCCACTCTCAGAGCTTTGTACATGCTGTTCTTTCCACCTAGAACCCTTCCACCCCTCAGTTCCTCCACTATTTAACTCCTGAAGCTGTTTCCTTAAACTTTCCCTCCTCCAGGCAGCCCGCCCTGACAGCCACCACCCCAGGCTGATTTAGGGACTCCTTATGGGCTCCCACCTGCCGAGTGCATTCCCATCACAGGCCCCGACACCCTGAATTATCACTACCTACTGAGCTATTGTCACCCCCAATAGGTTCAGAGACCTTAAAGGAAAAAAGCACAGCTGTTTTGCCCCCTGCTGCATCCCTAGAGCCTAGCTTGGCCAACATTTGTGGGATGCATCGGTGGGTGGGTGGATGCATGGATGGATGGATGGATGGATGGATGGATGGATGGATGGATGGATGGGCGGATGAGTGGAGTAGCAGATGAGTGTGCGAAGCCCTGTTTCCTGGACTTGCTAAACATAGAAAGGAAGGAAGAAAGTTAACTGATGGGATGAAGCCCTTGGGAGAGGAGGGAAGGGCAGGGACAGCTGTCTGTGCAGTCTACCAAACGGCTGAGGGGTCTCTGAAGCCAGAGCTGGCCCCCTAATCCCACCCATACCCATTTTTGCCTCACCAGTGGTAGAGGCTGAGGTTGCAGGGTTTCCATAAAAATACGGAGTGTGAAAGCCTCTCCCTCTCCCCTCAGCTCTGGCCCAGCTCCCCCAGGAGAATGAGCCATGTTCTGACAACGAGACCCCTCCAAGGAGATCTGAACAGTTTGGTATCCGAACATGGCTAATGACCCACTCATCTCATTTTCATTTCAGTTCCTTCCTGGTGCACCTACTGCGTACCAAGCAGAATAGGAAGGGCGCAAAAGAGGAAACTGAGTCCAGTGTCCCCAGGAACTCACAACCTATACACAAAACATGAATGAGAAGAGTCTTTGAGCTGATCTTGCCAGACCAGAGAGGAGCAGATATTTGCCCAAGTTCACACAGCAGGATACAGCAGAGTGAGAATCAGGAATGGGGGTTCTAGACTCCTAGCCTAGTGTTCCCTACGGCCCATGTCCAGGTGCGGAGGGAGGCCAGGTGACAGAGACCAAGAAAGTTAGGGATGGGAGGAGTGAAGAGAAAAAGAAAGAGGTTCTGAGCACCTACTGTGTGTCAGAACAGCAAGAGGCATTTCTCTCTCATCCAAGATGTTGGAAATCCTCCCAGCCACCCTTCAAGGCTGGCTTTATCTTTCCCATTTAGTAGAGGAGGAAGCTGAGGCATGGGGGGATGGGGGCGGGACTTGGATTCAAGCCCAACTCTTACATTACAGAGCCTGGTCTTTTAACAACAAAAGGTTGCCCATGGATTCATTCATATGGACGGAGAGACAAAGGCACTGGAATCACAATCCCTGGCACATGGTTGGTGCTTAATAAGTGGTGGTTAAAGAAAGGAGGGAGGAGGCGGGGAGGGAGAGATGGCTGCCCAGGAGCCACTCACAGTTTAAAAGCAGAGGTAAGTATCTTCACATAGGACAAATATCCAGATAAGCCTAGGGTTACCTCAATACAGGAAGCAAGGCGTGTCCTCCTTGGACTCACAGAGTGACCATGGTAATACCCTCAAGTGTGCGCGACTCTGCCTGAGCCACCACACCCAGCCGGCCCTGACCTGGGCATCAAGGCCCCCCACAGCAGTACCCCCAGCCCCAGGGCAATCTGCAGCCAGGCTCCAGCTTGGATGGGCGGCTCCAGGGAGGCCGGTGGCCTTTCAGCTGGACATAAAGGCTGTGTCTAAAAACAAACAAACGACTTCCGGGGCAGAGGGCAGAGAAGTGGTTCCAGCAGGGTGTTTGGGCAGCACGTCGGCCATTCAATCAGACCCGCTGGGCTGTGAGGGAAACAGCAGAGAATCAATCATGGGCCGTGTGTGTTTGCAAAAGAACGTGTGTGGCTGTGACAGCAGCGAGAGCTCCAGGGGAGGCCCCCCGGAGACACGTGTCCACCACCTGGGCTCCCACACCCGCTGAACCCCTGGAGGGGCTCAAATACAGATTTCCAGGCCCCAACTCACAACCCTGTAGCCAAATTGCCAGAGTTGGGGCCCAGGAGTCTATAGTCTCTTTGAGGGTCTCCCAGACACTTCTGGTGAGCAACCAGGCTTGGGAACCCCTGTGCTGCTCACCTAGCCCCTGAAAATTCCTGAGAGTAGAATGTGAGGGGGCGAGGAGCTTGCAGCTTTGCAATCAGAAGAGCTGGCTCTGTGTGTTTCTGTAATATTTTGCTGTAACCAAGAAGGCACTACCCAGCTACAAACTCAGTCCACCAGACTCCCTATTCGCTCGCTCGCTCGCTCTCTCTCTCT
>NW_006430462.1:2189415-2231066 GCF_000325575.1 Pteropus alecto
TCTCTCTCTCTCTCTCTCTCTCTCTCTCTCTCTCCCTCTCTCTCTCTCTCCATCCCCCCCGCATTGAATCTGCTTCTAACACAAAGTAGGTGCTCAATAAATATTGTGAAATGAATGAATGAAATATGTCTCAGTTTTTCTCTTTGTCACTTTTTCTGTTTTTCCATCTATTCTCAGTCTATTCTCATCTCAGTCTGTCTCTGTTTCTCTCTCTGCCTCTCTCTGCCTCAAGCATAGCATCTGGCACCGAGTTAGTACTTGATAAATATTTGTTGAATGTATGAAAGTCTCTCTGCTTTCTCTCTCGCGCCTTTGTCTGTCCTCATTCTCTCTCCCTCTTGCTTTCTTGCTTTCTGTGTCTCTGGTCCCCCGGGTCTGCCTGTCCTAGGTGGAACCACCCATTCTCCAACCAGAGCTGGGCTGCTTTATGAGTTCAGAAAGGAATGTCAGCCCTGAAGAGAGAGGTGACCTGCTAGAGGAACTCCCCATCCCCGATCCTACCCTGACGCCTTTGCCTGCACTTCGAGCTTCCCTCTGTTGACTTTATTCCAAGCAATCCGTCCTCCCTGGGCCTGGCCATCACAGCCCTCTTTTGCAGCCCTGGCCCCCACCTCTGTCCAACGTATGCAAAAAGAAAACCAGGGAAGGAAACATTGGCCCAGAGTCACCCAGAAAATCTATGGCCACCCTTAGGACCTGGGTCACGGTGTGTTTTAACTCCCAAAGGGCAGCTTAGAATCCCAGACTCTCAAAGTGGCAGAGGGTGCCCATTTTGCCCAAGTCCATGCCCCTCACTTACAGATGAGGACCCCGAGTTCCAGACAGATGAGGTGACCTGCCTGGCATTACATGAGGACCACAATGCAGATATTTCAGATGCAACGTTGATGTTCCAGATGGCACAGGGGATGTTGGGGTGATAGGTGAAGAACAGTCAGTTAATCAAGAGTTAAGTCCTTAAATATGCTGGCCTCGCATCATACATAAATTTAACTTCACTTGGTTAAATTTGCTTAAGGTCAGCTTAACTAACACATTCGCTCCTCCCCCCACCACACACACAAAGGGGGAGATTGTATGATAGGGGAATCCTGCACACCCCTGGCTTTGAAGGGCTCCTGCTCCAAGCAAAGCTCTCCCCTCTGGTCCCACACATCTCTGGGTGTGAGCAGCCAGCTTCCCTGGGTTTCTGGGAGAGTCACAATGTGTGACCCCCTAAACACAAACAAACCTTTGCTTCATCTGGAGTCTGACAGGAGAAATAGTGATCTGTCCCCACGTAGGAGGAAAAACTGGCCGTGCTAGATTTATTGAGAGATGGAAGTTGGCTCCAATGTGACGGCTTCCCAAGGAATTTTCAAGGGCGTTTTGATTATAGTACGTGCTTTTCCCTTACACACCTGTCCTCCACATAAGATGCAACCCCACTGGCCTTCCGACAATTAGAAAAGAAACAAAACATCTGGCATTTTTTAATCTCTCCCAAGTTATAACCTACATACAGAAAAATGCACACGTCCTAAGTGTACAGCTTAGCGAAGCTTCACCAAGTGGACATATCCGTCTAACCAGCCTCCAGAAGTACCCACCCCATGCCCACTCCTAGTCACTACCCGCCAAGGGTAACCACTAACCTGATTTACCTCACCACAGGTTACTTTCACTCATTTCTGTACTTTTTGCATAAACGGGATTATATAGTATGCCCTCTGCTACGTCAAGCTTCTTCCACTTGTGTAGTGTCAGTATCATCCATGTTGTGTGTGGCAGTAGTTCATTCATTCTCCTTGCCGTGTGACTATACCACAATGTATCCATTTCAGTTAGCTGTTGCTAGGTAACAAAACTCCCCAAAGCTTAGTGCCCTAAAACAACAGCCCTTCATTTAGCCCGTGCTTCTTTGGGAACATTTGGGTTGGGATCAGCTGGGCGGTTCTTCTGGGCTAGGCTAGGCTGATCTCAGCTGAGCTCGCTCATGTGCCTGCCTCCGTGGCTGGGGCTGCCTGTTCTAGGATGACCTCAGCTGGCAAAGCGTGTCACTGCTCCCCACATCTCTCATCCTCCAATCGGCTAGCCTGGACGGTTCACATGGTGACCGTAGAGTTCCAAGAGGCAAGGAGAAGCATTCATGGCCTCTTGAAGCCTGATCTTGGAACTAACACACATCATTTCTGCCACTTCCTACTGGCCACAATAAGTCACAAGACAGGCCCAGATTCAAAAGAAGAATACTCTGCCTCTGGATGGGATGGGCTACAAAGAATTGTGGCTGCTTTTTGCAATCCGCCAAGAGAGGCTTTTGGTAGTCTCCAGTTTTCAGCCAAGATGAATAATCCTGCTGTGAACATTCTAGTGCATGTCTTCCAATAGCCACAGGGCACATTTCTAACGGGGATATTCCCAGGAGTGAAGTTGCTGAGTTATAGAGAAAGCTTTTATTCAGCCTACAGAGGCTCAGAGGGCCTAACTCTTCATCAGGATGAACGGAAGCTGCTCTGGGATTTGTTCTCCTAAGGAAATCCGCCAAAGCAGCATGTGCACATTCTGAAGCCCTCCCACCTCCATTCTAGGCCCTCCTTCATGTGAGAACCACCATCAGCCTCTGTACCGGGTTGAATAGTGTCCCCCCAAATTTCACGTCCACCTAGAACCTCTGAATGTAACTCTATTTGGAAATAGGGCCTTTGCAGAGGTAATCAAGTTGAGATGAGGTCATATGGGGCAGAATGGGGCTTTATTTGGCAATCACTGACTTTGTAGGAAAAAGAGAAGGAGATTTGGATACAGACACAGAAACACACTCGGGGTGATGTGATAATGGAAGCAGAGATGGAATGATGTGTCTAACAGCCAAGGAACGCCAAGGATTGCTGGCACCCACCAGAAGCTGGAAGAAGCAAAGAAGGATTCTCCTCTAGAGTCTTCAGAGGGAGCAAAGCCCTGTGGACACCTTGATTTCAGACTTCTAGCCTCTAGAATTGTGAGAGAATAAATTTCTGTCGTTTTATGCCTCCCAGTTTGTGGTACTTGGTTGCAGCAGCCGTAGGAAACAAATATACCCTCCTACCACCTCCCTCCTGCTCTGGTCCAAGTGAGAGCAAAGGACAAGTTCCCTTTTGCCCCTTGTACTTGACCTTTTCATGCTGTTTGGTCCCCAGGGTCACACGTGTAAGCATGTTACTTGGAAGATTTATCCCAAAGCACGCACAGGGTGCGGGCCCCGTGCAGACACTTGTCGCTGGTTTGCAGTGATTTACTCACAGATTACCCTCCGATGGAGGGAGCCTCAGACGACAAGCTTCTCTCATATATCAAAAAGGAAATCCTGAAGACATCCCTATAAACGCAGCAGGGAGGAGAACCTGCCGAAGACGCCATAAAGTTACACGATGTGCTGGAGTCAGATGGGCCATCTGCTTTGCTCCCCGATCCAGATGCACACAGCGCCTCCTTGCCGCCTTATGGCTCACTTCCGAGACTCTGTGCACACCCCGGACACCTCCCTTCTCCCATCTTCTCTCTATGGCATTGGCGGCAGTGCAGCCCAGGAGGAGCACATTGGGGCATGGATCCAAATTGTAGAGCAGAGCCGTGTTCAAAGGTTGGCCATGCCACCTTGTGCCATGAGGCCTCTGAGTTTCAGCTCCCTTGTCTATAAAATGAGAGAGCTCTCTAGCTCACAGAGTTGAGGGAAGACTTGAATGAGAAAGTGTCCTACCCGATTCAGTACACGGTAATCCTCTCCCACGTCCTACTGCTAGATGCCGTTATCAGGACTCCTGGATGCAAGTGTTAGAAACCCAACTCATAGTCGCTTAAGAAGCAAGCAAATTTGCTGTCTCACACACCTGAAAAATTCCTGAAGTACACCTTCAGGCATGGCTAGATCCAGGGTCTTGAGAATACCGGCAAGAAGCTGCCTGTCTTTTTCAAATCAACTTTTCCCCTAATCGACTTTATTCTCAGGCAAGCTAGAAGGTCCTTCCAGTAAGCCCTGGACTGGCTGAGAAAACTGATTAGCAGTAAAGATAGCAGGGAGTGGGCACAAATGCCCAGACTCAGGTAGTAGGATATTTGTGAGATGTTAGCCTCTGCTTTTTATTTTTCAGTAACCATTAAAAATGTCAGTGTATTGGCTATAATTTTATTCTTTTAATTTTTATTTTTCAGTTAGAACTGACATTCAATAATATTTTATATTAGTTTCGAGGGTACAGCACAGTGGTTAGACATTTATATAATTTACAGAATGATCCTCCCCCATTACACTAGTACCTTCCTGTCACTATACATAGTTATTACAGTATTATTGCCCATACTCCCTAAGCTATACTTCACATCTCTGTGACTATTTTGTAACTGCCAATTTGTACTTCTTAATCTCCTCACCTTTTTCACCCAGCCTCCCAACCTCCCTCCCAGCTGACGATTACCGGTTTGTTCTCTGTATCTATGAGTCTGCTTCCATTTTGTTTGTTTATTTCATTCTTTAGATTCCACATTTAAGTGAATTCATTTAGTATTTGTGTTTGTCTGACTTATTTCACTTAGCATAATACCTTCTAGGTCCTTCCATGTCATTGCCAATGGTAAGATTTCATTTCATTAATGGCTGAGTAATATTCCAATATGTATACATACCACATCTTCTTTATCCAGTCGTCTACTGATGGGCACTTATCTTGCTTTCATACCTTGGCTATTGTAAATAGTGCTACAGTGAACACAGGGGTACATATATCTTTTCGGAGTCTCTGCTTTTTTCGCCCTCGCCAATCTTTGCATCTTCTCAAAAGAGAATTTGCTCATCTACAGACCCAGGTCTCCTGATTACTGGCGAGGTTTATACTTCCCTCCACGCGGTACTGTCCTGTCGCCCAGACCCTCTCTCTGCCCCCAGCCCAGGAGCTGCCACGCTCTCTTCCAGGATGACAATAACTACCTTTGACTAAATAGTCTTCCAAATTGTCTGTCACATTCTAAATTTTGTGCCCCGGGTCCTTCAAGACCCATACTATTGAGGCTCAAAACTCAGATTCTAGGGACTTAAAAGAGACTTTTGAGATCCAAAAACCACAAACTTGACTCTTTTTTTTTCTTTTGC
Organism: Pteropus alecto; assembly: GCF_000325575.1. Classification (NCBI taxonomy): domain Eukaryota; kingdom Metazoa; phylum Chordata; class Mammalia; order Chiroptera; family Pteropodidae; genus Pteropus; species Pteropus alecto. The sequence goes on from NW_006430462.1 coordinate 2,194,520, forward strand.
TGTTACAATTATCCCTGGGGCAAAAAAAATAGATGGCCCTGTGGCTGTCTGAAATGGAGGAAGGATGGGGCAGGGGGTGCAGGGGAAACATCGGTTAATATATTAAAGCATCACCCTGATACCCTTAGAGCACAGTTATCACACAGAGCTGGGACTTGCCCTGAGCCAATCTGTTTGGCCCCCACCTCCTCCTGAGGAGGAGACCCCACCTCCTCTGTCCTCCAGTCAGCTGAAATGCCTCTTTCTCCGTGATGCCCTCCTCGGTCCACTCAAATGAAAATGGTTCCTCTATTTTCTTCCTTCTCTATGTGTTAGACAATCTAGCTTTGCAAATCAATATTATAGCATATAATAACATGCTATTTGAGAAATGAGCATATCTTACCTCTTCTAAAAGACCATGAGCTCCTTGACAGCAGGGGCCTGTTTTATTCTTCTTTGTGTCCCTGAAGCCTGGCACACAGTAGCTGTCCTGGTCCCATGAGACAGAACAGGGTGACTTCCTTATTTACCCCCAGAGCTACCAAGTGAAAGAAAGCCTTCGGGAGGCAATTTAAGGAAAGACTTTTTGGACCTGCCTTGCAATGACCTGCCTTGTTAGGTGATGGGCTCCCCGTCACTGGAGGCAAACAAACAGGTAGCTTGGTGGGAACTCTTGAGAGAGGACTCAAGCATCAGATGGATAGTCAGTCACCTAGAATCTGAGCACCAGGAGAATTGACAAGCATCTATTTTTGCTCATCATTTTATCTTCAACGTTTAGCATAACATATGGCTTAGAAGACATTCAAAATACTCTTGGCAAGCAACCAAATTCCTTTCTACGCTGTCTATTCTGCTGATCTCTCACCTCATTCTCCAAATCCATCTCCTCCTACTCCCCGCTTCCTTCCATCTGCCCTGGTCTTCTTTCTTTTCCTACCTCAGGGCCTTTGCTCATGCTGCTCTCCCTGTCAGGAATGACCTTCCTGCAGACCTTGGCACCGCCAGCCTTCAAATCTCGGGACAGACATTTCAGTCCCTTCTCAAGGAAACGTTCCCTAACTATCTAATTAAATAATTCTCCTGCCTCCATCCTTCATTATCCTACTTTCTCTTTCTTTATTGCCTTACCAGTATCTGAAATAATCCTATTTGCTAATTCTCTGTCTCTCCAACTAGACTGGAAGCTCCCCCAGAGGCAGGGACACTGTCTACCTTGTTCGCTACTAAATCTCAATGTTTAGTCCACTAACATTAGGTGCTATAACAGTTCAGTGGCTTAACACATGGTGTTTTCAATCAGGACGCAGCCATCCAAGGACCCATGCTCCAGTGGCCATCCAAGGTTCTTTCCGTTTTGTAACTCTTCCCTCCTCAAGGATCTCAGAGTCTCCTGCATTCAATTGGTAAATGGAGAAAGAGAGAGAGTGGAGGATGTGGGGGGCGGAGAGCTTATGGGCCATGCCTAAATGAAGCTCATGGTGCCCACATTCTGTTAGCCAGAACTCAGCCACATGGCCACATGGTAGGGTGAAGGAGGCTGGAAATGTGGTCTATTTTGTGTACCTTGGGAGAATGGGAAATGGGTTTAGTGAACAGTTCACCGGCCTCTGCCACAAGAGTGAATGAATAAGCGCATGCAATGATCTTTCACATACCTTCCAGTTCAAGATCCCTTATAAAATTCCAAGCCCTGCTGGTCCAGAAAATCTGAAACCAATTGCTGCCTATCCACATTGTTGGAATGACAGACAACAAAGGCTCCAGGCTGAAATTTGCAACTTAAAGAACAGGCAGACAGAGCTTCTGGGGCCTGCTAACCCCAGGTCAAAGCAGACCCAGAGATCTTTACTTTTCAGAACAAGGGAGAATTGAATCCATTCGCTCCAGATGACGTGGTTCTGGGCTCCACCTGGAATACAGCAGGCTTGAGAGGATGGGGGCGGGGGCATCCTATGCTCTCTCGGGGGCTCCCAGTGGTGTTTGGCTCCACAGTTATCAGGAAGCATTAGTTGAGTGCCTATTCCTGTGCTTTTTACTTTCTCTTGGAGTTACTAAAAGGGAGTGTTGGGAGCAGTGCCTGGCACAAGGTAAGCACTAAATAAATTGCTAGCATGACCTTCTTCACCCTTCATGGTCATGCCATGCATTGGTCCATCCATCTAACAGCTACTGCACATCCTTGCCATTCTCTGGTTTCTGGGAACACGGGGATGAACAAGAAAGATAGAGCCTAAGAGGGCAATGTGGAGAGAGAGAAGAGACATCAGCCTTGCCTTTGGAGACCGTCTAGTCAGGAGGGAGACTGACTTTACCCAGGAATGGCACCAACAGAAGAAAAACTACCAAGAGGTACGTGCTACGTAAAAGGTGCTGGAGCTCGATTGACCGGGCCTGAGGGGCTTGACCGGGCCTGTGGAGGGGAGGAGTGAGGAAGACACCCTCTGCCTCCCCACATTTCACATACCCTCAGTCTGCCCTTGGGTACAACTGCAGTGGGGACATTTCCCTGCACAGACCCTTCTTCCTGGCTGGTGCCCAGAACCTGCCTGAAGCTGGGAGTTTCAGCCTATTCCAGCACCCACAGTCTGGTCCTCTCCCCCACCGCCTCCCTCCCCCAATGCTGCAGCAGTGGCCCTGGAATGGGGTACTCACTGAATTGGGAGGACTCGGCCTCAGGAAAGGCTCAGTGGTTGCAGGTTATAGGATGGAGTGGAAAGCACAGCTAGCCTCAGTGCTTCCTGTATGTGGACCCCAAGATAGCATAGCCTAACCCCACATAAGAAAGTGTCCAGTGGCCCCCCATTTGTTTCTGGCTGTGCACACCACTAGCTGAGTCTCCTCCCAGTGTAGCTCCGTGCACATCCCAGGGGGCTGCCTCAGCCAGTGAGGTCTTGGGGCCTCCCAAAGGATCTAAATCCCAAACCCAGAGTCCCTCAAGCCTCTCTCTCCATTTGCTGGTGCTCTGTGGAGCCTTCCACACGATCGGATGAATAGTACATTGTCCTTGATTTTGTAAAGGCGTTAGCAGAATGAGTGAAGAGTAGGCACCCCGGAAGTGCTGATATGAGGGCTAAGAAGGGCGGGTCTCTTAAATCTGGTATTTTCAAGACCAAGAAGGCAACTCCATGGAGCATGCCAAAAGCGGCAAGTCTTTCACCTCCGTCAAGTGCTTATTGGATAGAAAGTCAGCCAACTGTATGTTCGACTCTCAAAGGAAAGAGCTTACTAAGTGGACACGTATAAAGTTCCGGGAAAAGATTATCAACGACTTTGCCTAAACACGGTCTACCCAGGGATTTTATAATACAGTTTAGCATTCTGGGAATAAAATCTTTACTTCTTTATAACATGAGCTTATTGCTCAATTTTTACATATTTGAATTTCAGATCATGCACGCAAATCTGTAACCCATGAAATTGGGGGTCGGGGGAAGCAGTGTCCCCAGCACAGGGCCTCCTCAGAGTTTACACTGAGGCTGCCCACAGCCTTAGGGACCAAGCAAGTCTGTGCGGAGCCAGCAGTGCGACCAGGTCCCTGCCACCAGCCCCCAGAAAATGATCTCCTGGGAGAAGGCCACCAGATCTGGAGGCCCTGAGTCTACCCCCAGGAACAAAGGCTGGTCAACCTCTCTCTCCCGTGCGCATCCAGCCTCGGGAGCAGGCGCCCCTCCGCAAGCCCCCTGAGAAATGGGGGAAGGGGACACCAGGTGAAGTGTGGCAGAAACTTGTGCATCTTCCTCAGGAGGCAAAGGGCACCCAGGACGTGGAAATTAAAAAGGAGGAGGGGAGGCCCAGCATATTAACCTCCTTAATCTTTCATTTCTGACACAGATTGTGGTCCCTCATTTCAAAGAATTTCAAGCTAATGTCTGCAGGGCAGAAAAATCTATTTCCCAATACGCGGCTGCAGCTTTCTCACCAATCGACTGCCCTTCCTGGTACAATCAGCCGAGCATTGATTTTCTCTCTCTCTCTCTCTCTCTCTCTCTCTCTCTCTCTCTCTCTCTCTCTTTCAGTGTCTTTGTCAGGTTTTGGTATTAGGGTTATAAAGCCCTCATAGAATTAATTTGAAGGCATTCCTTTCTCCTTAATTGTTTTTGGAATAATTTGAGGTGAATAGGCAGTAATCTTTCTATACATGTTTGGCAGAATTCACCTGTGAAGTTCTCGGGTCCTAGAAAAAAAAATCCCTCTCTCTCTCTCTCTCTACCCCTCCCTCCCTCTCTCTCTTAATGCTATAGCATCATCTGAAAATCTATCAATACAAACAACATCTTTAAAGAAAATTCTAACAGTACCAAGCTTCTTCTTCGTTAACCCCAAAGTTGCTGGCCTGAAACCAGGGGCCACTTCTGGAAGACATTTGTGTCCCTTCTCAGAATGTGAGTCTCTTTCAGGATAGGTGGATGTTGGACTCTTTAGTGTCCCTGTTCTAACCCTTTACCACTGAAACCACATTGAGCAATTTAAATGTAAATTAATTGACATTGGATAAAATTTTTAAATTCAGTTTCTCAGTCAAACAAGCCATATTTCAAGTGTTCAGTAACCACATGTGGCCTGAGGCTACCATATTGAATAGCACAGGTCTAGAATAATCCATCAAAAAAAGTTCTTTTTTAGAACAGGGCTTGACACACTTCTGTAAAAACTCAGGTGTTTTTTTAATTTGCGGACCATACAGTCTCTGTCATAGCTACTCTTGCTCTTCTAGCAGAAAAGCAGCCATAGACACGATATAAACAAATGGGCATGGACATGTTTCAATAAAACTTTATTAACAAGAACAGGCTACCGGCGGGATTTGGCCCACAGGCCATAGTTTGCCACCTCCTGTTGTTTAGACTTCTTTAGGAGGTTAGAAATATTTAGAACACTAGAAAGGAATGTGTAGGAGCTGTCAGCGCTGGAAATGTTTCATATCATGTTACAGGTGATGGTCATATGAGCGAAACACATAATATTTGTGCATTTTAACGTATAGAAATTGTCTCTCAATTTTTTTAAAAATAGAATGTTAGACTGTCTTAAGGAGCCAGAATGCCTTTGAGAGCCAAACTATAGGATTCCTGAGCACAGCCATACCCGATAGGGACCTCACTGGGGCTTCAGAGGCCTTCAAGTGGGTAAGGTGCTGAGGGGCCTCTCACCCAAAACCCCATTCTCTCAGACCTGTATTATTTGTAAGGGTTCTGGGGACCAAGAAGAAGTTTAACAACAATACCAACCAAAGAGTCAAAGCTGTCTGTTTCTGGCTTTTAGGAATATGAGAATCATTGAGAGACAGGTCATGAGGCAGGACTGAGAGCCAGAACCCGTGGAGGGCAGCACTGGGCAAGGCAGGGAGGGAAGAGGAGGGGCGCGGCAGGGGGGGGCCGGGCACGGAGCGCTCAGGGACACCGATTCCCACTTTGAGCAGGCAGACTCTCCTCGTGTATATTCTGCATATTGGGATCGCTTGTGGAAGACCAGTTTCTTTTCAAGAGTTTGCAAACTACTGCCTTTTCGTCTTGGAGTCAGAGTATTTTAGCCCAAAGCAAGCAGCGGAGTGGAAAGCTCAGAGCTCAGACTCTCGAGCCAGAAGGGAGGGTTCGAATCCCAGCTCCAGCTGTGTGACTTTGGGAAGTCGTTTCCCCTCCTTGTGCCTCAGTTTCCTTCTCCGTAAAACTGGGTTAATGATAGGACCCCACTCTTAGGCTGTTATGAGAATAAAATGCATTCATGTTTGAACAGCACTTTGAACCATGCTAAGCATCTCAAATTTGCTAAAGATAAAGGACTTTGGGGTCTCTCTAGGACCACTCCCCTCATTCATTTCTTCAATGATCTTTACTGATAGAAATGCCAGGCCTTGGTAAAGAGGGCAGCTTGGCTAAGTCGCAACAAATGACCCTCTTTTCTTATCCTCATGTCCCATCCTTTTCTCACGTCCAGCTGCCCAACCTCCAGGTCCCTGAAGCCAGTCCCAACAAAGACCAGTGACTCATCGGGACACCCAGGCCTCAGTCCAGGAACTGGCTCTGCTCCAGGAGCTACTAGTGACACTTTCGATGTTCCCAAGTGAACTGAGGCAAAGAGAAGCCACTCTGTCCCAGACCTTGACCTGGCTGCCCTCGGCCTCCCGGTGCTCATGGCCAGGGTCTCTCTCTCAGGATGCTGGATCCTACTCCCTATCTCCCCAAGATTGGAGAAGGTCCTACCCTGGGCGTACAGGTGGCCTGAGGCTCTGTCTCTGCAGACGTTCAGCTGCCCATCTATCCTGGTGGCCTCTTGCCCCTGAGGATCCCTCACCCTCAGTCAGTCACTCACTTGACAACAATTTATAGAACACCTACTTACTATGTGTCAATCCGAGTCCCACAGGGAAGAAGAGAAACACTGCCCTCATGGAGTTCACATCTAGTTGGGGAGATAAGCAATAAATGAGAAAAGATCATTTCACCTAGAGATCGCTTCAAAAAAGAAAAGAACTGGACAGATTGGGAGTGGACGTAGTCAGGGAAGGCTTCCTGAAGGACGTGACAACAACAACACAGAAACTCAATAAAGGGGAAGGAGCCAGACATGCAGATCTGGGCGAGGAGCATACCAGGAAGAGGGAAAGGCCTTGAGACCAGTCAGTGCCCAACAGCCTCAGCCTGGCTCTTTCCTGCCTACTCAGTTGAAACCTGGCTTTGATCTGGAAAAGTGGAGCTACTTTCATTGACAAAGCCTGCTGGTTGCTGAGGGCTGCTGCTGCCTGGTCTGGGTTTAAATCCTGATTCAATCCTCTCCCAGCTGAGCGACCTCAGGTAAGACCCTCCTGGGCCTCGGTTTCCTCATTGGAAAACGGAAAGACTGATGCATCTGCCAGGGGCTTACCGTGAGGGTCAGAGCAAGGAGGTAAAGGGCTTAGCATGGTGCCTGCCCTATAGTGAGTACTCAGCCAACATTGGCCAAAACAGAAAACTGGCACCCCTGACACCAGGCAAAGCCTAATTATAGATGCCCGGAGGTCACTTTTCAGGTCCTTGTGACTCTGGACAGGGCCAAGGAAGCTTGGGTCACCTACCAAAAGGAGGCTCTCCCTGTGGTCACATGGTCTCTGCCCACGGGCTGGCTCAGTCCCTGTCTGCTCCTAGCTCCACAGGACCCAGCCAATAAGAGGCAGCACCAGGCAGTTAATGGGGTGAGGAATAAGGAGTCAGGCTGCTCTGACCAGTGAGAGGCTACAGGGGAGTGCCTAAGTTTCTCTGTCTGCTAAACATAGATATCACTGGGACTTGCCTCTCAGGGCTCTGTGAGAATTCAGAGAAGTGCCTAGTGCCTAGCAGGGCTCTGTTTAATCTCCACAGTCTACAACTACACACACGAACGTGAAGCTGGTTGTCATGTAGATAAATTTTCCCTTGTAGTTTTCCTTTCTTTTATTCCGCAAATATCTCCAAGCCTCTTAGTGTGTCTGGCTCCATGGTAAGTGCCAGGTGTGCAAAAATGCCCACAGCAGCCACCCAAGGGCTTACAGAGCCAATGACGAGGGCCAGCGAGGTTGCAGGGACATGTTTAACCTGCTCAAAGAACAAACTAGAGGTTCCAGAAAGAACAACTGTTCTTCTTTGTTCTTCCCTGGTTTGTTTATTCAGCTTTGTAGGAGCCAGGCTTTGTCCAGCAGGCCTTGGTGTCTGAAACGTACTGGGGAAGGTAGAGGGTCCCCTTCCCCATCCCCAAATGTGAGACTCTCTGCTGTGATCCCAGCCTCCCAAGATGATCAGATTCACCTCAAGATCTGAGCTCACGTCCTGGATTAACCCCTGTTGTGCTGTGATAACTTGGGCAAGGTATGTAGCTATGTTATGCCTCAGTTTCCTCATCTGTGACATGGGTGATGGTAATCATAAAAATGCTCTGTTGGGCTGTTTGGAGGGTGAAGTGTGATCACAAGGGTGATCTGTGTCCTCTAGGCTCCAACAGGAATCACTGCTCTCATTACTAGCTCTCGGGGGGACACAATTTCAAGGAGGAGAGATACACCCCTACACACCCCCAGCTCCAACCTACTGGATGACTTTGGACAGGACTATCCCACTCTCAGACCATTTCCAGGCCATCCTCTGGGAATGAGGGTGCTAGGCTAAGTCAAGGTGACCACTAAGGATTATTGCTCTCTTTCCATATAATAGAGTTGTTTCTGTGAAATGGCTGATCAGGCAGGGACTACATTTCCCAGTACCCCTTGCATTTAGGTAGAGGTCACATGACTGACTAACTTTGGCCAATAGACTATGAAAGGAAGTGATGCATCACTTTAGGACTGATGTGGTTAACAAGTGTTGTGCCTCCCCATTTCTTCTTTCCAAATCCACCAGCTGAATGGAGTGGACTCCAAGCTACATGTTGAAATTGGAAAAGCCACAGATAGAAGGAGCCTGGGTGCCTGAATCACTGCCTGGAGGAGGGCCATCCAACCAGGAATACCAACAGTGGGCTGTGACGTTAGTAAGAAATTAACTTTTATTGTGTTAAACCACAGAAGCATCAATTTTATCTGTTAATGCAACCAGCATTGCCTTAACTATTACATATAAATTATACATATTTTTAAGGGGTATATACATTATGTCCTTTAATACTCAGTCAACTTCTAATACCAATAATACAAGCTACTAATTTTTTTTTTTTTGAGCACTAAATTTGTGCCAAGCACTAGGCTAAATCCTTTGCACATATTTTCTTCCTATCTTAACCACAATTCTATACAGTGGGTTCATAGGGTTATTATTATTCCCATATTATAGATGAGGAAACTGAGACTCATAAGCATGTGGAAGCCTGCCCAGAGTCATCAGCTAGTAAGTGGAAGCGGCTACATTAGAACCCAGAGTTCACATTCTTCACTGCTACACTCCATGACCCCGATAACCCAATGAGGGAGATATCACAAGCCTTGATTTACAGGTGCGTACACCGAGGATCACAGAAGGCCCATAACTTGGCCACGGTCACAGAACCATGGCAGGGACTGACTTAGAACCCAGAGTTGTCTGGCCTTACCACTCTGATGCCTCGGTTGCCCTCTCCAGTGAGCATTAAAACCCTGACCCTCTTTCCATTTACCAGTGTTACAGTGCCATGGCTGAAGGCAAATTTGGCATCCACAGCCTGTTATGATGCTAAATAAATTTTTTTCTTGGCAGCATCGGCCGTTATTAAACACCTGGAAGGCTGTTAGTGCCTTGTGCTGTCCAAAACACTCTTAATTACTGTCTAATCAATACATCTTGCACTGTAGAAAAAAATAAGACAGGCGAGAAGGGGAAATGTTCATGCATGCAACTTTTAGGTACTTCCTTATCCATTTACCCTCAGCCATCACATCCCCTGGGCCTCGGTCAAGGAAACAGGTAAAAAAATGAAATGAAGATGGAAGGGAAATGTCTCTGAAAGAGGCTTTGCTTTCTCCAAGCAATCCTACTTGATGGACTTGATCTGGAAGTAAACTAGAATGAGTGAATGGTGAAGACAGTCATACAAGGATGCTGGTCATAGTATTACTGGTCATAGCGAAAAATTGGAAACATCTGAAATACCCACTGACGAGGCACAGGTTAAATAAATTGTGATGTATCCATGCAAGGGAGTTCTATGCAACCGTTAAAAAGAATGACCTGGAGCCATTTGGGCTGATACAGAACAATCTACAGAAAAAGCAGGATGCAGAACAATCAGCTTCCTATGTTCCCATTTGTGTAAAAATAAAAGGACATTTGTTATCATAGCCAGTTTTTATCAAGGGCTTAATGCTTTATTTTAGGCAATTACATTCATTGCTTCACTTAACCCTTATAAGAATCCTATGATGTAAGAATTGTTATCATCCTCAATTTATAGATGAAGAAATTTAGGCTTAGAGAAGTTCAGTAATGAGTGCCCAAGCGTCACATCTTTAATGGCAGAGCTAGGCTTCAGGCCCAGGATATCTGAAAGCCGCTGCTAACCATTAAGCTACACTGTCTTCCCCAGACACAAACAAGCATAATGACGGATGAGAGTTCCACTTCTTCAAAATGGGGAGAGTGGGAGGTCCAGGTTTTCGGGCCATTGCTGAGAATTAAAGGGATCCAGTTTTAACAGCCATATGGAAGCAGGAGACAAAGCCTTGAACCATCCAAAGTTGAAGTATTGGACCAGAGACCCCGACCTAAAACCAAGACCCCAAGGGGCAATATCTCAAAAAAAGCATGAAGGAGAGAAAAAGTTATGTGCATAATGTGCAGGTGAAGGGCAGCAACAAGGAATTTTATCTGTCTTGGCTTAGACTCGGAATGAGGAAAAACTTTTCTCTTAAGAATTTATAAATAAAGACCTGCAATTACACCAAGTCGGAGTTTAGATTTGTACTACCTGCATGAAGAGAAACCTCCAGACTGAGACCAGGATGGTGATGTCATGGCAACCCAGGCAGAAGCAGATGCTAAACCTCCCTGGAGAGTACCAAATACAACCTCAATCACAGCACCCAGGATTCCCGCAGTTATGGCTATACCAAATATGAGCACACAAGCCCAAATTACAAAACATATGAGAAAGCAAACAACCACAAAAATGCCTGGAAAGACACAGGAGGAACTGATAGCAGTGACTGCCTATGAAGGATAATAATGAAGGGATGGAATGGGGCGAGACTGTGGCTTTTTCCCTAATACACATCTAAGGCAGGTCGAGTTTCTTAGAGTAATAAATTTATACTGCTTTCTTCTTTCCATTTTAAAATAAGTACTTGAGTTGGAAACTAAGAAAGGAAGGAAGACAGGAGGGAGATGGGGAAAGAGGGCTGGAAGAAATCTAGTTTTTGCAGCCCCAGCCCCCACCTCCAAGACTGCTCCCTCTCTTCACCCCTGCCAGCTATGGCTGTGGCCACTGGGCCAAGTGATGCTTCACAGAAAATAGTTGAGATCCTTCAAGGATGTTTTCATATGTATTGATCAACCATTTTATCTAAAATCCAGAGTTGAGGTCTATGACCCCAAATAGCCTCCAGCAAAAGGAGGTCCTACTTTATTCTTCTGCTGGCATCAATCCATCACCAATCTCCTTGTTTCTACTTCTTAAATGTTCCTTAAGCCCTGCCATTGTTCTCCATCGCCAATCCCTCCACTGTCCAGAACACATCTTAGGCCTTGCTCAAAACACAGTTCTCTCTGCTCTTCTGCTGACCCCATCAGCACATCCTCTGGCCAGCAGCAAGAGTAATCTCCCCAAAATGTAAATCAGATTAGTCTCCTGTCTGAAAGATTCCAATGGTTTCTCTCTCCCTCAGAATAAAAATTACAAGTTTCTAGATGTCCCTGCTGACCAGTCCTATGTCATCACCCACTCTGTCCTTCCTGAACCCACCTCCCACCTCTGCTCACTCTGCTCGATTTATACTGGCCTCTTCTCAGGCCTATGAACATATCAGCTTAGGCCACATGTACAGATGCACATCCCTGCCCAGTCACTTTTCCCTGCACAGGAAAACTTTTTAATTTCCAGATTCAGCCTAAATGCTGGTGCCTTTTTGAGGCTTCTCTGCACTTACCCAGAACAGGTGCTGTGGATACCTGTGGTAGATAGAATAGTGGCCTCCAAAGATGTCCATGTCCTAATCCTAGAACCTCTGAATAGTGACCTTGTCTGTGACTATATGACCTTACCTGGCAATAGGGACTTTGCAGATGTAATTAAGTTAAGGAACTTGAGGTGAGATTCCCCTGGATTCCCTGGGTAAATACAACATCATCACAAGGATCCTTATCAGAGGAATGTGGGAGGATCAGAGACAAAAAAAAAAAAAAGGCAATGTGTTGATAGATGGGGGATGGGGCCATAAGCCAAAGAATGCAGGTGGCTTCTAAAAAGTAGAAAACGCAAAGAAATGGATTCTGTCCCGGGAGTCTCCAGAAATGGAGTCGCTTATGCTAAGCCCCATGTCACCAAATCAAGACTTAATTATAGTTGTGGCTCTCCCAGAAATAGAATCTTAAACCAGGTGACCAGCACTAGCCAGGTCACCTGACATCCCCCGAAAGGAAGTAACCTTGCAATCATCAACCTCTTTCGCCTAGTGCAGCTTCCTTGTTTCTGCTCCTTTCTGCCTATTAAATCTCATGCTTGTACAACTCTTCAGAGCCCCTTTCTGTCTACTCGGTTGGACGTTGCCCGATTCATGAATTGCTGAATAAAGCCATTAAGGACATTAAAATTTGCTAAGTTGAATTTGGTTTTGTAACACTGCCAATGCCGTGATTTTAGAACTTCTGACCCCCAGAACTATAAAGGAATAAGTGTGTGTTGTTTCAAGTCACTACATTTGTGGTAATTGACAGCAGCAACAAGAACTGAATGCAGCTTTCTCTCCCCAAAGGAAGCACACTCTGCAGAGGCCATCGGCATAGTCTCCTGAGGTGCCCCCAGGCTGGAACCCAGTTGACACTCTAAGTGAGCTGCCTCCCCTCCCTGTCCCACCGAGGTCCCCCCAGGCTGGAACCCAGTTGACCACCGTCACAATGGACTCGCACACTCTAAGTGAGCTGCCTCCCCTCCCTGTCCCACTGCCTCATTCCTCTTCAGGTGCTTTCTAGAATCATCTCTCAAACGAATCACTTGCCCAAATCAAACCAAGTCCCCTCGTGCCGCATTTTCTCTCACCACCCCTCTCCTCTGCCCTTCTAGCCCCTCTCACAACTGCAACTCCATGTCAGCCCCGCGGAAGCAGGGCTGCGTCCATCCCATCCATCATGTGTCTTTGGAGCCTGGCACAGGGCCTGGCATGCTGGGCATGCTGGATAAATGTTTGTCGAGTGGCTGATTGAATAAATCAGCTTTTTAGAGGAAGTATCCTCGGAAGGTGCAAGGTGCTCACACTGTCAACAGCTTTCTAAGTAGTCTTTAGGGGCTGCTTTAATGGAGCCCAAGTTCCTGCTATGATTAGTGTCCTCCATTTGCATCCACAAAATACACCTGGGGAGTTTGTTCTCCTAAATGGATTAAATGTGCCCCCTGCAACCAGCATCTGCTTATGCAGACCAGGCTTCCTGACCCCTGTGGACAGTACAAAGGCACCCAGGCAGTATCCCCCCAACTCCTGATGAGGTCTTTCTTACTATCCTTTTCTTGGACAACCCACCTGAGCCCAGCTGGCCAGCTCCTCCGACACTTACTGATTTGGCACCTGGGCCCCCACCCCAGGGCAGGAACCCTATTCATGCCCCAGTGTAGGTGCCCAGTGCCTGCTGATATTTACAGTTTCTCCTCCTCGGACAAGCTTTGGAGGCCTGGAGGCTCACTCCACACCCCTGCCCCACAGTGGATGCCAAGTCCAGCAGCCGGCTACAGCTGGAATCTAATCTTGAAGGTCCAAAGGGAAGTGCTGGGAAGATTCCTAGATGTTTCTAGAAAGAGAGAAAGGAGACAGAGAGGGAGAGCCAAGGAGCCATCCTGACTGAAATCTCGACTCCTCCATCAGATTTCTCGTCTGTCTCAGACATACTCCTTGGCCTGCCCTTCGGGGCTCTTCGTGGCTTTCTGCCTGCTGATCTTCCCTGCCTCACCTCCTTCCATACCTCAACTTTCTCTCCTCACCTCAGCCTCGCCAAACCAGTCAGCAGTTCCTCCTCATCCTCTGTGCCCTTGTCCATGCCGGTTCCTCTACCCGAAACACCATTCTTCTCTTTCTGTTCCTAGAAAATCTATACTCAATAACCAGCTAAATTGTCCCCTTCTCTAGGATGTGCCTCTGTTTTCAGTCTATCTCTCATCCCGGTCTGTCCTTCGGGGTCCATCTTCCTCAATGGACAGAGAGGTCCTCCAGGGTGGGAATTGTGCCTCACGCCCTCATAGTCTGCCAGCACCAAGTACCAGCTGTCCTTTGGTGCCACATGCCTTAAACTCCTGAGCCTCAGTTTCCTCAACTGGAGAATGAGATCATCACACCAACCACCCAGCATTGTAGGGAGTAGGAAATGATCAAGGCACATTTGATCGAAGAACCCCAGGGCAGGAGAAGCAACTGACCACCCTTCACAGCAGCCTGGCAGGCCAGAACGGTGACAGGCCTTCACCTGGAGAAGGTTGAAAATGACACCTGTGGGCATCGGTCCCTTGCTAGGGGGAAAAAAAAAAGGCAACAAGTAGAAGTGCAGACCATGGGTCATTTAGTCCTCAGAGCCACCTTCCTCTCCCGTCCTCCCCCTGACCTTGTGGAGCAGTCCCTGCCAGGTTAACACTCACCAACCTCATACCACACCAATCAAGAGACCAAAAGGAGAGCTTGTCCCTAGCCAGGGGCCAGCTGTCCTCATAGAAGTCACAAGGCTCCACACAGGTGAAAGCTGAGCCTGACAGTAGCTGAGGCCCCCACCTTCTGCCTTTCGCCCAGCCGAAATGGAGACAGAATGGAGCAACTCGCCCCAGTTCCCAAGGGCCTCCTGGCACCAAGAGATTCTAGACATCATCCCAAATCCCCACACCAACCTAGTGGGGTACTTACCTTGAGCATCCCACTCTACAGATGGGGAAACTGAGGCTGAGTGTTGAATGACATGACCAAGATTTCACAGCTAGTAACTGGGGGAATCAGGATTTGAACCCATGTCTGTAGGACGTCCTGATCCTCCCAGCTTTCTAACCTAGGTCATTTTCCACTGTTGGTGTTTTTAGCCTGGGGACACTGTCCCTTACCTCCATGTTCAGATAAGGAGGATTTTGAGAACCAGCACATAGGGATGTGGGTTCTCACTCAAGGCCCCTGGGTGTCGTCTCCGCCAAGGGTCCAAGGGCTCCTTCTCTCAGGAGTCCAGCCGAGCTGCCCCCATAACTCATGGCCTGGGCAGAGGGGCCATGTCTCAGAAGGTTGAACTCCAGTTGGCTCCCGCTGCTGCCTTGGAAGGTCCGGATGAAGCCCAAATCCACCCTCCAGCCCAGTGACCTGCATTTGCTTAGTGTCTACTGGGGTTGCTGCCCGGGGAGTAGATTTCTGTGACATCCTTACATGTGCCCCTGTAGTCCCACCGCCCAGCCTTTATGCCCACAGGTCCTCCCTCATCCTCCCAGCAAACATTCATGATCTCCTACTGCATCCCCTCTGTCCTCGGGGCCAGAGCAAGGCACAAATGGACATGGTCTCTGCCCTATTATCACATGGAAGAGGCAAGCAATATCCAGATAAGCCAACCAATCACTAAACAAGTAAAGATTTCCCAGGGTACAGGAAAAATGAATAGAGAATCATGTAGAGAGTATAGCATATGGGGCAGTGGGGGTCAAAGGGCTGCCTGGAGGAAGAGGCCTCTGACCTGAGAGTTTAAAGACGAGAAGCAGCCACCATGCAAGGGGCTAAGGAAGAGTGTGGATGAAGGGAATGGAGCAAGAGAAGGGTTTGCCCAGCCCCTGCCAGAGAGTGAGGCTCCACCAAGGTCACTCTTGTTGTCTGCCTTACCTTCTCCCATTTGATCACGTGATCCTGCAGCTCCTGGTCTCACATGGCAGAGACCTTTACAGTTTACGAGGCATGACCCTTACTCAGGATCTTGTTGGATCCTCACATTACCCTGAGGTGCACAGAAGAGGAAACTGAGGCTGAGAGAGGAGAATGTCATCCAAGGTCACACAGACAGGTGTTCCCCTTCCAGCCCAAGCCCCTGTCCCCCTCCGCCTGTCTCTCCACCTTTCCCTGAAGGCAGTGGCTGGAAGACCCCTGCCCACAACACCTCCCAAGCCCCCCAGCCTCCGGGGAGGGAAGGTGGCGTTGCACCAACCTATATATAACCCACTCCACGTGCCTTCTCTGCGTTAATAAATGGGGAACCAAGGGGTCATAAATCCTGGGACTGCCAATGTCCCCGGGACCAGTTCTTTCTCTGGCCACGCACTAGTACTTTTTACAACCCATTAATTAGTCCCTCTAATAAAGTTTGACAAAATGATAACTTGCCCATGAAAAGTGTTGTAATAAATACATTTTCCCTAACTTTCAACCATTCGAGCATGGCCGCCTCATAAACCTTCCGCCATGGTTCACTGCCTTATTGTCTCTCTATATTTCTCCATCACCATGGAAGTTCAGGGCCTGGGGCCTCATGGATTCAGGATAGGTTTAGGCCTGACTCCCAGTACCCAGCACCTCCAGGGGAACAGTCATGGGTGGTCCTAGCCCTGCTCACAGACCTGCAGTGTCTCCCACCATCCAGGACAGCAGTTTTCAAATTCCAACCCCATCTTCCTGAGTGCTGCTCTAGCCATGTGGCATCTGAAGGAACAGGGTCTGGATGTTATGTTTTCTTTAAATCAATTCACTTAAATTTATTTTGCAAGGAAATATATCATCTTTACAGAAAACTGGAAAAGCAGTAAAATGGGCCCCAAAAAGGAAATAAAAATAAATGCAAGGGGGAAAATGGATGTCACAAAATCCCAGACAACTGATACTACTGTTTGCCTAACTCCCGAGCCTGAGGCCTGCCTTCCCTCTCTCTGTGTTGGAAAAGAAGTTCGGTCAGGGCTAGAGAGGCGTTAAAGACACATCAGCATCAAGTGGAGACTTTCTCCTCAGTGTAGAAGAAGGGTCTGAAAGTGGCTTTCAAGAAGAGCAATCTTCTTCCTTGGAGAGTCTCTGAGGTTGAACGCCACATCCCTGTGTGCCTCTCGATAGGCTTCTGTTTAGCAGCTGGGGTGGCACCCAGGTGGCTCTGGGGTAGAGGCTGGTGGCCCCATCTAAAAGCCCAGGTGTACTATCAGCCAACTGTGTTTCAGATCAGTAACATGAGACAAGGCTCTTCACATTTCACAGACAGTTGAGAGAATCACTATGGTTCACATGACAGAGTAAGAACCCCAGGAGTGGTTTGTGGGGAGCAGGCTGGAATAGTATCAAGTTTACTCTCATCTTCCAAGATCGTTTATTCCTCCTGGTCTCCCTGTGTAGAGGGATTTAGAACTGCTCCTAAGCCTGACACTGGATCAGAACTGACCCTGACCTGTCGGGGTTCCCAGATTCCAGGCCCAGGATCTCTTAAGCCCCTGCCTTCCCCCGACACCATCCTGGCTGCTAAACCAGGTCACCTCCTCATGACCCGCCTCAGGGTTCCCTGCATTTTTCACATCATGTCACCAAAGGTGATGATTTGGACGCAGGGTTATCCTTCTCCGTCTGTTCCAGCACCTGACTCTGCACAGAGGAGAAGATAGGTCAGTGTTGCCTGAATGACTGACTGAGAGCTGAGACATCTGATGACTAGTTGTCCTCATTTCACAGATGAGCAAAGCAAGGCCCGAGAGGAAAAACGACAAGTCCAAGCCCCCAGAGAGTCTGGAACAGAGCTGGAACACTAAAATGCTGCTCCTACCCCTGCCCAGTGTTCCTTCTTCTTCAGCCACACAATCCACTAGGGACATTTTGGCTCCAATCGCTGTCTACATCTTGGGACACAGTCCCCTTGAGCCCACCTGGACAAGCAGGGGCTTCCTCTTCTGTGCCAACCTCAGAAATTTACAGATCCACCAGACCAACACTGTTCACTTCTAAACCACAATTGCTGACACAGGGAGCCCGGCCCCAGGCCCAGGCCTCTGCCCATCACAATGATGACCTTGAACTCCATGGGCCATAACGATGGTGGGTACCCTGCCTTCGCCTGCTCCAAGTACTTCAGGAGGCACTGCCTTATTTATCACAACCGATCTTGTCAATAATCCTTCAAGGATGAGATGATTGCAACCATTTAACAGGTAGACAAACTAAGGTTTCAAGAGATGAAGGCACTGGGCTCAGCCCTAAGCGCTCTGGTAGTCATCTCTGAAGGGCAATCATCAGGGCCGGCCCAGTCCCCAC
This sequence comes from Pteropus alecto, assembly GCF_000325575.1. Lineage (NCBI taxonomy): Eukaryota > Metazoa > Chordata > Mammalia > Chiroptera > Pteropodidae > Pteropus > Pteropus alecto. The sequence goes on from NW_006430462.1 coordinate 2,212,350, forward strand.
ACTGCTGTATGTGAGGAGTGACTTGTCTGCCACCCAGTGCCTAAAATCCCACCATTAACCTCACCCATTTGAGATAAAGCAATATATTGCCTGAAAGCCTCTGTAAAGTAGAAGCAAAGAGAGTCTAGTACCATAGAAAGAGCATTGGATCAGGAGTTAAAAGACCCAGATTTTAGTGGTAGTTGTGCTTTCAACTATGACCTCGGCTGAGTCCCTGCCCTGCCCTGAGTCCCTCAGCCCTGCCTTGGCCCCAGTGTTCCAGGAGTAGAGACAAAAGAGGGCGTGGGACTAGAGCATGGCTTCCCGTGGTGAAGGCGATGTGCATTGAGAGATGACTATCGGAGGATTCATGGACCTAGCTTTAAGAATGACCTAAGAAAAGCACTGTCTCCTTTCTGATCAGTTTTCTGATTACTAACCAGAAAAAAAAAGTCTCAGTTTGGTGCTCCTCTTTGGCAATCTCCCTTTTTAACAAAACACAAGCAGGCTTCAAGCTCAGGACAACACCTGGCTGGATTTTCACAAAATTCCTCTGCTCCGGGGGTTTAAGACTACCATCTACTTAGGGCAAGTGAAACATACTTTGCATTTACTATTACGGTATAAAATGTCCTTTTCAAACACGCTCCTTTAACTTGAAGGAATGAGTTGATATGAAGAAAAGCATTGAAAAAATGTAGGCATTGGCGGAAGTGAAACTGGGGATACTTGCAAAGTGGCAGGTGAATGGTAGATGGGGGACGGCCCCGGCCGAGGGGAGGGGGCACATGAGCGCTGCTGGTCTTTAACAACAATCCCCCACGTCATAGTTTACAAAAGCCCCATCCAAACACCATCTCAGTTGATGCGGTCCACGTCTAGCAACCCCACTTTACAGGACCTTGCCCATGGCCATGTGTTATAAGCATCCCAGTGGCTGATCACAGGCTGTGATGGGCATATTACAGGCATCATGAAACTATGCCCCACGCTTAGCCTGAGAGGAGGCCACGACATGAAACCCATCTGCCGGAGGAGGACACTGAGGTTCAGAGAGGCTGCGGGTCTTACCCAAAGTCATCTAACAGTGTGTGTGTTTCCTGTGGCTGCTGTAACAAATTACCACAAACTCGGTGACTTAAAACAGCAGAAACTCATTCTCTCATTGTTCAGGAAGCCAGAAGTCTAAAATCAAGATATCAACAGAGTCAAGGCTCTACGAAAGAATCTTTTGCTCGCCTCTCCCAGCTTCCGGCGGCTCCAGGCATTCCGTGGCCTGGAGCTGCATCACTCCAATCTCTGCATTTGTCTTCACGTGGCCTTCTCCTCTGTGTCGTCTCTCCTCCTTCTTCTAGGGATACTTGTCATTGGATTGAGGGCCTACATTAATCCAAGTTGACCTCATCTTGAGATTCTTCACTGACTTTCATCTACAAAGACTTTTTCCAAATAGTCATAGTCACAGGTTCTGAGACGTGTTTTGGGGAGCCCACCATTCAACTCACTCTAAGCAGGACCAAGATTGATGCTGAGAATGCAGCCTCCTGGTTCTCTCCACTCTACACACAGGCACATCCCAGAGCCCGCCACCCCTGTCCATGCCACCACAGGCTACCCGGCTCACCACCCTCTCGCCCAGAAACAGTGAGCGCCTGGGGCAGTGGGGCAAGGTCCCAGGGCCACCCTGGCCCTGCATGGACCCACGCTCCCATTTAATTAAGACAGAAGACTGAACTCTGCTCACTGATACCAGCATCAACTCATCCACATGCTTGGGGACCCATCTCTTTGAGGAAATTTATGGCCATAATTTAGCAAATGAGTTATGGCTGCTGGCACCTGAGCTGTAAGAATTGCCCAGGCACATTAAACCCACCTGCTGACGCCCCTCGATTCCGGAGCTGCCTTCACAGAGCCTGTAAAACATGGGTGGGAGAGAATAGGGCCCTCGTGGGAGCCATGGAGCTCCCAAGACTGCAACAGCCTCCAGAGCTGGGGGCAGAGGCCTGGGTTCCCGTCCAGGGGCTGGCTGGCTGGGTGAGCTGTGGTGGGTCCCAGGCCCATCCCGGGTGCCAGCAGCCTGGTGACACCGAAGTATAGTACACGGAGCAGTGGCATCTAGGAGATGGTTAGAAATGCAAAAATTCATGACACCCTCCCACCACCACCACCACCCTCTGAAAGCAAACCTGCAGGTTAGCAGAACCTCTGCCCAGGATGTGTGGACGCAGTCATGTTTGAGAAGCACCGGCAGAAAGCACAGGTTGGAGCAGAAGTCCATCACACCTGTGAATCCAGACCTCCCCACATTCCCCGTGTGGCCTACACACATGTTCACAGACCCTGCCACACACACAACCACACACGTGTGCCCTCCCACCTCCACAGAGACACATCACACTCTAATCCCCACCCAGGAGCACACGCACCCCGTTTCACACAGTGTGGAAACACGCACTCCAGCCTGCCCACACACCAAGCACAGTCATACACGTATCCGTGCACAACCTGTGCCCCACTCCCGAATGTATCCCCGATGGGGGAATTTCAGGCAGCTGAGGAAAACAGCTTGAGGCTCCTCTCACACGCATTCATCCATTCAGCAAATGTTTTCTCCCCAGCGATCGGGTACCAGATGTGTATCAGGTGCCCGTGTGTGGAAATGGAAGTGGAAATGAGGGAGGAGGAGTGCTCGGCCTCAGCTCGGGGTCGCGATGTGGCCTGATTGACACAATAACAGATGGACACGCGCAATGATAGGAAGAAGGGCGGGGAGAGGAGGGATCAACTCAGCCTGTGGGGAAAAGGTGAACCTCTAGGGAAACTGTCCAGGAAGAGAGACCTGAGCTGGAGCTCAACCAGTGAGTAGGCATGCCCTTGGAAGGCAAAGCAAAGAAGGGCATTCCTAGCAAAGGGAACTGCAGGAGCAGAGGCTGGGGGCATAAATAGATGGCTCAAGGCAGCCAGAGGTATAGGGTGAATGCTGGGCCCTGATGGAATTCAAGGCTCCTAAATATGACTAGAACCCTCCCGTCCTCTGCCAGCACCCTAGCCAGGCCCCCTTCACCTCCCCCTTGGGCCCCAGAGGCAGCCCCCTTGCTGAGCTTTTTGCTAGACTCCAATCTCATCCTCTTCAGACCCACTCACCTTCGTAGCAACCACAGGGGTCTTCCTAACATGCAGATGTGATCCTACCACCCTTGGCGTAAGCCCTGCCTTGGCTCCCTAGTGCCCTCACACTAAAGACCAAATTTTCTAGGCCCTTCAAGATCTGACCCACTCTTATATGCAGCTGCATCTGCCATACCATTTCCATCTTCCCCAGAGTGTGACTCGCTACCTCATACCTTCTTACCTTTGAAAGTGCTGTTCCTTCTGCCAGAAAGGCCCTGCCCCATCTGTCAAACTCCTACTCATCCTGCAAAACCCATACTGCCTTTGGCCATCTGTCAAACTCCTACTCATCCTGCAAAACCCATACTGCCAAAGGTCTCCTCATATTAAGATACCTCCTTGATCTTTCAGGCGGAGAGAGGTTTGGGAAGGCAGGAATAATTAAGCCTCAGGGTCATGTCTTTAGTGGTTTCTTGGCAATTCAGGCTCTAGGACAAGACAAGGCAGGAATGAGCAAAGGCTCATTCAAATCCACAAGGTTCAGACAAATGCACAAGGCAACCCCAAAACTTTTTGTGGTATTTGTTTCTTTTCTTTTCTTTTTTTTTTTAGAGCTTCATGTGTCAGAGGATCAAAACATTTTCAATGATAACCTTTCTTAGTGTCATTAAGATCGTCTAACTGATTTCGTTTATTTCCTCAGATCTGAGCTTTTAAGAAGTTTAGGGAAACCCTATTTCACAAAGAAGGTAAACACAGAAACCCCACTGCCCTGAGGCTTTGCCTAGATTGAGAACAGAAGTAAATAATAGCAACAGCAATGTTGATAACAGACAACAAGCTCCTGGAAGGGGTGATGTAGACAAGGCCTTTGACCACAAGAGAGGCAAATCCACATAAAACAGCCTCAAACCACTGAGGCAGGAGGCCACAAGCTGAACTAGGACATGGGGAGATTCCAAAGGTTGCTAGAGGTGTCTGTGGCAATCCAGGAAGACTTCCTGCAGGAGGGCAGCACCCCTCCCTGTCTTGGTGAGCTCTACTCCCTCCCAGGACAATAGATAAGACTTCTGTCTAACCAGCTGGGGCCTCAGCATGGGTTTGCAGGCTCCCGCTCTGCATAAATCACCTTCTGCAGCTATTTTCAGCCTCACATGTTCAATCGAAGTAAAGACGCACTAGAAAGTGAGGTTCCAAATTAGGTTGTTTGGAATTCCTATCCAGTGCAATTAACGAATCCCAAACACTGTTAATTATGTTTCCCGTGACCAGTGTACACAGAGGCTGATCGATCCACCCGGCGTTGCCAATTATGGAGGCACTGCCGCATCTAAGCTCCTGGGGTTGACACAGGGAGGTGACGGGATCTTTGATGAGGAGGTGGGGGTTGGTTCCGGAGACATCCCACTGAACAAGGCTTCGCACAGGCCCACCTGCCTGTCCTTAGAGTGTGGCACCAGCAGGCTCAAGCCAGACAGAGCTAGACACTCAGACCCAGAGAACAGAAGGCCAGGGGACCATTCACTTGGGAAGGAGCAAGTGGCCTGATATGTGTGTGTACTATTATACATGAGAATTAGAATGTGAGGCGTGTGTGTGTGTGCACAGAAGACATGACCGCAGGTGTACGTGTGTTAGTGTGTGCAGGGGTGTGACTGGAGGAGTGGACGTTTGAAGATGTGAGTATGTATGTTTTCGTCTGAGAGCTAGAGTCATTGTGAGTGTGAGTGGACGTAGGTGTGGACCAGGTTGAGTGTGAGAAGGTGTGCAAAAGCAAAAGTGCACATGAGTGTGTGGAGTGATGAGAAAGCGAACGTGTGGGTGAGATCAGCTCTGAGGGAGCATGTTTATGAATGAGAGGAATGGGGCCAAGTGCAAGGGCGCGTATGTATAACCGAGAGTGTGAATGTGAACCAAGAGTGTGTGGCTGGATCGTGTGTGTTAGATGTAGGTGGGAGGGCAAATGGTGCTGTGAGCGGTGTATAACCGAGGGTGTGAGTGTGAACCGAGAGTGTGAGTGTGAACCAAGAGTATGTGGCTGGATCGTGTGTGATAGATGTAGGTGGGAGGGCAAATGGTGCTGTGAGCGGATATCGGCACGAGTGAGTGTGTTAATGAAGGGGGTCCTGCATGAGGATGTGTGGTACACGGCCCACTATTCTTAGGCAGAGATTTTTTCTGCCCATCCCTACACTTCTGTGACATCTCGCATGGCCATGTGACTTGCTCTGGACAACAAGATGTGAAAATGCCATGTGTCATTTTCAGGCGGAACTCCAAGCACCAGTGCATGGTCCTCTGTCTCCTTTTCCTCTGTTATGACCTAAGGAAGAGAGCGCCTGAGTCAGCGGCCAGGCGGGAGGGAAGATGGGGAGGAGCAGAGCCTTCCCCCAGCCATGATGGAGACAGAGTGTGAACAGGGAAAGAACAAGCCCCTGATGCCATGCAGTGCTGAGATTTGGGGCTGATTGTTGCTGCAGCATAACCCAGCCCATGCTGACTGATATAGGGACTGTGTGTCTGTGTGAGTTGAGATATGGGCGGGTGTGTGGAAGTGAGTAAGCAAGGTAGTGTGTGTGTGAGTAAAACCTCTCCTGCTGTGTGGTTTGGGTGTTTGGAGATTTTTGTTACGAGGCCATAACCCAGCCTGTGCTGACTGATACAGGGACTGTGTGTCCTTGGGAGTGAGGGGATGTGGGAAGATACCTATGTGAGTGAGCGTATGCATGTGAGTGTGTCAGGGTGTCTGTGAGTGAATGAGTTTGTGAGTGAGGAAGAGAGGGAAGTCTGAGGGAGAGATCAGGGGGCTATGAGGAATACCTTCGTCCACCCTATGCCTACTCTGCATCTCGGGCCCCAGGCGAGTGGTCGTGGTCAGCTCCCTTGCGCTGCCCACACCAGATGCCAGTGGCATCTGCATTTCTTCCTCTTGACCTCCAAAACTTCTCTCAAATCTCAGCTCCTCCTCTCCATCCCACGGCACTCTCTCTACTGCCAGCCTCCACCACCCCCATCCAGATGGTGCACTGCCTCCTTGTCCAGCTGCTCCTCACTCCAGGCTTTTCTCCACACAGTGATCTTTCTAAACCTAAAACAGACCCTGTCACTTCTGAGCTCGAAACCTTTCAGCGGCTCCCCATGGCCCCATTTCCCGCCTTCTCGTGGCTAACTCACCCTCAGCTTCATGTCGCTCTCAGAGCTCTTGCCCACTAGCCTCCATTCGAACCTGTCAGAGAGCTTATGCTTCCTCTCCCCTCAGGCCCTTTGCACATGCTGTTCCCTCTTCCCAGAATGTTTGTCCTTTATGCTCTTCACCTAGTTCAGATCTCAGCTGCCACTTCTCCAGAGAAGCCCTCCCTGATACACAATCTCATCACTCCACATGTCTCTCTTTCGAAGCACTGTGTGCTTATTCCAGGAGCATTGTCTCTCCTAGTAGTTTGAGTTCCTGGTTAGGAATGGGGAGTGGGAAGGGCTGGGACCTGTTCTCATTCATTGCTATGTGTGTAACACTGGCACTGTGCCTCACACTCAGTAGGCATTCGATAAATGATTGTGAATGAGATAGTGAGTGGGGCAGCCTCTCCACCTTTTCTGCATGTCTCAGGGGCAGGTAGGTGCTTGGGCTCCCAGGGATGACTAGTAATGAATGAGCCCCTTTGCCCAATGCTGAACAGAGCCACCATCCATGAGGGCAGGCATCCAACTTGAATTCCTTGTGGGGCAACTTCACACAGCAAAGCAGGACACTCAGGCTTCTCTTGGAGGTGGGTTCAAGGCAGCCAACCTTTCCAAAGTCCCTGCAGTGGGCCAGGCTCTCTGCAGGGCACTGGGAGACAAAGGCTAGGACTCCCTCAACCTCTCCCTCAAGGAGACAGACCAAATGTGCTCTAATGGAGAAGAGGGAAAACAGGACTCGGGCAAGGAGGGGGCACGTCTGGCTGCAGCCAGCATGGCAGGCTTCAGGGGGATGGCATCACTATAACTACACCTAGAAAAGCAGGATGGATTGTAACACAGGCCACTGGGGACTGAGAAGGGTGGGGTGTAGAGGTTTTCCAGGTGGAGGGTACAGCATGAGCAAGAGCTAGGAGGCAGGAAACTCTGACTTACTTGAATTCAAGTTCCATCAATGCAAGGACCATATCTATTATTCACCATGGTACTCTCCAAAGCTGAGCACAATGCCTGGCACATAGCAAGTGCTCAGTAAAGATGATTCTTTCTTGGGGATCATCCTATCACCTCCTTCAGTCTGTGAAGCTTGAGAAAGACTTATTCCACGCCCCAGCTCTTTCAAGGGTGTGTGACCATGGCTTGGCCAATGTAAGCCCTCCATCCCCTCATCTTGTTTTGATTGGTTCATCAACATGCATGTGACCGAAGTGCAAGCAGTGGCAATGAGCTCTAAAACTTGCGTGGGAGCTACTGGGAAAGAGGGGTTTTGTTGTTTTTTTCTCTTATTTTTTTTCTCTGCTATGGTTCTGATAGGAGCATATAGTTCTGGAGTCATCCAGGGTCCTATAGGTAGAGCTTGCCTGGAAAAAGAAAGAGGGGCCAGGAGAAACCAAGTCCTGATAACATTTTTAAGTGCCTGGATCCAGCCACACCTGAAGGCAATGCTAAACATTTTGGTGACTGGAACGTAGTAAATGCTATACAAATAGTAGCTGTTATTAGCAGGCTAGTCTGGCACATAGTGGATGTTTGATAATGTTAATTTCTTCCTTCCTTCCTTCACATTCATACCCCTAAAAATGTTTTGGTGTTATTACTATCCCTCTTTCTGCCTGTTACGAACGTTTCAAATGGATTGTGGGGCCCCTATCAGTGCATGAGCAAGGTGTGTTAAAGGAGGAATGTTTCTTGGGACATTTTGCCATCAAGCTGTTCTTCCCTCCTGAAGACACTCAGGGGACAAGACAGATGTCAAAAATAATGAGGCCCAGAGTTGCCATGATTTCTGCCTGGCAAATGCACAGCTGCCAGCCATCCAGGTCCTGGGACAGTCACAGGGAGAAGGAGTGTTGGGAGTCCAAGGGGTATTCAGGTGCTGGCTACCTCTGCATGAGGCCAACAGTGAGGGCTAGGGTTCAAGAGCTGAGGACGAGTTCCAATCAGCAAAAGTAGTCAGGCTGTGGGTGCATTTAGTGAACATTTGCTGGATACTAGGCCTATGCTGGGGGCACAGTGGCAAGGAACACGCACCGGCCCTGCCTCTCCTCAGTGCTGAATCTAAGAGAAAAGACAGTCAAGTCAGCAGGCAGCTCCAACCCAGAAGGGAGCCTGAGGAAGCAAGGAGAGGAGATGGGGCCGACCTGGTTGAATACGGGAGGAAGCAGAGAAGGCTTCCTCCGGGTTGTCTGGAGATTGAGTTCAGCCTCAACAGATGAGGAGAAATTTTGGAGCTGGGGGCGGAGAGGGGAAGTTCCAGGCAGAAGAAGCAAAGGATTGAGGCATGGGGGAATGGGGAAGCTCTAAGTACAGCAGGGGCCTTACAGACCACACTAAAGGGTTCGGGCTTTGGATTGGGGCACTGGGAGAGCAGGTGGGAAGGGAGGGCTTTGAGCAAGCGAATGGCCTAATTAGATCCGAGTTCAAGAAAACCCTTTCTAGCCACCATAGGACAATATAGAAGGAGAAATCCTAGAGGCTGTTAGAATCGTTCGTGAGTAATGCTGAGGCCAGGACTGATGCAAGACATTTCAGGAGAAGAATCGGCAGCCTCTGGAGTTAGATCAGAGGCAGGGTGGAGAAGGAGACCCAGCAGGAAGAGCTCAAGTTCAAGGCCTTGCCTCCTGTGGCCAGGCTGTATTTTCCTCATTTGAAAATAGGACTTAATACGTGTGAAAGGTGAAAAGTCTCGGACCACATATGTCTCAGACCACACATACTGTGGTGGTGCCATAGAATTACAGCTGAAAACTTCTCATTGCTTAATGACATTGTAGCTGTCGTAACATCATAGCTCGATGTATTACTCATGTGTTTGTGGCAATGCTGGTGTAAACAAACCTACCGTGCTGCCAGTCATATAAAAATACAGCACATATAATCATGTACAGTACATAACACTTGACAACAATAATTAATGACTATGTTAGTGGTTTATGTATTTACTGTATTATACTTTTTGTCATTATTTTAAAGTGAATTCTTTCTACTTATATTTTTTAAAGTTCGCTGTAAAACAGTGTTACACCGGCAGCAGCTTCATGCATCTTGTATTTAGCGCATCTCTTAATTACAACCTTTTCTCTGTGCTTGATTTACTCTCACGTTGTTTTATAAGTTTAGTGTAGCCTCAGAGTAGTGTTTATAAAGTCTACAGCAGTGTCCAGTCACGTCCTAGGCCTTCACAGTCACTCACCACTCACTCACTGACTTCCCAGAGCAACTGCCAATCCTGCTAGTTCCATTCACAGTAAGTATCCTATACAGGTGCCCTATTTTTGCTTTCATACCGTATTTTTACTGTAATTTTTCTATATTTACCATTGTGTTACAGCTGCCGACAGTATTCAGTACAGTAACATGCCGTACAGGTTTGTAGCCTAGGAGTGATAGGCTGTACCATACAGCCTGGGTGTGTAGAAGGCTAGACCATCTAGGTTTATGCAAGTGCCCTCTATGATGAAAAAATTACCTATGAGGCATTTCTCAGCGCATATCCCTGTCACTAAACAGTTGTGACTATGTCTGCCCAGCCAAACACAGAGGGTTTGCATGAAGCACAAGTGAAATGAGGACTGGGAAAGTGTCTTGAAAAGTATGAAGCAGAGGTAGGCAACACTGCCCTGTAAAAGGTCATACGGTAAGTATTTTAGGCTTTGAGAACCATAAGGTCTCTGTCACTTAGAGCACAAAAGCAGCCACAGACAATACATAAATGAATGGGTGTGGCTGTTGTTCCAATAAAACTTTATTTATTGGCCCTTGGGTTGTGGTTTGCCAATTCCTGGTTTAAAGCGATATGCAAATACCAACCCTTTCTTCTTATTACTCCTGATAGATCTCTACTTAAAGAAAGTTCTTCCCACTTTCCTTATCTCCATAGCCCGGAAGAAAAGAATGTACTTCCCCACGGGCACCCATTTTATAGATGAGGAAACCAGCACACACACACAAAAAGAGAAAACCTTACACTTAATGGGGTTTTTTTTTAACTACTCATTGGATGAATGAATGGGCCTTGGAGACCCGATTTATGAATAGCATTCGTGCCCAAAATTGCCAATCCCATAACCAAGGCAGACATCACTAATCAATTCAGCATGCTTTTCCATGGAGCACTGATATGGCTTCTATACCCTCATTGGAGGCAGCCACATTCGACCACTATCAACACATAAGAAGAAGTGGGATTTAGTTCAATTTATTCTGTAGATGAGGAAATGGAAGCAAGGAAGGTCTCATGAGGAGTCTACGTGGACCAGCTGGTGCCTGCTTCACCAGACTCTCCAGAAGCTCCAGAGAAGCCCTCATCCAGCTGGGCAGGCAGGGGGTGCCAGGGAGGAGCACAGCTGGGAGGCTGGCATGGGCTCATGGCAGCACTTCCCTGCCTGTCCATGCCATGATCGCCAGTGTGGCGACGTCCCTTCTGTTCTCCGCCCGCCTGCTCCCCACAGCTGCTCTTTTGAAAGCCCTGCATGGGAAGCTGTTGATGCGTCTCTCTGTTCCCTTTTCAGACCATTGTCCTCTCATTGGCGCCAGCCGTGTTCTTCTTTTGGCCGCTTAATTAACAGTATTATTAATGCCGAGAGGAAAGAGTCACCCAGATCCTTTCTCATAGCAACCCACACTCGGGAGTACAAGCTGCAGGCAGACAGGAAGCAGAGGCTGGTGCCAGGAGATGCCCCCCTCCCCGCCTCCGGGGCCCTTTACTTGCCAATGCCCAGCTGGACCACTTGGCCCCATCTCCCGGGGCCGCCACTGAGGGCCCGCGAAAGAAGAATCCGGGAGGAGATGGTTTACAGCAAACCTGTCTGGAGCTATCCATGCCTGGCTGATAAATCTGCTCTGAGCAATGAGTGCAAGTTAAGTCTTTGGGGAGAGACGTTAGAGCCCCAGCCCTCAGATGGGCTCAGAACCCAACAGTCATGTGCTTACCACTTCCATGGAGAGAAGAAGCAGAAGTAGATGAACAACATGCCCAAGAGCTCTGTGACCCTGGGCCAACCCACCACTGTCTCTGTGCTCAATTTATTCTTTGTAAAAATTGCATATAATGCATAAGGTCCTGGGTGTCGCCCCTGCATGCATTATCTCACCTATTCCTTGTTCAGGTACCCCGCATTTAGTTTGCTTAGGAATCTGTCATTTCTGTAATGGCTCACCTCTGCTCTACACAGCATCGGCGGAGGAATATCAGCCATGAAGGGAAGGATCAACTTCCCAACCAGCTCACTCACATGGCCGGCACTTTGCTCCTGGTTGTGGGCAGGGAACTCGGCTGCAGCTATACACCGGGGGTCTCCATTCCTCTCCACAGGCTTCGTGGGCTTCCTCGCCATATGATGGCTGGGTTCCCGGAGTGGGCAACCCAAGTAAACAAGATGTAAGTGCATGACATTTTTATAACCTAGCCTCAGAAGTCATAACATCACCTCCACTGTACTCTTTTGGTTGAGGCGATCACTAATGTCTACCCTGGTTTACGGAGAGGGTGCTCAGGCTCCACCTCTTGATGTGGGAGAGGCGAGGGTCCACAAGGGAGTGAGGGATGTGACCATCTTTGGGAAAGACAAGTGGTCACACTCTTTAAAACAAAGTGGATATGATTATTATTCCCATTTTACAGATTAGGAAAATGAGGTTCAGAGAAGTTAAGTCATTTGCCCAAAGTCACACAGCTAAGTGGCTGACCTTTGAACATGTGCAATCTAACATCAAAGCTTAGGATTCCCAAGCATTTTTTTTCTTTTTAGCTGCTAAACATTTCTCTCTAATAAAATCTTCTGAAAGAGAGGGAGGAAATGGAGTGAGGATAGAGCAGTGATCGCATTTAGTGTTTAGAAGGAGAGCTCTGGCCATGGTATAAACGATGGATTGGGGGACAGGGGGCTGAACTGGAGGGGGTTCTGTCATCCTGGGCTAGAGAAGAGGACAGCACCCTCGGCCCTTGGCGTTCAATGGAGGTGAAGAAAGAGCACTTGGGATTCCAGTTAGGGGATGGAGTGAATGGTGAGTTCTGGCTGGGGCTACTCTCCCTGTCACTGGGAAACTCCCAGCAAGGCAGCTCTCAGGGACAGAGGCGCATGAGATGTGAGGAAGAGTGGATGACTCATCAGAAACCCACTCAGGCTGCCAGCCTGGCTGCTCCGACGTCAGCCTGAGGCCTCTCCCAGCCTGTCTGCCCGAACGTCACTCCCCAGGATGCCTGAGGTATTTCTTACGTGGTGGCTTTGACATGAACACGTTTTAACTATAAAAAGAGGGGCTTAAAAATAGCTATCTTGTCACGAGGTGTAGGAAAGAAAGACACCCTCTCCCCACCCACAGGAGTGAGGTAGAGAGTCACCTATACTTCTAAGGGTTGCACCCATCAACACTTCTCCCTCCTCACCACCCTGAGCCCAATCATGACAACTTCTTAGAGATTTACTGGCGTCCATGTTGAGGAATCTTCCTGCTGCTTTAGGCAAATCATCTCTGTGATTGAAATGCCCTCGGGGGGCCAGCTGGTAGTCCAGGGAAGCCTGCAGAGGTCTTGCTCATAGCTTGGCTCTGGACACAGGTGCACCCAGGTTCAAGTTCTTTCCCTCTTTCTTCCTGGCTAAGTGATCTTGAGCAAGCGATTTGACCTCTCTGGGCCTCAATTTCCACATCTGTAAAATGGAACACGTGACCCAGGAAGACCAGAGAGGCATTGGGGTTGGGGGGTGGAGGGCACCTGGAAAACTAGAGCTGGAATTCCGGTGTCCACTATGCAGGTCCAGCAAGTGCCCACTTCCCATCAAGACGCTCGGGAGAGAGCATGGCCCATGGGGACAGCCTGAGAGCCTTCAAGCTGCTTGATTAATGTTCCATTTAGTGCAATAAACAATACAATTACTCAACTCCTGCAAACTCCACTCTGAGAGGGGTGGGCAGGCAGGGTGGGCAGGCGGGACGGCCTTCTGAGTCAGCCCTGCTATTAATTACAGCTATAGAAACCTACGTCACACCTTCTCAGCTGCAGAAAGGGTGGGTGTGGGGGGCGGACAAAGATGGTGCCTCTTGGTCCTTCATTATGGCATCCAGCAAAGTAGGCACAGCCAGAGATGGCTCAAGGAAGACACTCTCTTCCTTCCTCCTCCATTGACTCTGACTGTCTTCTTTGTCACAATAAATCTGCGTGATAAAATAATGACATAACTTCAGTGGCATCCAGTGCCAAGCGTTTATTGCTCCCATATCTAGAGTGGTTGATTAGGTGGTTCTGCGAACCTTGGCTGAGTTCACTGTCTTGTCTGGGGTTCAGCTGGCTGTTGACTGATCTAGGCTGGCATCGTCACCTTGTGCCTCTTGTTCCACGTGCCTCTCATCCTGCAGCAGGCTGGCCCGGGCTTATTCTCACAGCAGTTGGACAGGGGTCTGAGAAAGAGGAGAACCTGCAAACCTTTAAATCTCAGCTTGGAATTGGCATAGTGTCACTTCCAGCTCATTCTATTGGCTAACACAAGTCACGTGGCCAAACCTGGCTTCAGAATATGGGGAATAGGTTCCACCTCTCCAAAGAAGGAACTGCAAAGCTGCATCCTTAAGAGGCACAGATGGGGAAAGAGCCAGGGAGGAGGAATTGAGGTCTTTCTCAATCGGTCTAACACCATCAATCCTACAGTATAGAATTTACGTGCACCAGTTTTGGATAGCACAGCATTCTGGCTCTGCCATTTTCCAGCCATGTAGCACTTGGTAAGCTGTCAGCCTCTATAAGCCTCTATTTCCTTATCTGCAAAGTAGGGGTAAAAATGGTATCTACATCACAGGGCCATCATGAGAACTAAAGGAGACGATGTATTCGAAGTGATTGCCACACAGTAGGAACTCAATAAATCTTTGCTCGCCATCATCAATACCACCCTCACAGACCGGTAACAAAGGGGTTGAAAACTTGACCTAAATTTGAATTCTGGTTCTGCCGTTTGCCAGTTGTGTGACCTGGAGTGAGTCCTTTGACCTCTCTACTCCCTCCACTTCTTCATCTGTAAAATGGGCATATTAACAAACACTACCTCCAAGGGCATTGTAAGAGGCAATGAAATAATTCCTGTAAGAGGTTTTAGTTCAGTGCCTGGCACAGCATTGAATTCTCAGGAAATGGGATTGATTATGATTATTAATGTCTGTAAATAGGAATATTAATACCCATCTCAGAGAGCGTCTCTGAGGAACAATGAGGGTAATAAACCGTGGAGGCTCCTTGGAAGCCAGGAAAGGCTGGCATTTATCAACACTGTTTTAGTCGTATGAGACAGAAACATAAGTCCAATTAGCTTAAGCAAAACAGGAGATCTTCTTAGCTCTCGTTACCAAAAATTCTGTGAGCAGGACAGGTGAGGCAGGCCTCCAGGATGCCAACTTCCCCTGGATGTATCCTTTGTCTTCATCTGCTTCTCTCTCTACTGGTCATCTTCTCTCTCTCAGACCTGCCTCTCCACAGAGTGGGGGACACAGTCAGACAGCTCAGAACTCACATCTATGGAGGGAAGGAGCTGCTTCCATAACCAGCCCAAGTGCAGAAATTCCAGAAAAGGGCTCTGATTGGCCCACTGTGGGTCCTTTGCCCATCTTTAGACTAACACTGCAGTCAGAAGATAGTCTCTTATGATCGGCAGCCTCCACTGGAAGCATGTGTCTAGAAGAGGAACAACAAATGCCTGAAAGGAAAGGGAGTTTGGACAAAACCAAACGCCCTGCTTGGCTCTGCGTGATGCTGTCCAAGTCTGTTTGCCCCATTTAATGGATAGAAGCACATGTGTATAAGCAATGTCAGGTGACTCACTCAGGTCACACAGCAGGAAAATAAAATGTCACTCCTGACACTATGCGATACTGTGACTCCTAAAGGGAAGAGTTTCTTGTGCTCCGAGGAGCTCTGCTCAACACTTTGCCCAACCTGGCCAAATTTCCCTGCATCTTGGCCCCTGTCCATGCGTCCCTGCCATGCTCACGGGACAAGCCGTGGCATTTGATTACTTACTTCTGGACCAGTTGCTATGGCCCAGTGCTGCCTGCCCATCCCACTGAGTCTTGGAGTCGTCAAACATCTCGGAAGCAATCTCCCACATATTTTAGGTCTGGCCAAGGCAGCTTGCCTTTGTCCAGCATCATTTGCTGGATATTCCAAAAGAAATTGGAACCATATGGGTCAAATCCCTCCAATACTCATCTCAGATGGGCCAGGGTTTGGCACAAAATGGCTTAGGGCTGTGGAAAGGCTTCTCTTTCTTCCCTGGGGAACAGAGCGCAGCCACCAAGGCCACGGGGATGATGAGTCCCCAGCCAAAGGTGCAGCCAGTGCCTTCAAAGTCTGAACCCATAGGGTCAGGGCAGGACAAAGGCTTGGGACAAGGTAAACCTGCTATCTCAGTGACCTGGGTATAGGGGAAGGCTGGGGCAGACCTCTTCCATCTGCTGCCTTGAAGCAGGAGGCATGGAATGCAGAGCTCAGTGCTCAGGAGTCAGGCCAGCCCAGCATCCCATCCCCACTCTACCATTCTTCAGCCAGGTGGCCATGGGCGATACGAGAAATGAGAATAAAAATAGTGTCAATCCCATGGGATAGTGGTTTGATAATAACAACCAGTTAAGGAATGTAAAACTAAATGTTAGTTGACAGTATTATTTATGCTGTTATCACCACCGTATCATCACCACCACCATTAGCATCATGACAATAAAAATAGTGTCAATCCCATGGGTCTGGCCAAGGCAATCCCAATCATCACCATCAACATCTTCATCAATAGCACTACCATCATCACTATCAGCACCAACACCATCGCCATCATCATCACCATTATCATCACCGTCACCCTTAGGCAAAGCCTAGTTGTTAGGCCAGCATTGATGTCTTCACCCCCAAAGCCACTGCCCTTCTCCAGATCACTATCATCTTTAACCCAGAGCACTGGGAGAATCTCTTAACTGCCTACCTGCCTCTAGTCTCACTCTCTCCGAACCCCTGCTCCTGCTTGCTCAAAGCCCTTCCGTGGCTCCCATCACCCATAGAATAAATCCTAAGCCCTTTCATAAATTCCAAACCTCTACAAACACATGCTGTGCATGACTCACAGCTCTTATCCATTTCAATCCAATGGCTCTGGGGCCCTTGCCCTAAGACTCCTTCCCACTTTGTCAACCACACTCTGCAGTCCCGGTCACCTCGAATGGTTCCCCTCTATCCCAAATATGCCGATCTCCCCAATGTGCCAGCTCTTCCCTCTCTGCAGAATGCCCCTCCCGGTACCCTGTCAAACCCCCCAGTGACTCTCTTGGGCTCAGCTCAAATGGCTCCCTCTTGACAAAACTGCCACAAGATTCCAGTGGACAGCATTGCCCGCAGAAAGCTCTGGGCTTCTTTGTTAAAAAGGGAGATGAGCAGGAGAGAGGTGTTAAAGACACATTAGCACCAACAGGAGTCTTTCCCTGATGTCATGAGAGGACTGAGGAGGAAATAGCTGTCTCACTAGGGGATTCAAAATTATTTATCTCGCGTCCCACAGACAGGATTGCTCCCGACTGTCAAGACACACTGGCAGGTATGACGTGCCAGGGGCGGGTTGCTTCACTCAGGCGTCTACCTCTGCTGCCATCCTCTCTGAGCAGGGCCAGGCGTTTTTATGGCTGAAGTTACATCATGTATCTTTCTCTGAAGCCGGCAAAAAAAACTCCACCCTTTCCCGTCTATTTGAAGGACTTCATTTCCTCAACTATACAATGGTTGGTTGTACTAAAGTACCTCAGAGAACCCTTCCTGTCCTAAGCAGAAAGACTGCAGCCTGTGAATGTGGCAGACCTGTATTCCGTCTGGCAGAGCCACCCACCCTTAATGTGAGAATAGAAGCTACTCTGAAATTTTGCTGCAAGCTTCAACTCTGTTCTCTGTGAGCACGCTTTGAGCCTCAGAGGGCATAACGCCCTGCCTCTTGCTCAGAGGCTAAATGGTGTTTTCTGAACGTGGAGCCTGGCACAAGGGAAGCCTCAACAAACACTGGCTATGCATGACTCGTGGCTCTTATCCATTTCAATCCAAGAATCCAGTTGCCTTGGGCAGGAGAGGGGTTTGGAGAGGGATCCCAGGGAGGCTACAGGCCTGGAAGGGCCACACCCAATGCCCACCATCTCCTCCGATGCTCCTTTAAAGTTGCAGTTTTCGTGACAGAGCATTTGGCTGGAATCTTAAAAAAAAAAAATGATTTCAGAGAAAATGCAAATGACAGAGGAAAATGAGCTACAGATGGTGCCTGACTCCCAAAGAGTGCCGCCCGGGCCCCCTCCTGGGTCCTACGTCAGCATCTCTCATGTCCCTCCAACCAGCTGACCCACTGTGCCCCTCAGGAGGGTGTCGCAGAGAAGCCAGCCAAGTGGGGAGGGCCCAGCCACCTTCCTGAGCAGAAGAAAGGAGAGAGAGGGCAGAGCTGCCTGTCGCCTTCCTGCTCACCCACGACTGCCTCAAATCACCTCAGCTGCACACCTCCTGGGTGTTAGGCCCTGCTCCAGGGACACCGTGAGGATTTGATCTGAGCCCTCTGCCCCACGAGGGAAGCAGAGTCTCCAAAACCTCAGTGTCTTCGGGGACAACTCTAAGTGAGGCTCGCCTACCTCACTGGCTCGTCACCTACCACCCTTTCTTCTCTCCCTCCACTCTAGCCACCACGGCCTCCTCGCTGTTCTTCTCACACGTCAAGATTTTCCCGCCTCAGGGCCTTTTCATGTGCCCATTTCTCTCTCTGGAGGCACTTTTCAAATTTCACCTTTCCAAAAGGACTTCTCTTATTACCCGATACATACACAGTAATTCCAACTTCTTCTTTATCAGAGCACTCCGTTCATGTCCTTCGTAATTGTTTTCGCAACAAGTAACAATGTATTCGTTTGTGTTGCCTTGTTAGTTGGCAGAACCAAATTAGTTTATCCAACAGTGTTTCTCCAAGACCTAGCACCATGCCTAGAACACAGAGGTACTCAAATGTTCGTAGGATGGAGAAATGGAATGTTCCTTGAAGGTTTGAAGGTACCAAGGAAAGGCATTTCAGCAGAGTTCTGAAGGCTAAAAAGGAGTTCCCTAGGGGTAACAGAGGCAGAAAAACAGGGAGATGTGAACATACAGGCCTATGGTTCAGGGCCCACAGGTGAGCTTAAAGCCAGCTCCTCCATTCATGAAGATTTTGGGGGAGTCACTTCAGCTCTCTGAGCTTGGTTTCCTCATCTCTAAAGTGATAAGGTCAGGTGAGATTTGGTGAAAAGATGCACAGGTTTGGCACAGTGCTGGACGCACCATCAGCTAGGTAAACAAAGCAGCTGTTATTTTCATGCAAGGATCAGGCCGAGGAGATTCTAGACCCCAGGCCTTGAAAAGGAGGGAGAGGGGAAGGACAGAGAGAGGGAGAGAGAAGAGATGAAGGAAGGAAGGGAGGG
>NW_006430462.1:2231286-2254325 GCF_000325575.1 Pteropus alecto
AAGAAAGGAGGAAGAGAGTGATGGAGGGAGAAAGGGAAGGAGGGACGAAAGGAGGAAAGAAAAAGAAAAGAGGAAAAAAAGAGAAGAAAAGAGGGGGAGGGAGAAAACCCTGACATATCTAGGCCATGAGGCAGGGCTGTCAAGAACTCCTTCAGCTCTGTGCAGAAAGCCAAGTTCCAAGGAGAAGTCTTGGCTGGGGGCCTGGCCCAAGAATTGACTGGGATGGGGGATGGGATTTGGAGTCACAGGACCTCTGGGGCCTCTGGCTCAAATCTCCCTCTTTGCCTTCACCTCTTTTCTTCAAGGATCTAGGCTTTGGCAGTTTTCCTCTGAAATCCTGTCTAACGGCTAAGCCTTCGCCCAAACTGTGCCCTCTTCCTAGAATGCCCTTTCTTTAGCTACTGAAACTCTCAGCAGATTCACAGCTTGTCTTTGATGACCCCTCAGTCAAATGCTGTCCCTTATGTCCTACCCTCTGGCCACTTATCAAGGGGTGATCAGAATCATGGCCTCTGGTCTCAGGGTCTGGAAGTTTCAAGACTGTGTATTTAGGCTTGGAATAGAGGGCTCTGTCCACCAGACTGGAACTTCCTCAAAGACTTGGGATCAAGTTAGTTTTGCCTGGCACATAGTAAATAGTCAGCTAACATTTGTTGAATGAATGAATAAGTGACTGAGCAGATGTTTCAACTGCAGGAGAGAGAGAAATGATTGGCCTCTGTAAACTCAATCCCACTTCTATTCCTAACCAACACACCATCCCTGAGGGGCAAATCCGATGACCTCCAATCCAATCATGAGGAAACTGAGATCTAGGTCCTTGTCTGGTCACCTATGACCTCATCAGGATCCCACTTGTTTCTGGGCCTCAGTTTCCCCATCTGTAAGGGAAACAGTGGCCCTGGACCAGGGCCAGCTTCATGAACGTGTGATGTGGCTTTTACAGTCCACAGGACACAACGCTCCCAAGGGCCCCACTCTTGGTTTAATGTTTTGTTGTCGCCGATTTTATCTTCCAACTCGCGTTTTGTAGGTGAAGTCCCATGGGACAATGGAGCATGCACGTGAGCAGATGAGATATGTATAACATGTGTGACCACTGCTGTTTCTGGATGCCTGGTTCCCAGGTGGCTTTCACAACTCCCTGTGAGCACAGAACTCCACTGTGTGTGGGAGGTCAGAGAGATGCAGACCGAGTACAAGGTAAGCGGTTTGAGTCTAAGACGGCGTAAGAGTGGGAGTGGGGGCGGATGCTGCCAGCCCCCAAGAGGTCCCCCTTTTTACCTGAACTTATTTCAAATGCAAAAAGAAGGCACTCTAAGAACCCGGGAGCCCCAAGGAGCCCCAAGGTATCCTTTCTGATTTGTGTTTACTGCTGTTAAAATGACAATACGGAACGAAAGGAAGGTTAGAGAAAGCGGTAAATTCTCTCCCTTTCAGGAAGCGGAAGGAAGGTCGAGTGTTGATAGAATGTGAGTGTATCAAAAAGTGAAATAAAAACAGTTGAGTTTGTTTTGAGCAGCATTTCCACTGCTCTGGCTGAAATGGAACACGTTCGCATGTACGAACGACAAATACGAATGTATAGTTTCAAGGGTACCGCACGCAAATCGAAAGTTCTTACGTTTGTGCTTAAAACTGGCATCGCACGATATGCAGATGAGTGGTGAAATTCATGGTAATTTAAAAGTTTAATTTTTCTTTACTTAGAACCACATTAAATAACAAATAAAAAACACTGTAAGTTGAGGGGGAGACTGCGGAAGAAAGGGAGAAGCATTATATTTTAGTGCCTCTTTTCATGCCTTTTTCTTGCTTTTTGAACAAAGGGCCTGCGTTTTCATTTTGCACTGGGCGCTGCAAATTATGTAGCTGGCCAGCCCTGAACTGGCAAGGAGGCCAGCCCAGCCGAGTCTGAGCCCATGGCCCACAGCCCTTGGTCCTCCATTCCCATCCTCATCCCCAGCTGGCCTGGCCACCACTGCCTCTCCACTGCCAGGGATCAGCAGTCACCAGGACAGGGCATCTCAAGGGCTGGGAGATCTTCTCAGCCTGAGATTCCTCGCCTGGCCCAGAGGTCAGAATTCTAGACCCCACATCAGTAGGAGCAGGTCGGAGGGTCTGGACGGGGCGGTGTCTAGGGTCTTTTAACTGTGTGCCTGTCCCTGCCCCAAGTGGCGCAGCTGCTCATTGAAGGGGGAAAACCTTGCCCCAAACCCCAGAGAGAAAAGCCACTTTGTTTCAGAGATCGAGCTGCTACGAGTGCCTTCCACATCCGACAGCTCAGTAATTCAGTCCTTCTAGAAGCCCTCCAAACGACTCACTGAGCCTGTTTTACAGCTAAGGAAACTGAGGCTCTAGAGGCAACCTGGCCTGCCTGAGGTCATACGGCCAGGAGGATGTCCTCCAGGATTCAAACCCAGGCCCCTCCAACACTCCACATCCCACACGGCATTCCACTAGCCCCAGGCAGAGCCCAGACCCGGGGACCACAGACAGTGCAGGCCCTGCCTTCTCTGCTAAAGGCTCCAGTTGCAAGACACTTCATGGCCCAGGACTATTCCCTCGCCTTCAAGCTGGTCGTGACATTGGCATTCACTTCAGAAGCTTGTTACTACCCCATCCCCATATCCGCCTTTAACAAAATACGAAGAAAAGGTTCTAAGAAAACATGAGTGTTAGGGGTGGATAACACCAGCCTCCTCATCCATAAGTGAGGTTTGATAGCACCACAAACCCTTGACTACATGTAGATGCAGGTGTAAACATTATGCCACACACCCCAGTGGGAGCCCCACAGGGTACCCTAGCCTAAAGCAGTGTCTGGCACATAGTGATGCTCAGTAAATATTATATGAATGAATGAATGAATGAATGAATGAGGGGTGAGTAAGTGAGTGAATGAATTCTAGCAGTAAAAGATCACACTCTGTTATGTGTAATCCTGAAATCCAAAAACGCTCTAAAACAGAAAGTTCTTCTCAAATTTGTGGGCCTAAAGGTCTTTATCTCACCTAATGAGAGTATTCCAACGGTTTCCAGTATTTGATTGCAGCTCCCTGGGGGTGTCACTGAGCACACGGTAGAAATTCTAACTTGCCCACTTTCTAAGTTCTCCCAAACTCCAGATTTGGAGACATAGTCACCCCAGGGGGTTCCATGCAAGGTGGTGGCCTTGAGATCTACATTAACAATATTCAACCCCATACATTAGGAATAGAACAGTTAGAAGCACCAGCCACTGTGGACTCTTATCATTCCCTAATCGCTCCATCTCACAGATGGATAAATCGAGGCTCCCAGAAGCAAGCAAGGGTTTGTGTGGCAGGAGCAGGATTTGAACCTGGGTCCCCAGGGGGCTCCAACCTTGTCAATTATTGTCAGTCACTCTGCCCTACACCCTTCCCCTCCCCCCTCTGCCTGTCCTTGGCACCTCAATGAGCCCTTTGTCCTCGGAGGGGCTCAAAACTCCTGAGAGTTCCTCCTTGGGACAAAGGCTGGAGGAGTGAGGGCTGCTTGGGGCGACTGGAGGGGGCCCCAGAGGCACTGGGAAGAATGTGCTATTGCCAGTGAGATTCCCGGGGGGTCGGGCTCCTCCAACCCATGGGGAGGGGCTGTAATGGAGGAGACAAAGGCTGCAGCCACAGTGCACAGTTAGGTCATCCGCCACACCAGCCTCCACCTCACCCGCCAGATATTCAGGACTCCAGCCTCAAAAGGAGCAGCTGGAGAAAAAGGAGTTTCCACCTCCCACCATCTCACCTCTTGCCAGAGGGCAGGGGCTGCCAGGAGCCCTGTCATGGCCCAGCCCACAGCAGGAAAATCAAGAGCCTCTTCTTCCCCAGTCTCTCCTCTCTGTCTCCTTAGCCAACAACAGCCAAAAAGATGGGATAAAATTGGGCTGAGTCTTGTCCTGGGCAGGAAACAGAGCATCTATCCAGCAATTACTGTATGTAGGGCACAGAACAAGGAAGGGAAAGCAAAATATTTCTAGCCCCTTGAAACTGAAAGACACAAACTGGTCCTGTGCTCTGCCATTGGCAGGCTGTGTGACCTCAAGTAAGTGGCTGTGCCTCTCTGAGCCTCATCTGTATTACCCACTAGGGGCTGACCCAGCCTAGCCCTGTGCCAAGCATGATTGACTCCTCCTGGCCCTGGAAAGGCGAGCTGCCACTAGCTGCCCAGGTAACCTTGGCCCACCTCTGTGTCTTGGCTTTTTTCTCTGGAAAATGGGGCTCATAATAGAGCCTGCCTCCTATGCTGTTAATATAACTCATCAGCCTAAGGCCCCTGCACATAGCAAGCATCATGCAAGTGTTTCCTGCTATAAATCATTGTACCTCCATTTGCACAGGGAGAAACTGAGGCACATAATGGTTAATTCTACCACCGATAGCAACTGATATGTACCGAATGTTTGCTCAGAGCAACCCCTGTGCAAAGCCCTCTCACAGCATTGAATCCTTATATCTCTAGGTGGTAGGTGTTAAAATTGGCTCCATTTTGCAGATGAGGAAACTGAGGCTCAGAGAGCAGCCACCCAGCCAGTGAGCAGGATTTAGAGCTGAGGGGCCATCTGCCACTCAGCCTCTACTTTCTCCTTATCACCTCCCACATCACAGAATGAGGCCGACATCCCTACCTGGACAACCGAAGGGATGTTTGCCAGACTCAGGTTCCAGTTCCTCCTGGGTCTCCACTCGTCCTAGAAAAAGAAGGTGGCCACAGGGCCTTGCTGGGAGGGGTGAGGTCATCCCTGTTTGCACAAATCCTTACAATAGTCACAAAAAGAAGAAGATGACAGCCCACAAGCTCAGAGCTCTGTGCTCCCCGAATATGCAATAGCCAGCCACTCACCTCCTGGATGACCTGGGCCCACAGACTACATGGCCCTGAGCCTCAGTTTCCTCATCAATAAACTAGAAAGGACTCTGAGGCCCTGACGCCTACAGCTTTCTGAACATAGACTGTGCAGAATAATTGCCTAGCCAGCGCTTGGCATATGCTAAGTAACCAATAACCCTTGACTGCACAGGTTCTGAAAACAGACAAAGGTGTTCCTCCAACCCCAATGGAATTCACCATTTTCAACTTTCTGCCTTTCCATCTGTCTCTCAGGGAAGCCTTGTTTTGGAAGTTACCTGAGGCAGGGGCTGGTTTAAGCCCATTTTTCAGATGGGGAAACTAAGGCCCAGAGAGGAGACCCTAGGCCAGTTAGTGGGGGGGTTGGTACCAGCCCCCTCACACCATCTGTTCACACCCCACTATGTGCCCCATCCTGCTGGACTAGGGTCTTCTGGTGGCTTCAGAGCAGCAAGCAGAGATCTGGGCGGAGAGTCAGGCAGGCCTGGGTTTGAAGTCCATAAAGCAGGGGAAGTCTCTGGGCATGTATGCGATGAATGGCAGTCGGTGCCAACGGCAGCAGCATTATTCACAATCCCCTCCGCATCCCAGCGAGCCAGAAATGGGACCGGAAACTCCAAACCATCATGGGCTGCGTGATTCCATTTCTACGACATTTAAGATGCAAGAATAGTCCAAACTAATCAATGGTATAGAAATCCGATCGGTTGTCACTTTAAGGGTGGGTTTTTGACTGGAAAGGGGCAGGAGGGAACTTTCTGAGAGCTTGTTCTGTTGTATAATTCTGAAAAGAGGTTTGGATTACACACATGTAGACATTGGTGAAAACACACCAAATTATACACAGATCCGTTCACTTCATTGTATAAAAATTATGCCTTAATTTTTAGAATGTGAAAAAGGGGGGTGGGGAACACTGGGTTAAATAAATAAACAAAAACTCCTAAAATGTAAAATGGTGCAGCTGCTGAGGAAAGAGTTTGGCAGTTCTTCAAAAAGTTAAACACAGAGTTACCATGTGACCAGGTAATTCCACTCCCAGGTATATCCCCAAGAGAACTGAAAATGTATGTTCACACAAAAACTTGTACATAAATGTTCATAGCAGCATTACGTATAATAGTCAAGAGGTGAAAACAACCCTAATTTCCATCAACTGGAGAGTGGATCAACAAAACGTGGTATATTCATACAATGGAATCGTATTAAGTCATAAAACTGAATGAACCTTGAAAGCGTTACGCTAAGTGACACTGGTCCAACACAAAAGCTACATATTGTATGACTCTATGTACGTGAAATGTGCAGAATAAGCAAAGCCATAGAGAGACAGAAAAGCCAGTTGGTGGTTGCCAGGGGCCAGAAAAAGGGGGCGATACGGGATTCCCTGAAAATGGGTATGGAGCTTCTTTTTTGGGTGATAAGAATGTTTCAGAATTGGATAGCAATGATGGTTGCACAACACTGTGAATATACTAAAAGCTACTCAATTATACACATTAAAGTCATTAAAATGACTAACTTGTGTTAAGTAAATTTTATCTCAATAAAAAAAAACTCTTTCAAAGTTCCTGGAACAGCTCATCAGGCTATGTTATAATTACAGAATTAGGGTTGTAAGTTCATCCCATCATGCCGCGTTATAATTTAGAATTTGGTACTCACTCTCAATCACTTCCAGGTCAGGTCGGCCCGGTCCGGGGGCAAAGGCTTGGCACTTCCCACACCCTGTATCTCCACTACAGCTCAATTTAGGTGCCTCAGGTAGGGCCCTCCCTGCTGATCCCTTTGTCACTTAGGGAGACGTATGTTTCACTTTGGTCTTGGGATCCTTTTCTAATCTTTTTTAAAAAGCAAGTGGGATGAGGCATTTTTCTTTGCACCTCCCCCCAGCTCTGTCAGGTAGCAGAGAGTCCACCTGACACTCCCTCCATCCCCTCCCATGAGACACCCTTTCAGCCTTCTAGAATTGTCGATACTTGAGGAGGAGGCAGCCATTCTGAAGTGTGTGTCGAGATATCTGGCTAAGATGGGGTTTCTCTGTCAACATGGAAAGGCCAGCCTGCAAGATGTACCGGCCTGCTGCTAGAGCCCTGCCCTGGCTCTCCCCAGCAAAACACGCACCCCAACATTACAGCCCCATGTCATGTCGTCCTTTGGGTTCTTGGCCCTCTGAGACATGAATTCATTCACTCACTCATCCATTCATTTCACAGCGATCTGAAGTCTCCCAAATGCCCACACCCACCGCTCATCATTCTTTCACTTTTCTTCCCTTTCTAAGGTACTGAGCATGATCATATACAACTGTCACTTGGAGCAGGAGACCTTTAAAGATTAAAGAGATTTTTAAGTTCCTTCAAATTAAAGTGAATATAGAGGCCTCGTCTTTAAAAGTGTATATTCTGACAAATATTCCATTGCATAGATTTAAAAAAAAAAAACTGTAAAAGCTAAGGGAAAGAAATAAAACAAAGTTCTGCCAAATTAGGATAAATTTATATGTTGTGATGAATAGGATGCACTCCTATTCATCCTTCAAAACCCCACCTAGACATGACCTGCTGGAGGAAGCCTTCCCTAAGGCTCCTACATGAGGTTCATGAATCTCTCAGAGTGAAATTTATCCCTTGTACCATGGGTTGTGGGGCATATACCCCTCACTCTTAATTATCTATTAATTTGTCTATCTCTTGCCTCCCTTCCCCGCTTTGTGGACTAAGATTCTGCAATAGCCTCAAGCCTGAGGCTGCAGGTGCCAGAGTGAAGCTGCTGCCCAAAGGGTGGCCCATGGGACAGCCAGAGCTTTTACAGAGCCTGAAGCAGGGCTGGTGCTCACAGTAACCTTCAAGCTAGATGTATTTGCTCCATTTTAGAGACAAGAAAATGGAGACTGAGTTGAAACCACTTGCCCATAGCCCTTGGCTGTAAGCGGACAAAGCAGCATCCACCCAGGACAAGCAGACTCCAGAACACTGTTAGCTGTACCATGCTCTGTTCATTGTGCAATGCTAACAATTTATGCGTGTGGAGACCTCCTATGTGTGGTGTTCACATATATTGTCTCCTATAACAACTCTACAAGTTAGACCCATTTCACAGATAAGGAAAAAGAAGAACGAAGAAGCTGCATAACTGGTAGGAGGTTACACAGCTTACTGATTCCTGAAACTGAACTCTAAGAACCAAAAAATAACCATCACACGGCACAGCCACCTGGGTCTCTCCTTGCCCTCTACCTCTTGTGCTAATCAGATACCAGTAATTCTCAGTCCCAGGTGGGGATCATGCCTCCCAGGGGACATTGGGCCATATTTAGAGACATTGTTGGTTGTCACAAGGGAGAGGGCAAGGGGAAGAGGTGCTACAGGCATCTAGTGGGTGGAGGCCAGGGATGCTGCACAGGACAGTCCTCCGCCACCACAAAGAATTATCCAGCCCAAATGTCAATAGCGCTGAGTGGAGAAATTTTGAGATGACCCAACTTAGAACAGAATCAACACATTCATGCGCACGCACACACACGCATGCACACACACTACAGCATCCAGACCTACACTCCCATTCCCACGGAATTTGAAGAGACCTATGGAAAAAAGGGGTGGGGTGGGGGGAAAAAGCAAGCCCCACCCACAAATGTACTACAGTCACCATTAACGTCATATTTATTGTTATTTAGCTGCTCAGGAAAACATATACAGGTATATACAATATGCATGAATACAGAAGACTGCACTTTACATATTTTTTTAAAAAAGAAAGAAAAAAATAACACTCAATTTCATGAGCTATTGTCACAGTCTTCCAACCAAGCATTTCAGAAATGAATTTCTTTTAAGTCAAAAAAGATTACAGGATTGCCTAACACACAGCAGAGTTAAGTTTTCATATTTTACATGTGCAATAACGTTTTCATTTTCTTTCCCGAAGAGTTTGCTATGCAGTACCGATTACCAGTGTTTGGAGTCTCATGGGCTGGGTGTGTTTTTAATTTGCTTTTATTCTTTCCATTAAACCAAATTTAATGAAATAACATCCTTTTGCTTAAGGCTATTTTTAAAGCTGTTCCATTCTGGGGTCGTGGGGAGCGAAAGAGTTTTAAACTTCAGGGGTTTCCGAGGTTGCTAGGACCATGAGCTGATGGACAAGTGCTGATGGACTCAACGCAGGAAAAGTCAGATAGAAGTCAAGACGCTTGGCTCCCCAGCCTTAAGCAATTAAGGAGAAATCATTCCTGTTTAAAAAAAAATAAAATGGTGAAGCTCTCAAACAGCTGTACATTGCGGAATCGGGGGTCAGGGGGCATGGAGTTTTGCTCAGACTATGGCTGATTCTCCTGCAGCGTGGCAGGGGCACACCTGTCCCCCTTCCTCCCCTTTGGTGGCAGAACTCAGGAACTGAGTCAGCTCGCACCTTCTCGCTGATAAATCCATACCACGTGCTCGTGCTTCGGCCTGCCCTCTGTGGGCTGGGGTCGGCCCCTGGTCAGACTGCCCATGCGAGAGAACCTCAGACCGTCCAGACACAGACCGGAGCCAAAAGGGCTGAATGGAGGAAAGAAGGAGGGAGGTATGGAAAGAGCGAGATTTTTCTGGATGCTCTTCTCCCTTGGCCAAAAAGTTCTTTGAAATAAACAATGTGGGTGTTGTATAGTAAGCCCAAAGCCTTCAGGTCACTTGCTAAAAAAAGCCAGGTCTACACACTCTCAGGACTTGGGAGGAAGGGAGGTGAGGTTCAAAATGAGGCATTTAGGAAGACCCAGTCGTTAACAAAAACTGAAATAAAATAATGGGTCATTGACTGGGGTGAAGTGATATCAGTCACTTCCTGTCTGACCCACCCTGGAGTCTTAGTGGCCCCCACCACCTCCATAACTCATTCATGTCCTCTGTAGCCATCAACAGTACTCAAAGGTTCTGCTCCTGCCAACCTGGGCCTCTGGCGACCACTACTCTGGGAGGACCAGGTAACAGGCCTCGCTGGCTCCAGGAGCCTTGCTTGCCCAGCCACCTCTCATCTCTTCTCAAAGGGGAAGTTATTCCATCATGAGAGGTTATTCCTTCACGGGATGTGGCTTTAATTTTGTGACAGGGTGAGTTGAAATCAAAAGGGGGCAGGGAGAATTCCAGGGTTACAAAAACAAGGCCTAGGTATCAAAGTCATGAGTTATATTCCCTTTCTCTCCCCTCTGGCCCTTGGCAGCTTGCAAACCCCAGCAAAGAAATACACCCAGACTCAGAGACAGGTGTTTGGCAAGCCGAGCCTGGGAGCTCCCTCAAAAAGTGCTGGTGAAAACTTCGTCCCTCTCAGGAATGCGGGGTTGCCCAGGTTGGAGGTGATAAAATAGATGGGGAGTGGGGACCCAGTGGGAAAGGCGGGGGAGGTACACTCAGGCCCCTCTCCTTCTTCCCCAGAATGCCTGGCTGGGATCAGCTGTCAGGAAAGGTCCAGGGCTAAGAATTGGTCCACCCCAACTCCAGCACCCAAGACCCAGACAGTCTCGCTGCGGTGGAGCAGGAGTCAGGAGCCCCCAGCCCCCAGAAACTCTGCAAGCTGGAAGGCCACCATCACCCATGCAGATCAGGCTGCTCAGCATAGCGTGAAAATTCAGAGCCTGGGAGTCTGTGGAGAGGCCCAGAAAAGGAGAGAAAACACCACCGTCAAACGCTCTGACTCCTTCCCACAGAGCAGGCTGGCCACGTCATCGCCTCCATTGCAGAGAGGGGCAGCTTCCAGCAGAAGAGAGAACGGAGCTGAAGGCTGAGCCTGTGTTTGTAGGAACGAAAAACCTCTGTTTTCTTAGGGAACAGACAAAACAAAATCCCAGGCGGAATACCTAAGGGGGGCATTCATTGTTTGGCTCCTGTCTGACTGATGACAGTTGGGTGTCAATATATAATATTGTGATGACAATTTGACTTTTACCCGGCAATATTCCAGAACTACTCTTCTCCAGGATTTCCATTTTAATAAGCAGTGAACAAAGCAAAAAGAAAAAAAAAAAAAAGGAAAAAAATGGCGGGTGGGGGAGGAACAATAAGAGAATAAAAAAAGGAAAGCAACTCTTGTCTTATTATGAAATAACAATACTTGGACATACAGCAGCATGGAAATAAAACGAGGAAAGAGGTCATCTAAAAAACGTATGCCAAGATGACAGAAAAATGGAATTATCTAGCAGGAAAAAGGCTTAAGCAAAAGTTTGCTAACTGCAGAAGGGTTAACACTGGTAACATACTGTGGCAGACAGAGTTTCTCTTTTAAAAAAGTTTTTTGAGGTTTTTTTTTTTCCCTTTAAATTAACCCTTTCCGGTCCATTTGCCACTAAGCAGGTACCAAGCTAGAAAAAAATTCATCCACTCAGCAATAGTGGCCCTTTCAAATTATCAGGGAGGGGTGTGGGGGCAGGAGGCAGGGTGAGGGGGAAGGGAGCGAGAAGCGGGGAGGGGAGGGCCTGGTGGGGAAGGGGGTATTTCTTGTCGATTCAAGTTAGGGCGGCCACGAAGGTTCCGAATCTGTTGGAAATATCAGAGTGCAGGGACCGCCAGGTGGGCACGGAGGCTCGGGCCTTGGCATCGCCCACGTCATCTGTGCAGTGGACAGACAGGCACTGCAAGTGGCTGCCGGGCTGGGCTGCCGAGGCCTTGTTCGCAGGGAGGTCATGGGCTGCAGAGAAAGAAGGAAGAGAGGGTGTTAGCAGCGTGCTCTCAGCTCTGTGGGAGGCCCTAATGGGGGGCGCAGTGGGAGAAGAATGAGAAGAGAGGCAGTGCCCTTGGCCCCCTTTTCTTGCCTATCTGTATCAGAGGAGATCTAGAGATGTCTAGTTCGAATCCCCCTGCTGTTGCTTCTGGTTTGGCTGTGAGACCTCAGCCAAGGGAAGGTCCCTTTCTGGGTCACAGTTGTCTACTCTTAGGAAATAGGAGAGTTAGGGATAAACTCAGGGCTTTCCCTTCTCTGATGAACCAGAGTTTCCAAAAGGTTCACTGGACCTGAACTAAGTTAGGAAGACTTCTTGAAGGAGGAGCATCTAAACTGGGCCTTGAAGGATGTGTAAGAGTTCGCCAGACGTGGTGAAAAGGTGGCGGGGAAAATCACCCTTGTCTAGAACACAGCCCATTCTCTGGTCATTCTCCCGGAAGACATTTGTTAAATGCCTACTGAAAACCTCCTTAAACAGTGTCAAACTGCTCAGAGCAGTAAAGACTAAAAGTCCGGACCCCTCAATCAAATCAGTGCCCTTTGCCCATCCCCAACTGCTGCATGAAGGGACTTTAGGTGATAGAATGAGAAAATCTATTCCTCACCTACACCCTCAATGAAAATCCCCTCAATTTCCTTTTCACTCATACAGCACCAGAAACACCACAGATCATACGGATATCTGACTCAGACACACTTGAAGGGGAAGGACATTTGACAACCATCCACACTTTAGTATAAATTAGATTAAAAAAAAAAAACTAAGAACTGGGAGTTTTGAGGCAGGGAAGTAATGGAACAATCATTTTGGAAGACTATTAATTTGCTACTGCCAAGTGACCAATGGTTCTGTTCTGAGACCTACTGTACGTCGGTGAATATTCTCATTATTCCCCTTTTATAGAGCCCGACTCTCAGAGAGGAGAGATGACCTGCCCAAGGTCACACAGCCAGGAAGGGGCAGAGCTGGGTTTGAAGATGGGCTGATGGTGAATTTCTGAGTCAGCAGAAGTGAGAAAAGCTGGAATGGGGGGTGGGAGCCCAGATCAGGCCAAGGGAGCACACCCAGATACTGAACTCCATAACCGACCCGCCCTCCTCAGCACACTGCTGCAGGCCCAGCCAGGGCCCTGTGCCAAGCAGGAGTTATACCCTGCCCATCCTGACCCCTGGGATTAAGAAGGAGGCCCCCGCAGGAGCTGAGCCACTGTCTACAGAGAAAATCTTTCCAGAGAGACGGGCCCAGGCAGCCAAGGCCAGGCTGTGACTAACTAGGTTTGGGAGCCCCACCCTGGAGCCCCAGAGACACCCAGCTGTGGGACCTGCCTGCTGGGAGGAGCTGGGGCTAGGACGGAAGATCCTCTCCTTTGCTCCTTCCCTCATTCATTCAAGTACTAAGACTTTACTGAGTCCCTACCATGTGCCAGGTGTGGTGCTAGCCCTTCTGAGGAAACAAGGCAAACAGTGTCTTCGTCCCCTTCCTGGAGCCGATGGTGAGGCCAGGAGACAGTGACATAGCACAGTCATTTTGGAGTTACAGACTGCGGCTTGAATCCCTGTCCCACCACTGTGTGGCCAGGGATCTGCCACTTTCCCTCTCTGAGCCTCAGTTCCTCATTGGTCAAGTGGGGGTGATGTCTCGCTTGGGGCCTGGTCATGGCTTGGCATACGGAGAGATCCCCAGACAGGGCTACTGAGACTGTCATTAGTATCTGGGGAGGCCAGGAGGTGAAGCCCCCGAGCCTCGTTCCACTCCTTGGGAACGGCCAGAAGGTCATGTTCCTACCCATAAAAATTGGAGTCTTTACCTAATTTCACAAGAGAAGCTGAGGTCATGAGCCTGAGGTTTCAAAGCTGGTTGGTAGTAGCGGAGCTGGGATGCTGCTAATGCCATACCCAAGCTTCTTGGGGAGAAGGTACCCCAGAAGCTAGCGGCATCAGACTCAGGGTCCTCTAGCACACAGCAAGCCCTAGATTCTAGCAATGCTGACACAGAGCCCCTACACTGCTGCTCTTGAACCCATGCTTGCCTCGCTCCCAGTGACACGCCACTGCTTAGTACCCCCAACAGGAATTTCGTTCTTAACATCGCAAGATCTGGTTGCGGAGAGGGGTGCATCTGCCAGAGAGAGAAATTCCGAAAGAGGTTCCTGACTTCACTTTACACGTATTATCTCCAGGAGCCAACACAGCAACGCGGGTGCCCATTTTACAGATCAGAAACAAAGGCCCCTAGCCGATGTTTGCACAGCTAAAGAACTATAAGATCCAGGCCCGAGCTCCTGCCGCCTGGCTCCCTTCCTCTATGACTGCAGCACCAGGAGGGTGAAGAAGCATCAGCATTTCCTGAACTACAAGGAGTCTTGGGAACTCTTCTGGGAGCTGGGTTTGCTGGGTTTGATGGAAGTTACAGACAAACTCATAAGCGTGCCGTGCGCTGACACCAAAGACAGCTGCTCTTCTTACATAGGGTGGATTTAATGAGCTCACAGCTGAACAGTTCCATGTATTATCTAATTCCATTCCCCAGCAAGCCCAGCAGCCGAGTGATCCTTCTCTTCACTTTATACGGGGCCCCTGGGGCTCAGAGAGGGTTAGGGGCTTCCTGACATCACAGAGCACGGGCTCAGGATTCCCCAGCCTCTTCTTGGGACAAGCAAGAGTCTGGTATCCACGAGGAATATTTTAAAGAGAGAATATGATTCTTCAGTTCTTGACAACCCAAGCATGACCAAACTCATCCTCCCATCAGATTCATTCCAGCTGGGGGGACCCAGCACGCCCTAGGACTGGGGCTCCCCGGGGCTGCCAAGTGGCTGCCAAGTGGCTGCCAATAAATCAGTCCTGCGGAAGCCGCCTCAAGTCAAGGCCTGTCTCAGCTCTGGGGCGGCAGGCACTCTGGCCCCCACGCCAGGACCCAGAGATAAAACTGCCCCCTCGCCTAGCTCCCAGGGTTGGGGGAGATCCTGGAGTCACTCAGCGCAGGTGCTGGAAGACACCTGGGAAACCGGTGGGTGTTGTCATGTTTTCCACTTGTTAGCTGTCAGCCTTGCCATCAGCCTTCCCATCCTGCATGAGGGCGGGGAAGGCTTGGTCGGTTTCATGCAACACCCTGCACACAGCAGGCGCTCAGCTGGGGCCTGTGCACTGACTCTAAAGTGACCCTCATCTCTATATGACAGATGGGAAGACTGAGGCCCCAAGGGGCAGAAAACTGCTTAAGGGTCACCGGGGGCCAAGTCATCAGCTTTGGGAGCAGCCCTCTCCTCTTAGCTGAGGATTCCTAGCAGCAGGTCAGTCTGAGGTGGACTCCCGGATCCCCCAAAGCTAGGCAGCTGGCCCCCATCTGCAGGGTCTCAGTTTCCTCACCTGTAACCTGGGGGTGGTGATTCCTGACGGGCCCGTGCAAAGCATCTTGGGGAGACCATACAAGAGAAAGAGCTCATGACACCCTACACGTGGGTGGGGGGGAATGTATCAGTCCCAAAGGAAGGCAGGGGTATCATCACCTCAAAATGTATTACCCCAAGTGTGCCTCCCCCATGCAGGCAGCCAGGAGCCAAACGAGGGGCTTCTGGTTCACGAGACCGGATGACGTGTGTACCCAGCAAGGAAGAGCTGTGATGCGGTTTTTAAGGACATCTACCTATTGGCCAGAGGGACCACCTCAGGTGCCATGCAGGGGGCAGGGCCTGGAGCTGGGATGCTCTGCTCTTCCTCTCTTCATAGGCCCTTGTGCATTTTCTTCACGTGCACAAGTCCTTGCCGATTCATCCCACACCCCCTCCCTGGACACCACAGCACTTTATCGGTCATTTTTACCCCCAACTTTGCAACACAATGTGGAGGTACCCGGGCCTCCTGCTCACCCCGCTGGGATCATGAGGCCCGGGTCGGATTTTGTCTTCCGTGCTTCTCCATCCGCTACGGGGACAGTGAATTCCATGAAAGGGAGGAGAGAACCTTGAGCCGGTGCCAAAAATAGCAAGCATGTGAATAACAATCGTAATTTCATTTCTCTTACAGGTCCAACCATGATAGCGCCTACCATTTGTAGGGCACAGGACTTCGCTCACATCACCTGGGCTCTCAGAACCTCAGTGCAAGAAAATGGGAGAAATAAGAGGACTGGCCGGCATGGAGGCAGTTAGGAGGATTAAGTGAAATGATCCGTGTAAAGTGCTTAGCACGCTGCCTAGGACAGAGCGACTCCCACTGATGCTAGGGATCCAGGACTGCCCTGTGTTGTTATTGACCAGCCTGCAGGCAAGAATGGGATCCACAGGGCTGGTTCAGTGGCCCTTTTACTGGCCATGACTAGGGTGAAGGAAGAAGGGAAAAGCCATGGATTTGTTTACCTGAAGACATGTCATTGTTAATTTCCTTTTTTTAGAGATACCACCCACAAGGAGGGGGCCAAGTTTTCTTTCTTTTTTTAAAGTCAGAAGAAAAAAAAAAAAATGGCCTCGTTACCGCCTTACTCAGCATTCCATATTCCTGGGACTGGGTTCCAATTCCGTGAGCCACTTGCTCAGGTGTGGTGAGCTCGGTGCGGGCAGCTGCCACACCTCACAGCTGAAGTGCTGCCTCTGTGGTACTCCCAGCCACCATTCTGTTCTTGAAAGGGGACTTCCGCCTGGCCTCCTCCTGTCCCCTGCCCCCTCCCCGCCACCAGAGGGAAGGGAGGAGGTGGTGAGAGTCTAGGGTGGGCTCCAGCTAGTGCCCAGATCAAGGTCTCCCTGGAGTGCTAACCCAGAGTAGGGTGTGGCCTGGGCAAGGTGTTAACCTGGGCTGTGAAATGGGAACCTACTTCACAAGCTACTAGGAGAATTAAGTAAGATAATGAAGGTGAAGATTTTAACACGTGATGAGCCCTCAGGAAAGGTTAGCTGCTCTTAGGATTATTATATTTACTATTTTTTAACCACCCAAGGCTTTGGAAGTACCAAAGTTAGTACTGCCATGTGCAGCTCTCTGTGGCATGAGACAGCTTCTTCATCTCCTTGGATGCCAGGGCCCTGCCCCACCCCCTGCCCTCTGAGGCTGGGGGGGGCGGCGGTGGGGGGGGGGCCTGGGGTACAATCCCAGGCAGAGCAGGGGAATTAGAATTCTGTGTGTATTTTTAACTCCCAACTTATGTAAGGAGCAGTGTGGGCCCCAGAACACAATAGCGAATGACTCTCACCCCACTCACCCTCTCCAGATTCCGACAAAGGGAAATGTATTTTGGTTTTTCCTTTATTTGGACCTGGCTGGGGGAAGTGGGGGGTGGGGGGAGAGTGAGAGATGCTAGTGTCTGTGACAGCTGCCACTCAGCTGGGGGGAGGGCGGTGCTGAGCCACTGGGTCCAGAAGCAGAGGTAGGCCTGGGAGCCATAAGGCTGGGCCACATTCTCTTAGCAGCTCTGTCCTGCAGCCCAGGAATCCCTTAGGTCCCCTAGACACATCCATGTCCCCCAGACTCTCATAGCTCCTGTTCCCCATCTCCAAGGAAGTCTGAGCACTGTACCCAAACTAGCTCTGGGCATCAAAGGTCACTCATCACTCTTCCCCATGCCCCAGAGTCCAAACACCAGGAAAGGAAGAGGCTGCCTCCAAAATCCACCCACTTCTCTCCTGTCCCATGTCCCCACCCTGGTCCAGGTCCCCACTGTCTCCTGCCAGCAACAGTGGCCTTGCTATTCTCTCCACTTCCATGCTGGCCCCCAAGCCCATTTTCCGCTGTGAGCCAGGTGAGCTTCTTGAAGCACCATCCTCTCCTGCGTAAACATCCCATGGCTTCTCAATGTCTCCACGATAAAGTCCCTGGCTTTGCATGACATGGCCTGCTTCCCTCCTAGGCCTCCAGCCTTATCTCTCAGTGCCCCAGCTGTGCCGTCCCTCATGGAAGCCCTGATCCTTCCCACCTCCACACCTCTGCTTCTGATGTTTCTTCTGCATAGGACGCCCTCCCCTCTTCACCCCTGCTGACTCCTACCATCCTACCTGACTGTCAGCCCTCTGTCGGTGTTTCTCCAACACCCCAGCAGGGACCCCTCTCCCTGCTCGCAGATGGCACCCCTGCCCCCAGCCACCACAGTGGTAATGAGATCACCAGCTACTGCCTAGCTGGCTGTAGGAAAGCACTGATACATCTCACCCTGGCAGAGGAGAGGCCTAAGCTCAGGGCCCCTCGGCTACAGGCAGTCAAAGATGGAAAATATCATGGGGGGACTTTGCAGTCAGATGACCAAAGTCTGTATGTCTGTCCCTAGCACTTTTCCCAGCAGGTTGACCTTGGGACAGTCACTTTCCCTCCCTGAGCCTTAGCTTCATTCACCACAAAATGAGATAAGGATAGCACCCGGCCCCTTGCCAAGTCAGCTCAGGTTCTATCATGCCTGGTGATGGACACCAGTTATCAGAGCAAGAGTAGATAGAGCATCTTGCCCAGTGGCAACATCACAAGGCTTTTTAATATAGCACTGAGGCCCGTCTCCAAGAACCCACAGCTGGGGATGTAGGGGACCCCACCCCAGCTAAATTGGTCCCCATACTCACTTGAATCCTTCTGCAGAGCCCACAACCCCATAGAAGACCCCCACCCTAGCTGCCTGTCCATGTCTGATCCCTGGACCATTTCCCCTCCTCTGGGGGTGTAGGTGGGGTCCAGGCACTCACTGACTCTGAGCTCAGGGGTAAGAACAGAAAACTCTAAGCCAGATGTCAGCTGGCACAAATAGGGTCTACACAGCCACTAATCAAGAGGGAAAATGGCAAACCCAAAGCCCCGCTCCCCTCCTCCTCCATACTCAGCAGCTTTGGGGGAGCCCCAATTCTCCATCCAGAAGCCTAGATTCAAATCCCATCTCTGTCTGAATCTCAGCCTCGGCCTTCACCAGCTCCATGACCTTGGCCAAGCTCAACTTGCTGAGCCTCGGTTTTCCCATCTGTAGAAAGGGTTAACGATCCCTCCTAGAAAGGAACCTGGCTAGGAGACCCTGAGGCAGACAGGCCCATGTGGCTCCCAGCTGTCTCTGGTGCCTAGCACACAGCAGATACCTGATAAAAACTTGTTACCTATTTTAATGAGTGACAGACTCACGTTTTCATTCCAGTTCTTTACCTACTAGCTGTGTGATCTTGGGCAAATCACTCCCC
Organism: Pteropus alecto; assembly: GCF_000325575.1. NCBI lineage: Eukaryota > Metazoa > Chordata > Mammalia > Chiroptera > Pteropodidae > Pteropus > Pteropus alecto. The sequence continues at coordinate 2,249,988 of NW_006430462.1, forward strand.
CTCTCTCAGCCTACTTGGTACCCTCTAAAATGACTGGTTGTGGGTGGATGTACAACCCCTCTGGCTCTGTCCCTTTGGGGCAATCAGATTTTACATTCAATGTAGGCGGGAGGTTGGGGTCCTCCCAAAGCGAGGGACACTAAGAGGCCTTAACCTAAGCCCCAGGAACCAATACCCAAATCCCAAGGATCAAGGACCAAGGGCTGGCAGCCTGAGTGACGACCTACCTGGGCATCTCATAGGACCAGGGGACAGGCCACTCCTCCACCCAGCCTTCTGCCTACATCTCCCACCCCTTCTCTGCCTTCCCATCAACTTCTAGCAGTGATGTCACTGTGACAACCAAGAAATGGAAAGAGGAAGCTGACCACATCTCTACACCTGTCTTCTTCTCCGGATTTGTCACAGCGAACACTGACAAATGTTCACTGTGGGCTCCCTACAGGCCAAACCTCATTTGATTTCTTCGGATCACCCCAATACCCAGAAAGAGAAGGCCCAACATTCCAGCCCATCTTACAGAACAGTAAACTGAGCTTCGAGGGGAAGATGTCACTGGTGCACGGTCATGCAGCTGACCAGTAGCAGAGCCAGAGTCACTCCAAAGTCTGTCTGACGCCAAAGCGTATGATTTCATGAAAGTCTCACCAAAAAGTAAAACGTCTCGAGCCAAAGTAGCAGGTTCTACTTCTCTCCATTCTCTTTCCATCTCTCTTGCCACCACCCCCTATCCTTTTGCAATCAACCTCTCTCTTGCTCTCTCTCTTTCAGTCTCTCTGTATCTCTTGTCCTCCCCGTCCTCTTCCCTTCCTTTCTCTGAGATCAATACCCTCACTTCTGAGAAAGGGCCTTGAAGCCCACCAATAAAATGAGACTGACCTGGGTGATACAGCAGCCGAGAATAAAACCCAGGCCTGGTCAATGCTTTCTCCATGATGCTGCCTGAGAGTTTCCGCATCAGCCCCATCTGACGAACGATGCAGGGGACACAGCATGCATGGGGGATCCCGAGGGGCAGGGAGGGCCCCCAGCAACCATCAGGAGGGCCCCTGTGAGATCCCCCTTCTCAGGCCCCATCAGGGTGAAGAAGGGAACTTATGCTGGCCACTGGGCCAGCTCAGTCTGTGAGAGTCTCCGCCGGGCCCCTGAAAGCCCTCGGAAATTAATTGGAGTTGACTTGGCTGAGGGCAGCTGTCATTTAGATTGAGAACTGGCTGAGGACTCCACTGAGGCGAAGCAGCAAGGGCATCCTTGGAATCAGGCTTGAGAGAGCAGGGGGCGGGACCGGGAAGGCTGTAGGGGCTGAATTCTGGGCTCTTCCCCAGCCCTGAAGGAGGAGGCAGGCAGGGCAGCGTATGATGACCAGAGTCCACAGGGCGGACGGGGCAGGCCCCTCACCCTGGCCTGAGCACCTCCGATTGGGCTCCATCTCCTGGTGCCTCCAGCCAAGTGGCGTGGCCAGTGACCTGTGACAGATACAGCCCTGCACACCCCCAGGCCACTCCCAGCATGAATGCTGCCAAGAAATGACAGGCTGGAGAGGCTTCGGGCTGACCTTCGGCCTGCACCTTCCTTCTGCTAACGTCCACAGTGGTACAGCAAGGATGCTTATGCAGGGAGAGCACTGCACAGCGAGTTTGGAGCACCAGGTTTCAGCCTCAGCTCTAAGGACATTACCATTTTTGAACCTCAGTTTTCTCATCCATGAAATGGGAATGGAGACAGTATAATTCTCATAGGGCCATTGGGATAATGTAAGCAAAGCGCTTACCACACTGCCAGGCACCAAGGATGCCTCAAGAAATAGTAACTACTATTAGCATTACTAGTATGATTCTTACATTTGAGATTCTCTGTTGCTAGCATAGCCTCTCCCACTCTGTTTTCCTGCCTTCTCACCCATAATTCATCCCCATGGCATCGGACCCAATGCTGGTGACCCTGGGCAGGATATGTCTCTCTCTGAGCCTCAGCATCTTTACCTGTACACCAGAGACAACCTACCACCAGGGCCAACATCCCGCTGAGCTCCCAGCACTCTGCATGGCATGCAGTAAGCCACGCAACAATTATTTTCATAAAATAAGACAAATATACACGTCCATTTCTGTAGCATTAGAACCTCACTGCCTTCAGCCCATTGGAGGAAAGACTAGATTCAGTGACAAGTCTAAATTTTAAAAAATAAGTTTTCAAAGTGCCTATGCTCTTGGGGGCACCTGCCCTGCTTACCCATCCACGAGTCTGCATGAGCTTTGCGATCGTCTCATGTCAACAGACTGCAAGTGGCTGCTTGCTGTGTCATCAAGGAAGGACTTTGCATAGGGGTCAGTCATGGGATAGTCACGCACTTCGAAGCCAGAGGCTTGGGTTCAAATCCCAACCCTGTTACTGCCAGGCTGCATGACCCTGGATCAGCTACTTTGACTCTGAGTCTCCATTTCGTCACCTAAAACAATGAGTTTGGTTATTCTTTCCTTGCAAAGAGGGGGGATGAAATGCCTGGTACACAAGTGACACCCAGTATCCTATAACCATAATCATTTCTCCAAACCTGGGCTTGGGAGAGCCTCCAAGGAGTCCTCGGGATGGTTGTCAGTGGGCTAAAACATCATACCCAAATGTGTCCTTGCGTGTGTGTTGGGCGCTGGGCTCAGAGAGGTGACCCCAACACAGATAGAGAGATATCATGGGACCCAAGCGACAGGAGGGTATCCAGGAAGTCTTTGCAGAGGAGAGGACATGCTAGGGGAGTTTAAGGATGAACATAAAGCTTTGCAGTGAGAGAAGCGAGAGGGGCGCCCCAAATCCCGGTGTGACTGTTTTGGAAGAACAAGAGACCAGCCCAGGGACCATGATTTGGCGCCTGAGGGGGCACAGAGGAAGAGGAGGTTGCAAAGCTCAAATGGAGTTAGTCATGGAGTACTAGAGGTCCCAGGAAGGAGTTTGGCTTTGTTCCTGAAAGCAAAGGGGAGCCAAGGAAGGCTTTTGAGCAGAAGAGGTACCTCGAGAATCTGTCAAAATTAATAAGAGGCTTGCACCTTATCCATTCCAGTCTGGACGTAGGAAACACACTCTGGCATTGAGGACAAGGTCCCTTGTGCTCTCCAACTCTAAGCAAGTGGGAGGATGGAAGACTCAACCCCATGGGAACAGTACTCTGAGCACTGGTCTAACTGGGATGGCCGTTCTTCCCCAGCAGCTTCTGAGTCAGGTGCCTATAACTCGCATCCCCAAGAAACCTAGCTTGGGTCCTAATCCCAGCCCCATGAGCGGTGGCCCCTACAAGGAACTCTACCTCTCTGTGCCGCCGCATCCCTGCCTTCCCACCCCTGCACAACAGATGTGACCATCGGGTCCATTTACATCAATGAATCCTCTCTGAGGCTACAGGTGGGGAAACTGAGGCACAAAGAGGAACAAAGATGTGTCTCAGGTCATCCAACCAGTAAGCAGAAAGGTTGAGGGCAAGTCACTTGATCTCTCTGTGTCTCAGTTTCCATATATGTGAAATAAGACCATACACCTGCTGGGCAGGGCTGCCGAGAGAATGACATATGATAGTATTAACGATAACAGACAATAATTAGAATGAACACCTATCATGTGTTCATTCTTTTAAACTACGAATTCCTCACCATAACCCTGGAGGAAAGCTTCTATTTTCTTAGTCTCATTTCGCAGATGAAGGACCTGCCATAGTCAAGAAACTACTGTTTAAGGGTCAAATCTAGCCCATTGCCTGTTTTTATAAATAAAGTTTTAGTGGAAAACAGTCATGTTCATATGTTTACATTTGGTCTATGACTGCTTTCATGCTACAATGGAAGAGTTGGGTAGTTGTGACAGCGACTGTATAACACAACAAATCTAAAATATGTACTATACAGTCCTCTACAAAGTTCGCCTAAACCTGAGGCTTAAGTTTACAGACGTCACTTGTCCAAGTTCACACAAGTAGGAAGGAGCAACCAGGAACCCAGTAGGCATATACTCCCTAAAAATGTGTTTACGTGTAAACAACACTGCGGATCTGTGAAGACTCGCACTATGACCCCGAGGGAATCAGAAGCATCCTCTCTGTTCACTGTGGCCCTAGTCTTCCCTCCCCAGCTACAGCAGAAAGCTCCTGCCTTCCCACTTAAAAATCAACAAAACAGTGCTTGGGGGATGGGGAGTTGTTGTTAAAAAAAAAAAAAAATCATTCCAGAATGTGTCCACAAATGCAACAAAAGAGGAGACAGGACAGAATGAGTCTGCCACATCAGGCCAGAGATGGATGTCCCCTAGGGCTCATTCCTGAGCAGCTTCACTCTGCCTTGACTCAGGGAAGGAAAG
>NW_006430462.1:2254498-2273874 GCF_000325575.1 Pteropus alecto
AAAGAGTGTTGGGCAAAGTGGATGGTGACAGGCGAGGTAAGCAGAGCCTGAGTGGACAGAGCATCTACCCCGGAGCTCCCCTGGGGTCTTCTCGCTGGCTTATCTCATTTATCCCCTCAATAGCCCTTTGAAGGCCAAGGTCACACAGCTACAAAGTAGAGAGCTAGGACTCGAACCCAGGTCTGTATGAGTCCAGAGCCTGCATCTTCTCAACCACCCCATGGCATCTGCCTCGCCTGGAGAAGAGAGATGGGTGGGGCAGTAGAAGTTAGTCTGAGCTTAGAACAAGCTGTTGGTCACTCCCATCAAAACAGGGAACAAAGCCCCGGGGTTGCCTGGTGGTTGGCACACCCACTCCCAGCTCCCACGGGTTCTAGTAGGTCCAGCCTTGGCTTTTGGGGGAGAAGTGTGCCTGCCACAAACAACCACCAATTTGCTTTCCCTCCAGGCTGGGCTTTCCTTCCCTCCTCCAAGAAGCTAAGGCTCAGCTCTGCCAGAGCTAGTTGTGTGACTTAAGGTGCATTACTTGCCCTCTCTTGGCTGCCATCCTCTTTGTAAGTGGCAAGAGTCCCAGCTGCCAGGCCTGTGACTCTGACCTAAAGAGGTTACCCAAATAGGTGCTCCCCAACCCAAATCATGCTGTGGACTGATGGCAATGTTGGCAAATCTGTACCTTGTGGGTAAGAAAGGGGATTGACTCCTCCCTAAGTGCTCCCACTGGGCCTGCAACACCCAGAGTGCTCTCTGGGGTTGACCTGGCAAGGTAGGGTGTGGGCCCTGAGCGGAAGGCGGGGGCTACCACGTTCCTTCCAGGTAGGGAGTGTACGAAGAGGCGGCACAGGGGTAGGGGGTAGGTGACTAAGCTGACCCTGGCCTCACCTTCTGTCAAATTTTCCCCAAGACACGACACATTTTTGCAACACCCACACCCCACCTCTTAGAAGGATTTTCCAGATTTGGCCTATGTCTCAGGTATAGAGAAGCAGGATTAAGACCCAGTGCCTCTCCTCCCATGGCAGAGATCACAGAGACCTGCCTTCGCGGTGGTCTTCTGAGGAAGGCAGAACTGGGCCCTAGGAAGACTGGGCTGGCTAGTGCTGTAAATTGGGGAAACTGAGGCCAGAGAAGGGTTAGTCGGGGGGGCAGGAGTATCACCAGATCCGAGGATGTGGGCCTTGCTGCCCAAGCCAGCACTCAGCCATCTCCTCATTCAGAAGGTGGGACAATGGAGTTTGCAGGACACTGTCACCAAGCGATACCAACACTACTCCTGCCGACTCTCACCTCTACCTGGACCAGTACTGTCACATCTTCCTTCAGCCAACCAACTCTTCCATATCTTCCTTCCTCTCCAAGCCCCTCAGTATCATATTATAACTCCTAGTGCTAACCCCAGTTTCTCATAATCATCCTTCTCTCTGCCACAGCCTCTAAAAAAATGAGTTCCATAAAATCAGCGGTCTTATCTCTCGTATTTACCACTGTGACCTGGCACCCAACACATAGTAGGCCCTCAACCAATAAATGCATCAATTCCTGGGGACAGGAACAAACCCTAGAGAATCACAAAAGTAAGAAAGGCCACATCACCTGCGCCTCCAGACTCACCTGACAAGGAGCTTTTCAAGGCTTGCCAGGTGCCAATGAACAAGACTCCATTAGGAGGTTTGTTCACTGTCCCTCCCCAAAAATTTACTGAGAGGAACCACACCCTCTCACAGACTATCCAAAAATGGAGGAATCACAATCACTTACTCTCCAGAACCCAACTCAAACAACAGACTTTGTTCAAAGTTTCGAGGTTCAAATTCCCTCACTTTATTTTAGATCATGCCAGTGTGTGAAGAAGCCACAAGCTGCAGGTTTCTTTAATGGAGAGAAAAACTCAGGGGTCAGCTAACAAATGCCAGCCATTTCTTCCTGCCCGAGGATGATGACCTAGGGAGGCCCCTTGCCCAGCCAACACCCTCATCCGACCCATTGTTCCTGCCAAGTGACCTTGAGCCTGGACCCACTGGGAGAAAATCTGAGATGAGTTTTAAGTTGACGCCAGACATGGCAATCAGTTAAATAATCCACTCTCTTTTTTCTTCTTTCCCAGGGAGGGGAACAGCATCCCAGACATCATTCTAAATATTTCATACATACCACTGCATCAGGTCCTCCTGCTAACCTTAGGAGGAAGGGGCTGTAATTCCTTCTTTTTTTTTTTTTTTTTGCCATTGCATTTTTGGTTGGCTGGTCGTTTGCACACATTTTATTCCTTTTTAAAAGATACAGAAACAGATTCAGAGAGGTAGGATGACTTGCCCAATACCACACAGCTAGGGAGCCACTGAGGCAGGATGAAGACAAGCCAGTTTCCAAAAGTTCCACATCAGAAGTAGAAGCGGGGAGAGGGACGAGGAAGAAGGGAGAGAGAAAGAGGAAAGGAAAGATTAAAATACGATTCTCACTCTGTCGAAGGCTGTCACCTGCCTCCCCTCTCAGCCTATTCACTTTGCACCTGGAAACACCTGTCTGTTTCCTGGGGTGCCACAGGGTGAGGAGAAGTTGGCATACACGTCATCTAAGGGGGGCATCTGACCCAGGCCAGGCCTTGCCCGCTGCAGGGTCTGAGCCCTGGGGAACCAGGCCCACAGGGAGGGGAGCAGTGCAAGGGAGAAAAGCATTTACCTGCCCCTGCAGAGCTCACCCACCTGAGCAGAGGTGGTTTCCAGCTGCCTGGGGGCAGCAGTGTGTCTGTTGCTAAGCAACAGGCTTTCACCCAACGACCCACCCAGAATTCATGGCATGCTTGGGATATAACAAGTTGATGATTTTGGGGGCACAATAAGCTTAGGGGCTTTGTGACTCTAGAACTGGGCTGTCCAATATTGCAGCCACTAGTCACATACAGATTTTCAGATTTAAATTTAAAATTAAATAAAATTTAAAAATCAATTCCTCATTCACAACTAACCACATTTCAAGTGTTTAACAACCGTCTGTGGCTAATGGTTACCGTACTGGACAGTGCAGATACAGAATATCATCACAGAAAATTCTATTACACAGCACTGGCCAAGAATCATAACCTACAAAGTCTTTCCCAGTCTGCCACGACTACTAGTTTTCTTACAAAAGGCAAGCGCATTCTTTTTCAAATAAGAAGTTTCCATAGATTGAGGTAAATCTGGGGCTGGAGGAGTCACAAGGATCATCTTTTTTAGGATTATCGGCCACCTGGGACTCCCACCAAAACATATGCCCTCTTGAGCCCATGGCAGACATTGCTCATCGAAGGCAGCACTCAGCCTCAGAGTCTTTCTCAACACAATGCTCCCGGCAGCCAGAACTAATCAATCCAGATTAGCACTTGACATTGAATCTGTAAACCTGACCTAGCCCAGTCACAGAGAAAAGAACCTGAGGCCCAGTGAAATAAAAGTGACTTGCCTGAGGTCAGACAACAGGGCCAGGGCAGGCCGGGATTAAAATTCACATCTCCCGCCTCCTGGTCTCCCACCCCATCTCCCCCGTGAAAGCTCTGAAGAGTCACAGTTCACAGTCCTCCAAAAAGAGACCTGGAAATGCAGTGACTGAAGAAGAACAACCATAATAATAACAATAATAGCAAGGATGCCAATGTATTGATCATCTGCTATGTGGCTGGCCCGAAGCCTCGCTTTTCACCAGTACCTTACCTGTAATGTGCACATCATTATTCCCATTTTCCAGATAATGAGTAAAAGATTGGAAGACCCAACGGGACCCAACCAAGGTCACATAATCACTAAATGGCAATCATCATCTGATATTGATAAATGACTTCCAGAGCCCTCAGCATTAATCACCCACTATTTCACAGTCCTCACCCCAACCCGGGAACACAATCCCTAGCTTCATCTTGCAAGACTCCCTTCCAAGTCCTCTCTGGTCAGCACAGCAGATGGATCCCACATTCATTTGCCACGAGGAGTTGAAAACGTTGCTTGGGTATAACCTAGATTTCAGACCCACTGAAAGGAGGATAGGGAGCGAGTCTCATCACCCACCGTCCAGTCGGCAGAGTAGGAGACTCTAGTAGACAAACAGAGGTTTGAAAGGCAGCCATCTCTAGGTGAGGAAATTTAGGCTCAGGCAAGCGAGAACTCAGGTTCCCAAGCCAGCAACCTTTCCAACACATAAATAGCCAGAGGAGACCCCGGGGCCCTCCCAGACGGGCCCTGCGCCAGACTGAGAACCACGTGGGCTTGGATCCGGCCTCTGCCTTTTCCCTGCTGTGTGACTTTACACCAGGCACTTTCCCTCTCTGGTCCTCGGTCTCTCTGCAATGGGGGTAATAGGTCCTGCCTTGGATAAAGAACACAAACCAAAAAAATGTCAAGATGCTGTGGAAACAGTCAAAAGGGATGATTATCATCACCACCCGAAACTTCACAGTATAAACCTGTTTTTAACTCACTCTTAAATATATCAATAAAAGCTATTTCAAGTCCAGAAAATAATCATAGTAGTCTATTTTCTTTACTGAGCAGTTGCTCTGTACTGAGCACTCTGCTAAGCGCTTTTTGTGTATTAACTAAAGGATGGGCAAACTACAGCCCGCTACCTGATTCTGAGGTTTTGGGGTGTGTTGTTGTTGTTGTTGTTGTTGTTGTTGTTGTTGTTGTTGTTTGGCAGCCTGTGAGCTAAGATTTGTTTTTGTTTTTTTACATTTTTAATGGTTGGAAAAAATCAAAAGAATATTCCATGACAAATGAAAATTATATAAAATCCAAGTGTCAGGGTCCATAAAGAAAGTTTTATCGAACACAGCCACACCCATTTATTTGTACATTATAGCTGCTTTTCCATGACGAGGACAAAGTTAGGTAAATGTGGCAGAGATCTGATGGCCTGCAAAACCCAAAATATTTGCTATCTGACCCTTTACATTAACTCATTGAATGGTCAAAGATCCCGATTTTACAGATGAGAAAAACTGAGGATCAGAGAAAGGAAGTGATTTGGCCAAAGTCTCTAGGCTGGGGGTTTGGGAAGAAAACATTACACTTTGGATTCCATTTCTGAAGGTCCACTGTTGGGGTATTCCAGGGAGGTTGTAGGACAAGACACGCGTCAGGCCACGTGCTGGAAAAACCAAGCCCTGTACCACTAGCTGAGGTTCTCAGATACAAAATTAGGACAGCAGAAAGAGGCCGTGCGTCCTCTGGCCCGGCCGTCCCCAGCACTTCCTGCCTTGGGGAGAAATCACTGCTGTGGGTTTAAGTCCTGGTGTCGGGAACATTCACGGGGCAGCTCACACCCAGCTGCCCACAGGTTCAGCACCCGGCCCATCAAGCACCAACACAGCCCATTCTCACCCTACTGCTTTGCTGCCTCTAGGTAAAGAAATTGCCCAAGACTAATTGCAAGTAATACTTAATTTTATCAGGATAATTACATAAAATTAATTCAGCTTCTACCTAGAAGCATTTTATTACCATTGGCTTTCACAGGGAGCTGGGGTGAAGACTGAGGCAGGCAGGAGCGACTGAGGGGTGGGAAGAGGGGAGAAGGCCCTGAGATTTGGACTGCACAGGCAACAGGTGTTACAAAGTGATCAAGTAATGATAACGGCGAGCACCTAAGTGAGCGCTGACTGTGTGCCTGGGCAAAATGCTCCATGGCGTGACATCACCTCATCTCAGACAACTCTGCAGGTGGGCATGTTAGAACACCACCCCCACCATTTGCAGAAGAGGCCACTAGGTCCCAAAGGATCAAGGGCAGACATCTGTGTGCCATCAAGGAAAGAACCTGCTTGGCCACTTCCTAGCAGTGTGATCTTGGACAAGCTAGCTCACTTCTTGGGCCTTAGTTTCCTCATCTGTCAGATGGGGATAAGGATAGTAAACTGCCCCCAGTGGTTTGAAGGAGTCAATAATATAGCATAGATGACACGCTTAGACAATGTTCGGCACTCAGCAAGCATTCGTTGCATGCTATCACTATATCATCATCATCATCATCATCATCATCATCAAACGGTGCCATTGCAGGCTGGGCCTCTGCCTCCACCATGCCAAGCTCGAGGCTGGGGTGGCAAAAGGATCAGGGGAAGAACTGGAGGAAGGCTGAGCTTTCTCAGCCTCCCCAAGGTGGCTATACACGCAGATCCTCTGAGCCAAGAAGTATGAATGAGGCCCCAAACAGGATGGGAAACCCAGGCCGCCCCTCCCCAGGCTGCGGCCTCCCACCCGGCCCTTCAGGAGCCCCATTTGGGGGCACAGGCTCCTCCAGGACACTAAGAAGAAAAGGGGGCCCCCTCTCCCACAGCTGCTATCGTTGTCAGCCTCCCAAGGCCCGAGGGGCTCTCTGGAGCCATTTTGAAAGGCCGCCGGGCGCCGGGGGTTCATTCAGCTGTTTTTGGGTGGCTCCAGTGAGTTCATTTTACTGAGGCAGAATATTAAACAGCTCCTGGGGAAACAGATGCTAGGCTTTGGTTTCAGAGGGAGGGGGGAAGGGAGACCACAGGCCGGCAAGGAGAGAATTCAAGTTCCGCTTCAGGCAGCTCCAAAGACCTTTCCAGGCTCAGCTCAGCCTGAGTCATTGTCATGGTGACAGGTGACCAGTGACCAAGCACATGGCATCATCATGTGAGAGCCCAGACTGGTATCTTGAATGCCTCACTTCACTTAGTCCTCACAGCCACCCTACAAGGTAGGAAAGCTACCATACCCATTTTAGAGATGAGAAAACTGAGGTGAGAGTAGCAACATGGCTCATTCAAAGCCACATGAAAAAGAAGTCACTGAGATGCAAAACCAGGCCCCAAAACATCATGTTGGTCCTTTTACCTACATGTCTATCTCTCACCACCCCCAAGGTGCCCTCTCCAGGGCAGACACAGAACAAAGGGAGCTTTGGACATACCTGGAGCTGCCAGGTGCTGTGCCTCCTGTCTGCTCAGATTTCCCTTCACGCTGCAGAGAAACGATTCTACTTTCTATTATTCTAATAATAATCCATGACGTCAGAGTAGCTTTTTTAGAGGCTGAGAAACACGTCTAGGTATATTTCTTCCTCAAAGCTTCACAGCAGCTTCCGCATGCAAGATGGGGAAACCGAGGCCCAAGCGGCAAGGTGGGTCCCAAAGCCACTGCCCAGTTAAGACCAAAGCCAGGAAACCAGCCCTCCGCTACTCGCCCTGCAGACTCCGGGTCCAGATGCATTCCACTGCCCGCTGAGGAAGCTGTCATTCCCTCCCTACCACCAGAGCACAGAGAGATGAGGTGGCCTGCCCAGAGCCACACAGCCCCAGTTCTGAGATCAACCCCTCCCCGTTCTCACTGACACCTGCTGGAAACCCTCATACTCTTGGCTATCTGCGGAGGTGCCGATCAGGACATGGGGCTTCTAAGCCCTTTGGGACGTTGTTGGTGCCTACATTTTTTTCTCCATAATGAGGAATAAATAATACTAATAACAACAGTTAATGTATATTGATGCTTACCAGGTGTAAGTCACTAACCACATGGGTGTATGTGTATAAATGAGTGTCGTCCCTCCCCCACAGAACACTGCCATTATCCTCTCTTTACAGATGAGGAAACCTCTTTACAGATTAAGGCGCGGAGATAACATCTGTGATCATTACAATATGGGCCCTGCATGCTAGGGGCAGCTCAGCCAGGTGCGGATCTAAGCCGCTGGTAGACCTAGCCCCGAGTCAGCCTCACGAACCCTGGCCATCTGCACATTCTCCTGAGCCTGGTTCCACAGACCATCCATCTCGCCGCTGCCCTTGGGTAACTCTACAGGAGACGAAGGAGACCTGGCAGGCACGAGCTTCGCACTGCTTCCCCAGTTTCCGTGGACTGGCGGCATCTCCATGCTGAGGAGCAGCCTGGACCAGTGGGCAGAAAGATGGGGTCAGATGCTGCTTTCCCACCTGCCAACCACACCCACAGGCACACCCTTTCCCTCTTGGCACCTCACTCACTTCATCTGTGAAATGGGTTGACAGAAGCAGCTGCTTCATGGGGGTGTCAGGATGCCACGGGTGAGTCATGCTCAGCTCCCAGGCGGGCCCCTCGCCCCTTCAATGGCCATGGAGTGGTGTAAGGAGTCCAAACACCAGCCTCCAGTCAAGCACCTCGCCCCTACCTGCTACCAGGGAGACTCAACGCATCACCCCCGCCCCTACCTGCTACCAGCTGGGAGACTCAACACATCACCCTGGCTCCTGGGCCTTGGTGTCCTATCTGTAAAAGGGATGTCTCTGACATGCTAACGGAGTTACAGCAGTGAGGTGGCCTGGCCTGCCCCACCAACCTTGTCCAAATGGGTGGCACCTGGAGCTCAGTCCCCAGCACACCCTAGGTGTTCAGAACATGCTGCTGGGACCACGAATCCAAGGTGACATTCTTCTAAGGGATGCTGCTGTGACTGCCCAACCCTACTTCACCCCCTACCACCAGCGAAAAAGTGGCTTTTACCCTAAAACCCTAAAAAAAGAAGTCCTAGTGACAAAATTCCTAGTGAAGAGAGTAGGAAGAAGCACCCAGAGCCCACAGGCAGGGGCTGGGCTCCAAAGGGTTAAGCTCAGCTCTGATTTCTCTCTCGAATGGCAAAGACAGCAGCTGAGACTGCCGCCCCCCCTGCTCCCCGCTGCCTGAAGCCTGACCCCTGACATTTCCACTCCCAGCCGCACTTGCATTTAAAAAAGGGAAGGAAAAAAATTTAACCATCTACACAAACAGGTTGGGTAGAAGTGGGGGGAGGTGGCAAGGAAGGAGGGCAGAGCTGCAGATTTCCTTTAGCAGAGTTCAGTTCACCCCCAAAAATAATTTTAAAGAAAGACCTAGAAGGGAGGCGGAGGGGGACCAGGAGAATGAAAAAGTGGCAGACAAGTTCTCCAGAATCACTGAGCACCACTAAATTTTCTGATTAATTAACCCTGAAAGGGGCCTCTCTCCCAGCCCTTCCTGGGGGAAGGTTCTGGCTGGAGGCACCCCGTGTGCAGAGAGGGGCGGTCTCTCTGGGGGGATTCATTTAGAGGTCCCATGGGGAGCCCAATCCCCTCTAGAGGTCTCGCTGTAGTTAAAGCCAAGGATGATAAGGAATTTATCAAATGAGATTTACACAGGGAAACCCTAATTAAGAGGTTAGTCTTCAGTTTAATTGCCTTCAAACCTAGGCAGGCCAGCCCAGGCAGATGGATTTTCAGCCTGACCTCATTAAAAAATAATAATAACCAAACAGAATACAGGGTAAATCCAAAGTCCACACAATGTGGCCAACAAGTTGGGGGTGGAGGGTATTAAAGGCCAGGAGCCTGGCCTGACCCAGAATCCTCTCGTGCCCCTTGGGACCCCAGAGCTTGCTGTCCTTCCCTCACCCTCTCTCTCTTCTCTTGAAATCTGATGGTTCTGGACTCCGCACTCCCTGAGGCCTCCCTCCGCCCAGCCCCTGCTCCCCTTGAAGCTGGCATGCCAGAATATAAATTGGAAGCATGCATGCCCCCACCCCACCCCAGGCGGACGCCACATACCAGACAAAACGGCTGCAGGCCTGGTCATGGGGGTTAAGGATGGTTTTTGTTTTTGGCCGGGAATGTGGAGGGGCCCAGAGGAACTGGCCCGGACAATTGTTCCAGGAATGAAAGGAGAAGAAGGAAAAAGAGGAGGGGGCGACGACTGGGAGAAGGAGACCGAGCAAACACCTGGGGAACCACAGCTGGGAGATATTTTTCTGTCCCCCAGGGACCGGCAGGCAAAGAGTGGATGTACAGGGTCCTTAAAACTCAAAGAAAACGAGGCCATACCCCAGTCTGGGCAGAGATAGGATTTTGCTCCCTATTCACCCTTCTCACCACCCCACTTCTGTTCACTTAAACCATAAATTAAAGCTGGAGGTGGAGAATCGGAAGGGATTTCTTTCCAAAAGCAAAATCTAGAAGAAAGCTCCAGCCAGCAGGCTCGCACACAGTCACATGGATTTGGGGAGGAACAGATACAAGAAGATAAGTCCTACAGGGTCCGTCTTTTCTGTCCCAAGTCGGTGGCCCGGGCCCATGACAAAGTAGCAGGTAGTTGTGATTGGGGCTGCCTACCAGCCAGGCACAGTTTTTAAGGGCTACACATGATTTGTCTCATGACTGTCCATGGAGACCATGTCACCGTCTATATACAGAGGAGAAGGAGAGATTAATATTCTTTTACATGTTATGAGCGTTGTTACCATGATTCTGAGAAGTTTCCTAACACTAGCAAGGGACTGATGTTCCAAACCCCATATGAACAGAATCGAAGAAGCGGGTATATGGGCCAGAGGATTAAAAATTCTAAGGGGCTCCAGAAAACGCAAAATTTTTTTTTAAATCTCAAATGCATTTTTTCCCTGACTTAAGTTCTAAAACATCTAGTCACCTGAGGAATTTCTGCCAACCGCAGGGGCCACCATCTCTACCCTCAACGGCACGCAGGCTCACCCTCCAAAACTCTGCAGGCCAAATTCTCACTGCCCGCTGGGGAATGAGGGACCCTGTAAAAGGGCACCCGCTCCCCCACTTTCTGCAGCATGCCCCCCCTTCCCCTCGTAGGTTTCCTGTTTCTCCTGCCCAGGAGGTAGAAAGCGTCTGTATTTATGTCAAGGTTTAGTGACCTCTAGGATGTGCCAAACATGGGTGCTTTTCGTTTTCTCCCATAAATCCTGTTTGACCCTAAAAACAGAAGAGGAAACCGAGACTCAGGGCAGTGAAGGGATTGGTCCAGGGAAAGGCAGAGCTATCACAATTGGGGACCTGACTTCCTGTGCTGTCTTCCTCCCCAAGACCTGGGATGTAATAGCCAGCTCCGATGCCCAGCGACTGGGTAACTAATAGAGGAAATTCAGGCATCCCCTGATAGCCCACCACCGTGAGGCAGGCCCTTATGTCTGTAACAAGCCTTTGGGGGGACAGTGGCTGTGTCCAGAGTCAGTAGGTGTTAGACAAGCACAACCCACAGCAAGGAGGGGCTGGCAGGGACCAGTGTCGGGAATGGAGAGAGGAGGCAAGCAGATCTGGGACAAGAAAATTGGATGTCCCTTCCCTTCCCTATCTACCCCTGGAGAAATGGGAGCTGGGATCCTGGACCCTGAACCGTCCTCATGCCTGCTCCTCTGGAGGAAATCCTCATCACCCCTTCTAAATCTCAGGAGAATCAGGGTGCCATGCTATCTCTGGACAGGGCACTTAACCCCCAGCCCTGGGACTGGGCAGAGGTACACCCCTGTAGCTGACAAAGTCCTTTTATTCATTCGGTCAGTCATCAGACACCTACTGGCTACCCCCAGCCAGTGCTAGGTGCTGGAGATACCTGCCACATTGTCTTCATTCTGGTCTCAGCTCATAGTCACAGCCGCCTGGCCAAAAAGGCCAGCCCCAGACCCTCTCTCCTTATACTGGCCAATTTCCTGAAATTACCTCTTTTATCTACATGTTGATGGGATAATTCCCTCCACCAACAGGCATGAGTCTGTTTTGTTTATAGCTATGTTTCTGGCATGATATGGGACACACCAAAACAAGATGACAGACACTCCCTGATCACAGGGGTCCTAGGAGAGACCAAAATTGACCCATCTGACAGACAGGCAGATCGAGGCTCAGCAAAGTTACATGGCCTTGCCCAACCACACCAAGCCACCTCCCTGAGACCTAGGGCTCTGGCCGCTGTCCCTTCACCTGTGGAGAACAGATGGCAAAGATTTGAATAGTCAATGGCACGGCTGGCAATTGCTGAGAGGGAGCAAGACCATGAGTCAGTTTTTTATTTTGAGCATCTGTTGGGAAATCAGTTTTCCCTTTTGGTCCTTAGAGGTTATAAGCACAGGCTCCCAAGTCAGACCCGCCCAGGTGTGAATCCACACTCTGCCTCCCAGCTGGGCATCCTCAAGCAGGTCACTTGACCTCCCTGAACCACGGTTTTCTCATCTATAAAACGGGGCTTGGCGTGATTGGCGCTCAGTAACTGCGGCCTGTTAGATTCCTTTGTGACGTGAGTCAGGGAGGAAAGCAAAAGGAAAGCTCCCAGAAGGTGGATGGCAGCCCAGGTCACCCAGGGCTCAGCCCCTCTGTGCCTCCTTTGGCTGGCCCCAGCGGGGCCTGTACCTTCCTGTCCGGGTGACCTCTGTCAGGCCTGGAGAACAATGCCTAGGAAAAGAAGGAAGCAGAGTCTCTCTGGGCCGGGACATAAATCGTGGCCTGCCCAGATCGGGGAGAGGACGGACATCCCCCACATCCCCCACCTGCGGCAGGCTGAGCCCCACCCTTGGGGGCCTGAGCACCCTGTTCTGGGAGGAGTAGGGCACTCCCTGCCCTAACCTATAGCCCAGGTGCTGCCAAATCATTAGAAGAGAGCCTCTGCCCCCTCAGAAGGGGCCAGGCAAGAAGGAAGAGAAGGAAGCAGATATTTTCTCAGATATTTGGGGCTCGAATATCTGAGAAACCACCATTAATTGCACATTTACTATATTCGGTCGGGTCCATCTCTCCCTCCACACCTGCCTCTCCCTGTTCCTGGAACGTGCCCGCTCAGTCCTGCCTCAGGGCTCCTGCACGTGTTCCCCAGCCTGGAAGGCCGTTCCCGCAGAGCTTGATAAGGCTGGCTCCCAGCTATGGGAACCTATTGTTAAATATCTAGAATTCTGCAAGCTGGTTGACAGCTGACATTACTCTGGGAGCTTGATACGGGCCATGACCGAAGTATTTACACCAGGGGAATCAGCAAACACTTCAAGCGTAACATCTCCCCTCTGCCCCAGAGAGCTGGTTGTTGATCAGTTACCAGCACACCACTGGCTGGCTCCTTCTCGTCCTTCAGGTCTCAGCTTACTGTCACCACCTCACGGAGGCCTCCCTGGTGGCCCAGCCTTGAAACTCTCAGGCACGTCCCCTTCTTCTAATGTTCTGTTCCCAGCCATGCTCACTCTGTGACACTCTTCTTGTTTGTTGTCTGTCTGTCTGTTCCCTTTCCTACAAAGTAAACTCCGTGAGGCAGGGAGGGGGCTTTTTCTGATCTGGTTCCCCATTGTATCTCAGCACCTAGAACAGCATTGCCCCCTCTGGTAAGTACTCGGTGAATGTTTGTTGAATGAATAAATATGCCAGGCACTTTGAATTCAGACTTTACTACCATGTTTTCAGTATTATGTTGAACCTAACTGCAATTCCTCACTGTAGTTCAGGGTTTCTCAACTTTGGCACTTGTGACATTTGGGGCTGGATAATTAATTGTTGGGGAGGAGGGAGGTTGAGATGGTCCTGTGCTTTGTAGGAGTTTAGAAGAATCCCTGACCTCTACCCTTTAGATGCCAGTAGCGCCCTCCCTCCTTTGCAGTTGTGACAACCAAAAATATCTCCAGACACTGCCAAGTTTCCCCTGGAGTAGGGGGTCCCATCGTCGCAGCATAAGGACCACAGCCAGGGCCCTCAGGGGAGGTGTGTTACTCTCCCAGGTTTGCAGCAGAGGACCCTGAGGTCGGGAGAGGTGCTGTGACTTGGTGCTGTAACAAGGGCCCGTGTGGAAGCAGAGAATGACTCCCCTCCAGCTGATTCCAAAGCCTTTACTCTCATCAATTTATCCTGCTGCTTGCTTCCCCCAGGGCACAGGGCTAATATACCCCCATAGCAACCCTCTGAGAGGGACACAGGGGTGACGCTTATGTTACAGGCGAGGAAACCTGGGCTCAGAGGTGAACCACATACCCAAGGTCACACAGCACACAAGGAGCAGAGCTGAGGCCTGCTCGAACCCAGGCCTGCCTGACTCTAGACCCTCCCACTCTCACCGAGGGCAGAGACGCTCTGTTATTCTCAAGTTTTCTCTCTCTCTTGCTCTTATTCTCTCTGTTCAATCCAAACCTGCCAGGTACCCACAGTCCCACCTGAGGCACCCAACACAGGGATTTAATTTGTCTATTGCAGCTCCCAGGTTGTTTCTGGTTGGCAGAGGCTCCTGGCAAAGTGCTCAGAGGCTGGGGACCGCTTCATCTCATGAATTCCTTCAACGAGAAGGTTGACCGTTACTCACACATATCAGGGAACTGTTTCTCCAGTGCACAGGGAGAGCTGTCAGGAGGAAGATAAATACCTAAATGCCGAGGCACTGCCATCCTGCGGCCAGCCACCCGTGCCTGACCATGCATGGCCGGCATACTGGTCTAGGACTAGCCCACGGAGGTCCACATGGGGTCTGACTGCCCCAGACAAGGAGAGGGTCCGACAGTGAGGCCTGAGATGCTGCTGCAGGAGCAGTGGGTTCCAGCCCGGCCCTGCCCTATGACGCAACGACATTTACTGAGCAAATCCCCCAGTGCCAGGCCTTGTGCTAACGGCCTGATGCACAGCCTGGCATGGTTTCCCCCAGCCTATACCACTCAATAGCCAAAGACAAGCCAACATGACGCAACGACATTTACTGAGCAAATCGCCCAGTGCCAGGCCCTGTGCTAACCGCCTGATGCACAGCCTGGCATGGTTCCCCTCCAGCCTATACCACTCAATAGCCAAAGACAAGCCAACTAGCCTCTCTGGGATTCGTTTCCTCATCCCCAAGATGAAACAAACTATAACAGCAATGCCACTGTGGACTTTGAAGAGTCAGATGACACTGTATATGAACCAGCTGGCACACAGTAGGCCGTCAATAAAAGCTGGTGCTAGCACAGCACTTCCTCTGTGTCAGGCAGTCTTCTGAGTATTAACTCATGTACATATTAACTCACTGACTCCTCCCAGACTCGTGACGTAGGCACTGTTACTGTCCTCTTTCACTGATGAGGAAATGGAGGCACAGCAACGTTAAGTAACCTGCCCAAGGTCACACAGCTAGAAAGTGGAGTTGCTGGGGTATGAACACCGGTAGTCTAGCTCCAGAGCCTGTGCGCTTCGCTACATCATTATGATCATTTTATTTAGTCCCATGTAGCTAAAATCATTCTACTTAGTCCTCGCAATATTTCTATGAGGTAAGAAATTTTTTTTCCCCCTTTTTTCGATTTTATCAATGAGGAAACCAAGCTGGGTGCAAGAAGCGGCTAAGGTCACACAGCTCAGAAGAATCAAAGAGCCAGGCCTGAAACCTAGACCACTTGTCTGACAGGATCTGGTACTACTGCGGTTTCCCCAAGGTCAAGAACTATCTCCTATACAACATCCACCTCCATAACAGGAAGGGGAACAAGTTCTGCTGTCCTCAGGAATGTGTGTCATGGTGGTTTCTACAGAAGGTTTGGAAACTTCTGGTTTAATAAGACTCTGGCCCTGGTCTGCACAAGGCTTACCCTAGCAAATTCAGATCCTAGCTCCCAGGTGAGGGGGTCAAGAGGCAGGAAGCAAAGGCCTAGGTCCAGGGTCAGCTACAGCCCAGTCCTCATTCTGCAGCAGTGCTGTATGACCTTGGGCCAGTTGCCTGCCCTCTGAGAGGGACACAGGGGTGACGCTTATGTTACAGGTGAGGAAACCTGGGCTCAGAGGTGAACCACATACCCAAGGTCACACAGCACACAAGGAGCAGAGCTGAGATTCGAACCCAGGCCTGCCTGACTCTAGACCCTCCCACTCTCACCGGGGGCAGAGACGCATTCTTATTCTCAAGTTTTCTCTTTCTGGGCCTTGGATGTCTCAGTTGAGAAGGCGTGCAAAAATGGGAGAAGTTCTTTCCCATTCTAAAAGTTTACCTAAACTTCCATCTTAGTGCTATGTCAATACTGAAAACTATAAGCACGTGTTTCAGGACGTTCATCAACTGCAACACGACAGCTTCAACTGCTGTCACGTCTGAACATCTAAGTTGTCAACGCAAGTCTACCCAGTATCTCCACATACACACGCCCAGGCAGGAAAAACTGGGTCAGCAGACACTGGCCCATGGCAGCCAGCTCGATGAACTCTCAAAGACTTTCCACGCCGAGGCCGCCGCAAGCTTCTCCTGGAATGTGTGAAATTGGTCTTCTAAGAAGTTCTGAATTTCCGCTCCTCCCAAAATGGCCACATGGGCCCTGGTGGAGAGCCGGCCCACAGAACAGCCCCTCGGAGGGCGCTCAGGGGCTGAAAGCATCCTCTTTAACAGCTTTCATGTAATGAAAAGCAGGCCCTGGGCAGGGGTCTCCCCCGAAGTTGTGAAGAAGCCAGGGAGAGGAGGACACACCTAGAGGATGGTGGGAAATTCCCAGAGACAAGGAAGGTGAGGGTTTGGGGGCACCAAGCACAAAGAGCTGGAATTTCAAGACTAGTTTCTCGATGCGTTGAAACCACCCAACGCCCCTAAATTCACCCCAGGAAGAAAGGAAGAAAAAAAAAAACAAAAATGCGGCAAACCCAGCCCCTCTCCCTGTTCTCAATCTTACCGTGGACAGGGAAGTGACAGAACTGCCAGCGTCATCCTGTGCCTGAGCTAAACTTCAGAAACCCTGGGTGCAGAGTGGGGAGGGAAGAGACCAGTTTTTGCAGGCTTAAAAACAGATCAATTTTACTCTAAAGTTTCCAATGAAACATGTTCCTGTTTAGGAAAAGAATTTCATTAGGAAGAAAATATAATATAAAAATACCCATTTAGAAAGATGTGCTATTAATTCTTAGCGCTCTATGCAGAAGAGAAAATTGCATTTTTATCTAAATGGTTTTTCTGCATAAGCCATTTACAATATTCTTTGCCTCTCTATAATCGGCCCTGCTACCATTAGTACTGGGGCGACCAGGCTAAGGGTTGAAATCGCCCTCAAACACATTTAATACATAACCCCAGAAAATCGATTCCAACAGAGACCTCAGCAAACAGGCTCCGCATGCCTTTTTTAAGAAAGAAAGAAATATGGCTTGGGGGGGGTGGGAGGGCTGTGAGTGGTCTGCCGATGGGGGAGGAAGGGAAAAGATGGTTTAAGTTAAAAGCAAATGCTCTGTGGATCCCTTTAGCGAGCTGTGAAATTGCAACTGATTTTGGGGTGCGCGACTGCAATCATTCGACTGCTGGCCTGTGTATAGATGTGTGTGCTGGTAGCACACGGGTGCACACACGCACACACACACAGTCTCGGGTTTCCATCAAACAGGCAAACAAGAAAGGATGAAATTCAGGAGATGAAAACAAACTATTTTTAAACACGAACGCAAACGCACCAAGATAGTAATTCTGCTATTTTTCCATTAAACCGAGTTTCTCTCAATTTGAAAATCGAGAGTAATCTAAACAATACCTCCAAACAAACTGCCCGGAGTTGGGGTGTAGCGGCCTCCGCCGTGCTTAACAACAGAAAAATTCCCTCTGTAGAGAAGTTAAAACACAGGCAGGGATAGGCCCAGGCAGCTTTGCCATGTCCTGCCTCGTCCCACCAAACATGTCCTCCCCCATGACAGTGCTCGCCTGGACGCCCAGTCACCTCAAACTTCAAAATGCAACACTTTCTCTTTTCCTAAAAAAGTTAAAAAAAAAAAAAAAAAGTCTTCCAGCACTTTCTCTCTCGGATTCCCAAAATAACTACTTACTTAATACCAAATGTCGAGGAGCTAAATTAATTCATTTAGGAAATGCAGGGGCTATGATGGGCACCGAGCGTGGGGGCCCCTGTGATTTCGCTGCCATGAGCCAGAATGCCTCAGGCTGCTCTCTTCCAGCACTGCTTGGTCTCTAAATTCTTCCTTTCAAACCAGCAGTCCAGAAATGTCATAATTACAGCAGATACAGGTAACAGGTGTGCCCCTCTGTCCCTCCCACCCCCACCGCCACCATCTTCCAGACAAACTTCTGGAAGATTGAGTGGTCTAGCCTGGGGCGTCATAATTACTGAAAATGACTCTGGTTTTAAGGGTTAGATAAAGACCCTCTCCCAATTTAAGGCCAGACACCAATGTCCATTAGACTTCAACGGGCCCACATAAAGAAAGAAACTGTATCCTCGTCTCTCCCAGCGCTTGTTGTCTCAGCGCCTCAAGTTCACGGCAGGCTGGCTCAGCACCGAAAATACTCCGTCCGGCCCTCGCTCTGCAAAGGCAAAGCCTCGGTGGAAAATGTGTTCGAGGAATGAGGCAAATGGGGGAGTGGGGGTGCTCAGGGAACCATTGGCTCTAAAACTGGTATCACCAAAACCTGTCTTTAAAAAAATAAGAATAACAAAAGTGGAATTTTAGCCCATCATCTGGAAGCAGAGAGACAGGAAGGCTGTGGGGAGCCCAGGGAGGAAGAGGGGGGCAACCTGAGACCCCCCAGCTGAAGTGCCCACATCATCAAAACGACACAAGCTCCCCTTTTGAGACTGAGCATTAGGAAAGGCCAAAGCTGCTGCGGGCTGTTTTGCTTTGTTTTTCGTTATCCCAGCTTTCGAGACGTATGCAGACTTTTTCTTCCTTCTTTGGAAGTCGAACTATGCGTTTCTCTAAAAGTTACACACACACACACACACCCAGCACCACCATTTGTCAAGCCGCAGCATGGAAGGTGCTCCAACGTGGTTTAAGATTCTGAACTCTTCTCCATGTCAAGCATTCGGCTCCCAGTCAATTAAGAATTAACGTTCAGTAACTTTCCGGGGACCAGGACACTAGAAGGAAGCCCACATTTTTTGGCTCTCTCCAAGGCTCTGGGAGGCTGGATTTGCTGGACCATTGAGGCTTTTCCTCCCTCCTCCCTGACAAGTGAAGGTGGAAGAAGCCACTCGCCCTCTCTTCCTGTGAAGGTGGTGGGAACCAAGACTGGGGGCCTTTATTCCCTGATGGGAGAGCGGGCGATTAGTGTGCACACTAACCCTTGTACACACACACACACACACACACACACACACACACACACACAGAAACTTCCAATCCCAGCAAAATGCTCCACACGCACTGAGCACAAAATAAATACTTATTAACTAAACTGACCCAAAATAGTGAAATGTACAAGTAAATTAATCATGCCTCTCCTGGAGGCCTAACAGGATTACAAATTTGGCAAAAATTGACCACAATGAGATCAATAAGCTTCTACTTAAAACTGAACGGGGCCAAAACTTAGTACGAGCTTCTTCTTAAAGGGGAAAAAAGTTTATTTTTTCATTTCTTATTAAGATTTCTCAGGCCTGTGTGTGTTTGTGTGTGTGCATGGGTGGGTGGGGGTGTGCGTGCATGCTTGCACACGAGCCGAAACCTGCAAAAGGCGTCCAGAGCTTTATGCCCAGACAATTTAGAAATAGTCACAGAATAAGGATCGTGAAATTGCTCCGCTCCTGTTTAGCCAAATTTTGGTCTGCAGCCTCTCTCCCCTCAAATACTAAACAACCACCAAAAGTTACATTGCAGGGGATGAAAACGGTCAATTTGTTTTGTTTTAATTAGGCCTCACTACAAAAGCATTAAGGGCTACTGATGGTTGGACGGTGGGTCCACTGAA
>NW_006430462.1:2274991-2295658 GCF_000325575.1 Pteropus alecto
CTGGATTTGCTGGACCATTGAGGCTTTTCCTCCCTCCTCCCTGACAAGTGAAGGTGGAAGAAGCCACTCGCCCTCTCTTCCTGTGAAGGTGGTGGGAACCAAGACTGGGGGCCTTTATTCCCTGATGGGAGAGCGGGCGATTAGTGTGCACACTAACCCTTGTATACACACACACACACACACACACACACACACACACACACACACAGAAACTTCCAATCCCAGCAAAATGCTCCACACGCACTGAGCACAAAATAAATACTTATTAACTAAACTGACCCAAAATAGTGAAATGTACAAGTAAATTAATCATGCCTCTCCTGGAGGCCTAACAGGATTACAAATTTGGCAAAAATTGACCACAATGAGATCAATAAGCTTCTACTTAAAACTGAACGGGGCCAAAACTTAGTACGAGCTTCTTCTTAAAGGGGAAAAAAGTTTATTTTTTCATTTCTTATTAAGATTTCTCAGGCCTGTGTGTGTTTGTGTGTGTGCATGGGTGGGTGGGGGTGTGCGTGCATGCTTGCACACGAGCCGAAACCTGCAAAAGGCGTCCAGAGCTTTATGCCCAGACAATTTAGAAATAGTCACAGAATAAGGATCGTGAAATTGCTCCTGTTTAAAAAAGCCAAATTTTGGTCTGCAGCCTCTCTCCCCTCAAATACTAAACCACCACCAAAAGTTACATTGCAGGGGATGAAAACGGTCAATTTGTTTTGAGCCAATTAGGCCTCACTACAAAAGCATTAAGGGCTACTGATGGTTGGACGGTGGGTCCTCTGAAGGGGACGAAGGAGGAGACTCATTTTTCCCGCTACTTTCCACACTTGGTTTATCTTGAGTCAGGGGAATCTTCCTCTTGCTGAATTCGTCACTTACTTTCGTTCTCTTTTTGCCTACCATTCAGAAAAAGGAGAAAATATATAGATTGTGTGGGAGGGCATGGCTTGCATTTCAAGACGGTGAGACCTGCCTGCAAGGTCTGTAAAAGGAAAGATTATCCCTGAAGAGGCTCAGCGCTGGGAGGGAAGCCTTGGTGGTCACTTTACGGGGTCACCAGGGGAAAGGTCACTTTTCTTTCCCACCCCCATCGTCCCTCTTCTATGAAAAATCTGGGCGCATCTGCAAACCTCTACATGTCTGCAGCAGGCCTCCTGGGACCGGCTCTTCTGCAGGAGAAGTTAGCCACAGGCACGTTATGAGGGCTCAACCCACCCAGGGCCCATCTGGGTCTTCATCTTCCCTGCCCCACGTGTCTGCCTCTGCCACTAACCAAACGGGAAACGGGCTCTGATTGCTAACAGACCCACGATACGGTCAGCAGTCCCAGGCTGGGTCCTCCGCATCTATTTCTCCCCAAAAGAGCTGCAGTCATGTGGAAGCCCCAGGCCCAGCAGGGAGAACTCAGCCAAAAACTTTCTGTCCTTTACAATGGCCGACACCAGCCCCCAGCAATTCACTCATCCCCAGCCTTGCCCAGGAGTTGCTACATAAATGACTTCCACATTTATAAATTATTATCCACTCCTGAACCCCAAATGTCAGTAAATAACATTGCAATTCATATGGACACACTTCTACCGCCCCCACCCTGAGAAAAAAATCCACACCCCAATCTCCATCGAGTCTTCCTAACTGGAGGTGTTTCTGACTCATAGGAAAGGAGGCCAGAGTGTCCACACCAAGGCTTGGGCCCTAACATTTTCAAGGACTTTCAAACAGGCCACACGGACAGCGTAGAACCTTCTTACTTCTCAGCCAGTTCCCAACCAACCCTCGCTTTCTGTGAAAGGCTCAGCTTCGGGGATTTGAAAGCCGGCTATGTTTTATGCGAACTCCCCCACCCCTTCTCCAGTCATAAGATGGTTCCTCGGAAGTATTCTATTCCTGGTGGTCGTTGCCAATCACTGGACAATGCTTGTGTCCCAAGATCCGAGGGCATCTGAAAACACTGCTTCGCGGTAACAGAAAAGGGTCATATCTTTTTGACATCTCGCCCTGCGCTGGATGACTGGATGAACAGGGAGCAGGGTGTGTGTGTGTGCGCGTGTGTGTGTGTGTGTAACATGTGTGCAAGTGTGTGCGTGGAAAAGAGTTCACTCACTAACCATTCACTCATTCATGTCCCAGGAGCTCCCAAATATGGCCAGGAACACCACACTGGGGCCCTCAACTTGGTGCACACGACTCCCCCAGACACACCACACAAAGCCAGCTGCGTCACGAGGGCCTGAGACCACGTAGCTCCAGAGAAATTTTTGACCCGAGCCTCAAGATCAAATGAAACCTTTGTGCGCCAAAACTCTTTCAATTATTATCAGCAATGAGAAAGAAAAACTAATTTTAAACTCTCAGAATTGAACGCATCCCTGGGCCACTTAGTTCTCATGAAATAGGCTGCTGGAAGAGGGAGCAGGGGATAAAGGCCGCGAAATGCCTCAGCACCAAAGTTACTCCGCGTTTCCTCCGCAGGCGTTAACAGCCGTCTATTTCTGAGCGGAGCAGTCGCGGAGATAGTTTTCGAGATAAAAGCAAGGCCTGGTCCCCGCCCCCTGTGACCAGTGTCTTCAAAGCACTTCACTTCCCAAAGACCATACACAGCAATGAATCCCAAATAGGCCTTTGACACAGGGTCTCCCTGCTTCTGTAAACCATTGCCCAACGCGCCTCGTTTCACTCAAACCAGACACTAGCACAGGTAAGTCAGACTGCAACTGAGAAAACCAGAGGCAGCTCCAAGGGTCAGAATCCCAGAGCCAAACATTTCGCGGGGAGACCAAGACCTTCCACAGAGAGATCGAAGATGGGGAAGAAGACGGCGGCTTTGAGTCACACAGCAGCTCCTACCAGCTCTAGGGGGGGGGTGAGGCAAGCTGATGTCGCTGGACCCCCCGAGCTTTAAAGATGAGAACATGAAAGCCTGTTTTCCCCCAACGATGAGAGTTTGTATTGGGATGTTTATTGAGAGTTTTTCCCTTCTTTTGGACAAGTCTATTCCGTGGACGATGTTCCTTCTGGGACATTCAGAAAGAGCCAATGTGTTATTGCAAGCACACTCAGACCTCCAAACTGTTAAATTCGATTGCCTTTACATTTAAAGGACATTTGGGCCCATACGATGATGTATAAAAGTGTGAAAGGATCACTAGAAAGTTCTCTCTCAAGGAAGAGATGATTATGAAAAACTACCAGCTTTCTCAGCCAAGAGAGAGAATGAGAATTTGGGACACAATGGCTACGATGGACCCCGACTCCGTAGGTACCAGGGGTGCTAATCCGACACAGCCTCGTAGGGCTGAAATTGGAAGCTATCAGGTATGGGTTAGAAACAGCTCCTTGGATTACAAAATGCAGGGAAACCTGTGGCAGTTTCTCTGCCACCACCACACACACACACACACACACACACACACACACACACGCATATACACATACTGTGTCCTTTCTGGGCAAACACCGTGTTGGAAGTGGACCTTCCACTTGCTTCCCAAACCTGAGGCCACTGATTAAAATGCAGTCCAACAAACAAAGCAGGTCTGTGATGATCACACCGTGTGCCTTGGATTAAAAATGCAGGGAAACCTGTCGGTGTTTCTCTCCCACCCCCACACACACACACACACACACACACACACACACACACACGCATATACACATACTGTGTCCTTTCTGGGCAAACACCGTATTGGAAGTGGACCCTCCACTTGCTTCTCAAACCACAGAGGCCACTGATTAAAATGCAGTCCAACAAACAAAGCAGGTCTGTGATGATCACACCGTGTGAGAATGATGTCTCTCAAACGTCCCTCCTCACTCAAGCAAATTAAACTTAACTCTGCTTTTCAATCCCATCACAGAATAAGAATCCCCTGAAGTGCACACCTACAGGCACCTTCTCATTCACACCCTAAAGTAACCGATTGCTGGGGGTGAGCCTGTGTGTTGGATGCGTGCTGTCCCCTTGTCGCAAGATGGCAGAAAGTGATCAGGGCCACCTCTGCGCTGGGCGGCCCACTGAGTGAAATGTGTCAGGGCCCCAGAACCGTCTCCTGAGTGGCACTGAGTTGGGGACCGTCGGCTTAGCTGTTGTGCATCGGGACACAGAGGGTCCCTGAAGGCAAGGCTGTGACTAATTCGAAAGCCCAGCATCGTCTCCACCATGTAGTTAATACCAAAAGATTACAAAAAAGGAGAGGAATTTCCGTAAGTGAGAAGCAGCGTCCACTTCCCTCAGCTGGGAGGGAAAGTGGTGGCCGGGGGTTGAGGGGGCACTGATTCAAAGATTCCTCTCCTGGCTAAAGAGGGGTGTTAGCTGAACTCAGCCAGAGAGACACCTCCATGCACACTCACACACAAAACCCAGCGAGGGGTGACCCGTGCGTCTGCTACCGAAATACTGCAAATCAGTCACCCACGGCCCAGGAGGCCCGAGAAGCAGAGATTTCACAATTAGGATCTTCAGATTCCTCCTTCTATTTTTAGGACTTGTGCTCACTCAGTCCTTTACAGAATCAGGACCTGCCTGCCTGCTAAGGCCATTGAGACTGAAGGTTTAGCGTCTTTCCCCACACGCCTTCAGAAAGTAGAGTAAGGATAAACTGGAGGAGTAGCTGGATGATTTGATGGGAATACACTTGGCCATACATATGTATATGTGCGTATGCTGGGGTGGGGTGGGGGGGGGTGCTCCTTCACGCATGGACTTGCACAGGGCCCTGCTTTCCACCTTGGATGACAGACACAGATCCGATACCCACTGCGGCTGTACTCTTCCAAGCCGGCCCCCAGACCACTTCATTTGGCTCCAGTGTGTGCGAGAAGGCGAGGAAACTTGAAAAATCTCCCCCAAATGCCTCTCTTCTCAATCACGCTCTCATGTATATATCAACATCTCAGCCACTAGCAATCAAAACCCACACTCAAATCTGTCCACCCAAGACGTGCCTAAAAATAGACATCGTCCTAAAACAAACACATCGGCTCGGCAAGTCAAAATCCTGACTTGAGTCAAAATGATGGAGCTAGGCTATTCCAGCGCCTCCAGAGTAAAGACTTGGATGGAACAAGCATGGGGGTGGTGAGGAAAGGCTGTAAGGTGCACCCACTGGTTACAGGGGGTCCCCAATAAACACAGGTCCCCTCTGGCATGAGACAGTTTGGTGTTTTATGTTATAATGTGCTTGGGAAGCCTGCTTGCCCTCACGTACCCCCGAAACATGTGATCCTATTACATAAAGCTATAGCCTTTTAATCTCTAAAATTAACCAAAGAGAGGTAAATATAGGATTCCTTACTAGGAGTATTTATCTCCTAAATGCTTTTGGCAAAGAAGATCACTCCCAGGGCAAAAGAACACAAGCTGATATTATTGTCACTCAAGTGGAGAGAAAGGTGCTTTTGCTAAATCTTCCAGCATGGAGTGAGTTGAGATCCTGTGAAATTCCAAGGGTACATACTCAAGTTCGTCTTTCCACAATGGGAAGAATTCCCCTCCTCTAATTTCACCTGGTCCTCCCAGAATGTTTATTAAAGATGTAGATTTTATATCAGTAGAGAGTATCAAGTAACTTCTTGGAGAGGGCAGGCTTATTTTCAGGACCTATTAAGATTCTTTGTGAAAATTTAAATACCTCTGCCAGGCAAACAAAATCATATCAGGAACCATAGAATTTCATTGCTAGAAAGAGAAATTAGATTAACCAACCCTCACTCCTTTCCTAGAAACCTCAATAAAATAGAAGTACATTTCAACAGTCTCCTACTTCTGGTCTGAAGGGGCCTCACAAGAAATCTAAATGAAGTTATACTAAAGAAAGCTATCCTTGAGGAAAGCCCTTCGATCTACATAAATCATATATATTTATATGTAAGAATACATACGAATATATTACATATTAGAAGGCAATGACTGTTTAAAATCAAAACAGCCAGAAAAAATCCAGTGGCAGAAACCATAACAAGTTCAACATCGATAAGCTCCAGCCCCTTTAAACATCCTTGTCTTTTATTAATATTTAGTAGAAATGTGTAATTGCAGATGTGTGCTAGGTTGGCATTTTATGTCGGGAGGCGGGCAAAGAAGACAGGTTTATTACAGCCATGAAATATTAAACAAGCACCAAGAACAGTAGTAGTATGTCCCAGACTAGCCAGGGAGCAGGCAGGCCCTAATGTCAGCTGCACAAAGGGGGCTCCTGTTTATGTTACCCCTGATTAACACCTGTGAAGTTTTGGGTTACATCTTCCGGAGGCTGCAAAAGTCACATGAAGGCATGCAACCCTTGCTGGATGATTTCACAGGGAAACGGGAAGGCAAGGCTCCTTGCCTTCCCCAAACAAGTTTGAGTGAGCCTTAAAATTCTCTCCACAGAGAGAGACGAGCTGGGGAAACCACTCAAAAAAAACAGCACTAGGACCCCCCCTTCCTCCCCCAAGTCTGCCCCATGTCTAAGGTAACTCAGTGTTCAACTCCTCCCTGCCTTAAATTTCTCAGCGCTCCTTACTATGTTCTGACTAGAACGCTGAGGGAAGCATGAAATTCCAAAAATTTCTCCCGCATCACTGTAAAAATGTCATAATTCCAAAAAGGGCAGGATTGCATGCAGAGCAAATACAGAGACCTCTGCCATTTCAATGTATGTGAAAGAGCGTTTCTAGACTGCTCGGATTTTAACATAGAGAGCAACCAACAGAATGGAAGTTTGGCAAGGATAAACTTATAACAGAATATGGTTAACTCGAGTTTTGAAAATCATCAGGAAGGGGCAGGAGGAGGGGGAAATATACTTCTTCAGACTTAAATAACCTTCATCTACAATGTATCATTATTTCTCCTTCTGTTTGGAAATTCCTCCATAGCCACACACCCATTACAAAGATAGGTGGACGATTTTGCAAACTGATTTCAAAATTTATGTAATCCTCACTGATTTAAGAGATGTCTGAATGGGCCCAAATTCAGGCTGATGTTTTTTTTCTTTACGCAACCTCACCCTTCCCCCACCCCAACTTTGTGCAAACAGAACCTCATGATGAGCTGTAGAGTTTCATTATATAAAAGTTGTTTGGTGGGTTGATTAAGTAAAGTCAGGGGAAGCATAATTTGGAGAGGCTCGCTTCCCTGGTAAAAAAAAAAAAAAAATCATAATCACATGTCATTTTGGCCTAGACTTTTCTAGAACTGCAACTTGCCAGTCGAGTTCCCTCCCCTCCAAAGGACATCTAAACCCCATAAGACAATCTGGGCACGTCCCAGTGGCTACACGGCTTGTGCAGGTCTGAAGACTCGTTCGTTCTCTCCAATCCAAGCACGGATCATTTTGTTAAATACCGACTCGTATTTTGTCATTGGAGCGAAGAATTTCAAAAACGGTGTTAATATTTAATCACATTAGTACTGGCGTGTTTTACGGTGTGACAAAATAAAATATCATTACAAAAATGGGCTTTGCCTGAAGGGGGGGAGGGGGATGGAAGAAAGTGTGTGCCAGTGCTGGAACCTAGAGGAGATATGATTCAAAGCCGCTGGACACCATTGCTTCGTGGCTGATGGGACCATATAGGCATGTGTTTAAGGAAAAGCGGGACATTTTACTTTAATTTTTTTTACTCTCTTTCGAAGTGGCACACTTCACTCTGATTTTCAGCCAGGGGACTCGGGGGCCTGTTGAAGGCTCTGTGTACCTATTTATACAACATGTGCAGATGGAACTGTAGGGTGTTATCATAATGAAAAGTTTAATCTTCCTTATTTACTACCAGTAAGGGAGCAGCAATTGGATGCAGATACCTTATAAAGCCTTAACTAGCAGCCCCAAGGCTGCAGAAGCTGCGAGTGACCTCAATTCAGGGCTTTATCTAGGAAACTGTCCTTCCCACATCACAGAGTGGAAAACAAAGGAGGTCAAGTGGGTGTCCCTGCCGATGCCTCTAAGGCGGTCAGACGGGCAGCCTGTTCCTGAAGGAAGTCCCTGTCCTCCTGTGAGCAGGGGAGGGCTTCGTTGAGCTTACAGGGGAAATCAACCATTAAGTGACTAGCATCTGTTTCCAAAAAAATATTTTCCCTCATCTGACTGCGATAATGAAACAAGCAAAACATTACATTTCTTTAATGACATTTCTTCATTCAGAGCCTGCATCTTTTCATTTATTGTTTTCTGTAAAGAAAAAGTAGTTGGATGGACTGGGAAGGGAATGGTCCGACACCTTAAAAAAAAAACTCATTAAAACCACCCAATTCCTCGCCACCTAAGGTCCTTCAAAATACCCGCCAGCAAAGTGCTATGGGTTTTTCGTTCTTAATTCTCTAAATATAGTTCTCTTTTTTAACTTTTCTCACCCCATTTTGGCCAATATGTTCTTAATTACTAGGGGGATGGGAGAAGGGGGAGGAGAAGGGGCAGCCAGGCCAAGCCAGGTAGACGTGACAGAGGCCGGGATTTGTACTAACCAGGTATCGATTGGCGGGGATCGAGATGTTGTGTACAAGAAAATAAAAGAGAAGGGGGGCCCCGAGCAAGCAGGATGCTGCGTCCAACTCCATTTTAAAAAGGAAGGAGGAAAAAGCGGGGAGAAGAAGTGGAGGGTCCCAAACTAACCAATTTATGGCCTTGCCTGGGAGAAGCCTGGAGAATGCTGATGCTGGCCCCAGCGTCTGCTGTGCATGCTAAACACCCGGCTTCAAATGAGAGAGCGGCGTCCCGGGCTGGGCAGTAGGCGAACAAAGAGAAAAGCAGCGCGGCCGCATTCATGAATTGGAAAACCGAAGCGGGAAAGCTACCGGGGACAGGCGCCCTGAAAGCCGAGTTCTGAGCCACCCAACTCCAGCCACACTTCCCCTCCCCCTCCTCCCCCCCATCCCACTCTCCTAAAACCCTCTCCTCTCCTTACACCCAGGGTCAAGAGAGAGCAGGATTTGGGGAGGACTAGGAAAAACGAAGGCAGAGGAAAAGAACTCTAAGGAGGGCAAGAATCAAGGGATCTATTTTTTAAAGACGCAGTGAAATCGCCAGCCCCTGGCTTCATGGTAATATTCAGCCTGATGAAACCAAGGGGATTCTACTAGGGTTTCAAAGAAAAAGGTATGAATGGGGGAAAAAAACGATGTTACCTAATTTTAAGAAGCCATTATCTGTGAAAGGAAAAAAAGGCCCCATTAAAATAAAACGGATATCTACTGCAGCCCAGTCTTCTTTAGGTTAAAAAAAAAAAAACTCTTATTAACTGCAGCGGTGGTTCATTGACTAACCCCTACCCCACCCACCTTAAAAAGCCTCCAGGCCTGGTGGGGAGGCACTGCTTAGAATGCAAAGGAGAACTGGGACGGGACATCTGTCACCAAAGCCAGGGAGATATTGACAAACACGGGTCCTTTGTGTCTTAAGAATGTATATCCATATCCCCATACACAAATGATACCCTGGTTGAGTAGTCTGGCCTCTGCTAAGCAGACCCCACCCCAGCCCCAGCCCCCTATTAAATATCAAGGAGATGCACCCGGAAAAGACTGCCTGCCTTCTACAACCCCTACGGATCTCCAGTTTTTCAATGAAACTCTAA
This sequence comes from Pteropus alecto, assembly GCF_000325575.1. NCBI lineage: Eukaryota > Metazoa > Chordata > Mammalia > Chiroptera > Pteropodidae > Pteropus > Pteropus alecto. Next base: position 2,284,553 of record NW_006430462.1, read on the forward strand.
CAGTTAAGAAGAGACAAAACAGCTACTCATTAGGAACAAATGTCAAATTAGGTGTTTTCTCTGAGTGATGCTGCCTGCCGACAGCAGAGCTAGGAACTTTTTTTTTTCTAAAAATGCTGGCACAGGAAAGGGAGCTGGAGGTTGACTGACTAGGAAACGGTGGGGAGGCATTAACACAACTTCCCAGGTGTCCTGTGGGGGGGGGCACACAATTCCTAAAAAGTGGAACCAGCTTGAATGTTGAGGGTGATGAAAGGTCTTAGTGTGAAAAGAAAGGCTCCTAGTTCTCCAAGCACCCAGCAACTTGGCTAAAACTTGACGGGGGAGGAAACTCTACAATAGTTCCACAGGGCTGCCATCTAAGTTCTTACTGTGGAACTAGAATCTACCTGGCAGCACCTAAAGGGTGAGAGGGGGTCCACTCACAGAGGCCTTGGTGTATCCAAAGGAAGAGTATCCAGCTCTGAGCTGGGCATTAAGAAGGCCCTGTGCTATCCTACCTAACCCCAAAGGACCCTCCCCTTTCATGGAGCCTTCAAAGTGGGGGCTAAGGCCTGCAATGTGGGTGGGGTGGGTCTCTGGGAGGTGTGAAGGGAACCAGAACGAGCGCATATACCTTCTTTGCTGTTGGGGTTCTGGGGTTTGGCCTTCTCCCAGGGCGCCAGCGTCTTGTCGTCGTCTGCGCTGTCCACCAAGGTCTTGTCAGTCGGCATGTACCAGGTGGCGCTGTGCTCTGCCATCAGCGAGTCCAGGTCGATGGTGCTCATGGCGCTTTTGACAGCCTCGGAGCAGCAGCTGCCCAGCTCGCTGTCTCCATTCTGCGCGCCCGAGGCCCCAACGGCACACTCACCCTTCTTGCCCCCCTTGAGTCCCAGGGGCTGGTCCTCAGAGATGCTGAACTGCTGCCTCTGCAGCTGGATCTGTGCCTGGAGGATCTCCAGGGGGTGGATCTCATCGGGTGGTGGTGCACCGCTACTGCTCGTCGGGGTCCGGACTTGCTCTAGGCCAGGCGTGCCCGGATGGCCATTGCCCCCTCCGCCAACATAGCTGTCAGGGGTCGAGGTAGAGGTAGACATGATGCCCAGGCCGAGAGGGGGCGGGGGTGCCTTCGGTCCGTGTTCCCCTGCTCCCACCCCCCGGGGAGGGAGTTTGGGAGAGCCTGTCACCAGGGGGCTCCTACTCGCTTTGGCCAGGGCCGGGGGGTTGTCGGAGCTGGATGACACCTCGTCCTCGTTGGCATAGCTCGTGCTCACCTCGTCTGAGGCATACTCGCCCACGTGCGGGGAACTACCGTCCGACTTGGCCCCGCCGTCCAGGGTCGCCATGAGGTCTGGCTGGTCCCCCAGGAGCAACTCGGCCCCCTTCCCCCACGACGGTGACGTGAGCGCTTTTTCGTGAGGCGTCGGCGCCCCACGCGCATCTCCCGTGGAGCTGCCCCCGACAGCTGCGCCTGGTGCCTGCTGCTGCCCTGGACTCACCCCCGGAGCGCCCCCGCTGTCCGGGGCCGCGGAGTACTTGTCGAAGAAGGTCCCGGGGCTCACGTGACCACTGTCCCTTTTTCTGCGACCCCGTCCCCGGCCGCCGCCCCCGGGGACCGGCTTGCCGTCGTTCCCCGACGTTGATTCTAGGGTGTAGTTGGGGGAGAGGCTGGTGCCGTCCCCCTGGGCGGGTGGGTTGGGCGGCCCCGAGGCTTTGGAGCCGCTGCTACTGGTCCCTGACGGGCCTCCGGGCCCTGGGGCCCCAGGAGCAGTCCCTCCAGGGAAGTAATCCGAGCCCGGGTTGCCGGCCACGGCCGCGCCGTCGGTCTCGTTCTGGCTCAGTTTCCTCTTCCCCTCGGGCGGGTTCTTCTTGTTGAAGGTCACGTTGAGGTTGGGGGCCCCGAGGCTGGCGATCATGTTCTGGCAGGCAGTGGAGAGCGCAGCCAAGCAGCTCTGGCCGAACAAGTTGTCCTTGGAGCTGGGCTTGTTGAAGGAGCCCAGCGAGAGCGCGCCCAGCTTACTGGCCGAGGAGCGCTGGCTGGGCTGGAAATCAGGCTGCGGCGGGTATGCGCCCCCGCCGCCGCTGCCCGTGCTGCCGCCGCCCCCGCCCGCACTCGGGGGCGAGTTCACGCCTGGGCCGCTGTGCGGCGTGGCCTGACGGTTTGCCGCGCCGAACGGGAAGCCAGGCTGGCCCCCGAGCGCGGGCGCCGTGAAATCCGGCGGCGGGGGCCGGCGCTCCGAGGGAGCATTTGGCAGCCCTACCCCAGCCCCAGGCGATTGCAGTTGGCCCAGGCCGGCCAGGCTGCCCCCGAACTGCAAGCCCGGGGAGGGCAGCGCGGGCACGTGGCCCTCTCCGGGCATCCTCAGCGGCTCTTGCAGAGGGCCCCGGAACAGCACCCCGGAGCCACTGGGCGGAGGGGGCGGCGCCAGCCCCGGGTCGTGCGGGCCACAGTCAGCAGGCAGGCCCGAGCCGCCCATTCTGCGGGGCAGCAGGTCACCCGGCGGCGGGTGCGGACCTGGGAACCACGCGCTCTCCTGCGCCAAGTGCGGCGCCTGCTGCTCGAAGGTGCCCAGGCGCCCGGCGCTCGCGCCGCTGCTTTCGCGCTCAAAGTTCGGCTGGGCCAAGCCGCCCACCGGGCCGCCGTGCACCAGGCCGCCCTGGCCCACGTCCCCGGGGTGGCCTAGCTGGGCCAGGTTGGGCTGGCGCAGCCGCTGCTGCTGATTCCGCGACGCCATCTGCTTAATCATGAGGGCCGCGTTTTGGCGCTGCTGCTGCTGCTGCTGCTGTTGCTGCTGCTGCTGCAGGGACTGGTGGTCCGGGGCCGGATGCTGCAGGGGTGGCCCCGAGGGGAAGCTGTCAGGCACCGGCGGCGTAAACTCGCCGGGTAGGCCTGAATAGGCGGAGGGCGAGAGGTGGTTGTCCAGAGCACCGTTGTGCATGTTGCCGTTCCACGAAGCGCAGCGGTCCACTCCCGCGCTGCCGGGGAAGTCAAAGCGCGGCCTCTTGGCCACGTTCATGTAGGGGGGTGCGTCGAAATGCTGCAGCCGCTGGTTGGGCGCCTGCTGCGGAGGGGGGTGCTGCATGTTAAACACAGGCTCGGAATAAGGGTGCATGCTCCGGTTCTCCAGCCGGTGGATGGGGTACTCGAACTGTGCATGTTGGCTGGGCAGCATGGGGCCCCCGTCCTGCAGGCCGCCGCTGGGCGTGCCCGCCTCGCCCTGCTGGGGCCGCGGGAGCGCAGGCGGACACGAATTTTGTCGGACCAGAAGCCCGGGCGGCGGGGGCTGCTGCGGCGGCGGCGGCTGCGGCTGCTGCGGCTGCTGCGGGGGCTGCTGCTGAGGCGGCGGTGGGGCCTGCTGGGGAGGCTGCATTAACGGGTGTCTGGAGCCTACTCCGGGCTCCAAACCCACGGGCATCTTGCGGGCCCCGCCGAACCTCTCGAAGAACACGCCGTGTTGTTGCTGCTGCTGCTGTTGCTGCTGTTGCTGCTGAGCATGCATTTTGGACAACCCCACCATGCCTGCAGCTCTGGGCATTGCTGAGGCACCCGAGAAAGAGCCCCCGGGAACCTGGCGACCCGCCGCATAATGAGGCAGCTGCCCCTCAGAATCGGAGGGCGAAAACATGTCGAAATGTCCCGAGGGCGCCTCGCCCGAGTAATTGTATTCCAGCGAGTCGACGGCTCCTTGGTTCGCCACCCTCCGGGGCTCCAGACTGTGAGAATCCGAGCCGCTGGAGGCGGCCAGGCCGTGGAAGGAGGCGGCACGATTAGGGCTCTGGTCCAGCGGCAAGCATGGGGCAGGCACGGCGTGGCCCGAGGCGCCCGAACTGTGGAAGTCTGGGAGGTTCCCAGGTCGCTGCGGGCCGAAGGTCTCGGGCCCCTGGCTCTCCGCCATGTGATCATAACCCTCGGCGAAGGGCGGCTGGCTGCCCAGGCCGCCGCCGGCGCCGCCGTAGCCGAGCAGGCGACCCCCGTGCAGGCACGAGGCTCCTGGGTCCGGGCCGCCGAAGTTGCCCCCGAAGTGGGGGTGATGCTGATGGGGGTGGTGGCTTCCCGGGTGGCCGTGGTGCGGCTGCTGGCCTCCAAAGAATCCGTGCACCGGCTGCGCCTGCAGCCCCCCCGCGTGCAACTCCGAGTGGCCGCGCGCGTGGAAGCCGTAAGGCTCCATGTTCATGCCCAAGATCGGGGGCTCACCCAGCGCGCTCATGGCAGGGTCCACGGGGCCAGGGGGTCCCCCAGCGTGGAAAGCCGGGGCCTTAAAGTGGGTGTTCATGCTTAGTCCGGCCTCGTTAAAGTTTCTCTCGCCCTGGCCAGCGTTCCTGCTGTTGATCTGGGGCTCGAATTGGTCCAGCCCAAACATACTTGGCGGGGGGCGGGGGGATCAATAGGGCATGACAGCCTGCTCTCCGCCGCGCACCGCCGGCCAGCTACTCGTTCCGGCCCTGGGTCGGGCGCTCCGGGACAGTCAGCACCGCAGGGACGCAGCGCGCACTGCCACTTCGCCTGGCTGGGGGCTATCAGCTCCTATCCCGAAGCTCTGGCTCTGCCCCACGCGGGCCTCTTACATCTTACGGCACAGCGGGGCTTCCAGGAGCCGGGTTGGGGGGCCCATGCCCCGAGTGGGGAGGGAACGGAGCTGCAGGCGAGTGAAGACAAAAAGTTAAGTGGGGGGAAAGAAGGTGGGAAGAAGGGAGGGAGAGCAGAGCAATCACCTTCTTGAGTCCGATCGGGTTGGGTGGGGAGCCTCAGGACGCCGCCCGAAACCTCCCGGAGTCGGTGGCGGAGCTGCTAAGGAGCTGGACAGGGAGACCCTTCAAAACCGTGGTGGCGCCGGGGCACGGACTGAGCGGTTCCTCCCCCCTCCCCACGGAGTCCCTGCGCTCCGCAGCCGAGCCTCCGCCAAGCACGGTCCGCTCTCAGTCCCCGTTGGCCCCAAGCAAGCGGCTACAGCTTCTTCAGCGGGTCGGAGGACTGGAAGCTCCGCTCGACATCACCGGTGCTGGCCCCCGAGCGGAGGGCGCAGGGTCGCTGGAGAGGCGGCGGACGCTCGGGGTTGGAGCCGAAGGTTGGGGGAAGGCACGGATCCCCCGCTCCGCGGCGGGTGCGCTGCACCCAGCGCGCCGCGACCCCGCGCGCTGCTTCTCGGCCACGTCCGCCGCCTGCCGCTTCTATCCTCAGCTGTTCGGTCTCTGAGTTCGCTGGGGTCTCCGCGCACGAGTCCAGGCGCCGAGAGGCAGCGAGACGAAGGGTTAGGTCGCTCCAAGACTCGGGTTCCCTGCCTTCGCGCCGAGGTGCTTCGCGAGTCCCCTTCGGACTCGGGGTGGGGGCGTACGCCGGTTGGGGGCCACGCTGGGCGAACAGGCTAAGGCTTTCCGGCTAAGCTCTCGGAGCCCGAAATGGGGGTGGGGCGGGGCAGCTCTGGGGGGTCTGTGCACCCCTCTCCTGGCTAGCGGGGGGGGGGCTCTGCGTGGGGCGTTCCGAGGGTCTCAGCTCCCCTCTCTGTGTCTGCTTCTCGCCCAGCGCCGGGAGAAGCAGCAACAAGTTTTGCATTTCAGCAATCAATTTCAGCCATTACATTTGCACCAATCAGCGCAGCCCGAGCTCCGAGTCCGGGGCGGGGCTCGCTCTTAAGGTGGTCCTGGGTGCTGGCTGCTGAGGCCCCCGCCACGAACCCGCACTTCGCCACCTCCGGGGTCCCCCGCGTGGGTTTCGCTTCCGAGTCGGGCGCCAGTGCGCTGGGGGGAGCGCCCTGGCCTCCCAGCTCATCAGGCTGGAGAGGGCGCGGGAGAAGAATGGCGGGAGCTTGGCTTTGTTCACCCCCCTTCCCACTCAGTTACCAACTCCCCACCCCCAACTGAAGCGAGACCTGCGGGGTGGACAGGGGGCGGGGAGGTGGGCAGTAAACGGTGCGGGGCGCTCAGACAATGGGGTCGCCAGGCAAAGCTCCTGGACTCGCCACGGAAAGTCGCCAAGTGTCGACCTCGCATCAGCCCTGGAAAGAACCATTGGCTCTCCACCGCTGTCTGCTTGCTAGTGCGCCCAAGTTAGCCGGCCCTCGGATTTTCCTGGAGGTGAAAGCAAGCGGGGAACCCCGAAGTTAGGGTTTTCCTCGAGAGACACAGGCGCTTGCACGTTCCTCTCTTACTAGGGCGCGCACAATTTTTCCCTAACCGCACTGCCTGAGGTTCCCAGTCGCCAGCTTCTGCCCGGAGGAGCCATAACCACTCGGTCACTTTATGTGGGGCGCATCGGCTGAGCCCAGCGTCAGAGCGGCGAAGCATCTAGCCGCCCAGCGAAGACCTGCGCTCACAGGACGTATTGGACGGCCTCAGCACCCTACTCAGCACTCGGGCCAAGGCTCAGGCCCTCTCTGTGCGCGAGGTTGGCCTCCTTAAGAGATCAATTAAACTGAAGAGGCCAAGGAACGGAATTGGGTTGTGATACTAAAATCAATAGGAGTAATTTAATATCTGCCCTGCTCTTTATGAAATATTTATCCCAATAATCTTAGTTAAAATGTTTAGATCTTCCTGATCCCCACTGAGGCTGAAATCTATCTTGCAATTAGAAGTTGGGAGTTAGAGGTGATGGAGAGTAAAGGAGGTGTTTATTCTGAGTGCGTGTGTGTGTGTGTGTGTGTGTGTGTGTGTGTGTGTGTTTTCCTCCCTAAAGTGTGCATAGGAAAGGAAGGGGGAGAGAGCCTTTAATTTTCCTTGCCATAAAATAGCAAAAGGCAATTTTGCTAGCCGACTAACATTCTTAGGAGAAGGGGAGAAAAAAAAAAAAAAAGAACTTTCTTTGAAGTGCCCCTGATATCGCTATTAAATCTAAATAAAATTAAGCATGGTGTATAAAAATGCCTTTTCCCCCCACAAAAGAAAGTGTTTATCACCCAAGTCTGTCTAGCATTTGCTAAATTACGCATGAAATCTGAAATGAAATAAACGTTATAATAAAACCAACCCCTGAGCCCTTTTTATTTAAAAACCTCAGATTAAGCACTCCACCAACACGGGAGGGAGTTAAAAAGTTACCAGCTCAGGCAGGCGGATTCATTGCTCCCCCGAGTTGCTGCTGGGAAGACAGATGCTGGCTTTTCCTAAATACTGTGAAAAAGGGCTCTCAACTTAGGGTGAGAGACGCAGGAAACAGGGTCCCGAGAAACTCCCAAAGAAAATGACCCCCCCCCAAAACAAAGATTAAAATGCAAACAATAAAAACCTGCAACTTTAAAACTCAAAGAGCTGAAGCAAGCTCAGATCCAAGGCTCTTCGAGGGACCTCCCTGTTGTGGATGTCGACGGATATTTTTTTCTTTTTGAAATTAAAAATGAAAATTACCCCCACCAAAAATGGGGTCCATAAATAAGTATCGGGAAGAAGTATTTGTACAGGGCGGTGGAGTTTTAAAAGGATTTTTCTGCAGGATCAGGTTGTTGGTCTGTGATTAAATATTGATTTTGTGTAATTAGTTTTCATGTGAACTATCCTCTTGCTGATAGCTTAGAGGTTTCAGAACTAGAAAAGAAATGGAATTGGACATGGAAATTATTACTTAGCAAAGTGACAGGGAAGTGAGAGCTGGAGAAAAGACTGAGGCTTGGCTGATTTAGGTACAAAGAGATAAAGGGTCTGGGTAGGCCTCCAGTGACACCTCCCCACCACAGGGCCCCCAGCAAGAACCTGGTAGACACTGAGACTCTCAAACAGGATGGGGACCAGTAGGGGGAATGGTTGCTAGGAGGAAGACCCCTGTGTGGGCAACGGCCTATGCAAAGCCATGACACCTGGTCACATACCTGGTCCAGAGTGGTAGTTTCTGAGTCATGAGTGTCTCAAGAGGCAACTATGTGAGGAGTCTTATTCCCTTGTGTGTCTGGAGGGAATAGAGCAAGTAGGACCTATCTGGAGGCCTGGGTGGGCCAGGGCAGTGGGACAAATGGCCCACAGACCTGTAGTCTGGGGACACCCTAGTCAGGATGTGCTCTAGGCTGCAGCATGACTTCACATGGGGCTGGGCGGGGGTCTCCTGAACACCTGGGCAGGTTTCCTGTGGAATAATTCTGTGTGCTCCAGGGAGGGGTGTGTGGGAATATTTTTCTGGGGCTTTTTCCAAGAGTTCAGTCTACAAGGTGTGTGAGTGTCTGAAAGGAGGGTGTGTTTCTGCTCAGGCTGTGTGTCTGGGTCACCTTTCCTTAACATTTACGAATGTTGTGTGGGTGTGTGGCATGTACCTGCATTTGTGTCTTCACCCGTGTGGAGATGGCAGGACATCTGTGTGTGTTTGGGTACATACCTATATGTGTGTGTGTTCCTGTATCTCTGGGTGTCTTTGTGAGTGTTCCTGGGGAAAGTGTACTATCTGTCCTCCAACTCCATGCTTCTCTGTAAGTATGCCTCTGTGTTTGTACCTGCGTGTGAAGCTGACTCACACCTTGTTGTACCTGAGACTCTGCTCACATGTGTCTGTTTTCTCTGCAAATGTGAGAGTGTGTGCCATTGCCCGTGCCCATCTGTGCCCCTAGATGTACCGCCCTGTGCGCCTCCATGGTGTGGGTGCCCCTGTGTGTGCCTGTGTGTGCATTCCGCCTGCAAGGGCCCACGGTTTCTTTGGAACAGACACATTGCCCCCTAGCGCTCAGACAAATTCAGTCCCTGCCTACCAGCACAGAGCCGGGAGCAGCAGAAGCCCTAGGCTTTTCTCCTTTTCTCCTTTCTTCAGCAGTCCTTTGAGGGATTCTGAATGCACTGGCACAAGTCAGATGGGGCCACCTGAGTGGAGTAAGGAGGACACACAGCTGGGCTGAGGCCCCGGAGCTGAAGAGGGATGTTCCAAGCTGGTGACAAGTAGATAGCTGCCTGGAATGGCCTCCAGTGAGCTACCTGGAAACCTCCCCACGGGTTGTTGAGAGCCTGGCATACCTGAGCCAACCCAGGAGCTCCAATCCGCTAGTGAGCTTTCATTCAACAAAAACACGAAACAACTGATACTCACACCCTTTAGCCAAATGCACAGCCTTTATGCTGACACATCAGGCCCCCAACGCCAACACGGGTACACACACACACATCCATAGTGGGTGTATCCACACACTGGCTACCTGGTATCGAAGGCTCCCTCTGTGTCAGGCTTGGTGCTTCATATTCAGAGTCCCGTTTCATCCTCCCAGCAACCCCATAAGGTCAGGACTCTGAACCCATTTTACAGATGAAGTCATGGAACCTTAGACTAATCAAGTGACTTTGTCAAAGTCAAAGCGTGGCAATGCTGGGGCTCCAAACCAATTCACCTGACACTGAGGCCTGGCTCTTAACCACTGCCTGCTCTACCTGAATGTGATAGTTCAGATAAAGCGCTTAGCACTGTGAAGGGAATATAGTAAGTACCAAGAAATGTTTGCTACGTTTATCACTACTGCCATTATTATCATTATTAATATTTATGTGATTTTGATTAGCATTATTCTGTGTCCCTCTATCAATCACACAAACATGAGAAACTAGCACACACACTTATGTCCTCAGCCTTCTGCCCTTTACACCCTCTAGAGCTTGAACACTCACTAGAATCACAGCAGATCAAGTCTCTGTTGCACACGGAGTCCCTCAGGCCTGGAGAGAAACTTACATCCCCTGATGCCTGGAATAGAAGGTCCACAGAATGACTCCCTCTCACGAATCAGTGGTAGAAAGGACATGAACTTCAGTTTACATACCCAGGTTCAAATCTTGTCTTCACCACTGCTGATCTGGCATGACCTTGAACAAAATCCTTTCCTCCTCTGAGCCTCGGTTTCCCCCGTTGGAAAGGAGAATCATAGCCAGTTCATATGGAGCATAAGGATGGGAGACGATGTTTAAAAAGTGGCACGGAGCGTGGCAGATGGCAGGCATTCATTAAATGGTTGCCTCTCTTATTAACATTATTATCATTATTATTTCCTCTGTGTTTAGATCCAGGGAAGTGGGGAGCAAAAAAAATGATCCCAGAGAAATCAAGTTTATTTGACAAATCGGCCTTGGCTCACCAGCCAACCTTTGGGAGAAAGGATGACTCAGGTTTGGCTCTATCCAGGGAGCACCCAAGGCTGAAGCCTCTGGGGAAGGCCCAGCTATGGCTGGGACAGAGTATAGTAGAGGTTGAAAGGGATGAGGCCCTCATGAAGCCACTGGCATCTAGTTGCTAAGCAACAGCATCCCCTCCCTCTCTCTATGCATCATGCCTGATATCTTTGTGGGTCTCTCCTCCATCTGTCCACTGAATAAATACATACTGAGTGCCTACTGTGTGCCAGGGCTCAGGCTGAGAACTCAGAAAAAAGTGGAAGATCCGATCCCAACCTTCAATATGGGAAACCTAGTATTCTATTCAAAAAAGACTATATTACACACTATAGGGATAAAATAAAGGTGTTGAGAGGGAGGACTAATAGAGAAAGGTTCCCAGAGGTGGGTTTTGTAGGTAGAATAGGAGTTTAACAACCAGAACAGGGTCCAAGGACTTCACAAGCAAAGAAATCAGATAAGATGAGCTATGGGAAGGTGCAGGTAGCAATAGGACAGGGAGGGGCAGGGTCTAAAGCTCAAGAGGTCAGGAAGACCACAAGACAGGTGGACAAGTTTGGACATGGGGAGCCTTGAAAGGATTTTAAGCAAAGCCAAGTCACATAGTCAGAGATGAGTTTTAAAAAGTCCTTGGAGACCTGAGGGTCTCCCCTTTCTTTGCCTTTCAAGGTGGCTCCAGAAACCATCTTCACTGGTTTCTCTGGAAACAGGGCCTAGAAAAGGAAGAATACTGAGTTTGTCCCCAAGCAGCCAGCACAGAGCAAGGTAGTACTCTCTGGCTTTCCCATCTGGGGGCTGTTTGCACAAACAAGGATCGCCTCCTGCCTCAGATGCTACTCCCTGTTGGGTAAGACTTCTCACCCATCCCTCAGGAGGGGCTTTTACCAGAGAGAGAGATGTCTTAAGTTCTAGGCCTAGTTCCGCCATCCCCTGTGTGCAAGACCTAGACTAGAGCTCCAATTTCCGGATCTATAACACCTGTCTCCAAGGGGGTCAGAAAGGCTATTAATGTGGGACAGCACCCAGCCCAGATGATATAATATATATAACATTTATATTATA
>NW_006430462.1:2295701-2303454 GCF_000325575.1 Pteropus alecto
ATCATAGTTTACTCTGTGAGGTGGGTTCTATTATTTTTCCTCCTATAAAGGAGGAAACTGAGGCACAGAGAGGTTAAAAGATTTGCCCAAGGTCATTCAGCAATTGAGGCAGACACTGACTCACATCAGGCCTGGACCAACATAGTAGCTCATAATCTATGCAGCTTGGGCCTGCGTCTAATGGGGGAGGAGATTTGGGGAGGGGGATGGGTAGAACCTAAGAAACTACCCCTCCCCTGCCTTGACCTCCTTGCTTCCCAGAGGCCTCCAGGGCATGACCATAGAGTTTCAATATGAGGGAGCCACTGAATTCCCCTTGAATGATATCTGAAACAAGAAGTGGCTTTTCCCAGCTCACCTGACCGAGCAGGGCTACCTGCACTGGAAAGGGGCTCTGGCCTCCATAAGGCATTTCAGCTTCCCAGGGACCCAGACACACAGGGGCCAGGGCCCCAAAATCTGCTTCCGGCATCAAGCTGTCCTTGACAAGGCGAGCTTCCCTTTGGCATGTTCCTTTCTCGGGAGTCTTGCTCAGAGCCAGCACCAACATGCTTAGCTATGACCTGGGGGATAAAATACATGACCGCTGCTTGAAAGTATGATTAGCAACATTGATAAGACCTGCTCCCTTGATGAGTACAGAAACCCCCGCTAGACTTCATTTGATCTTGAAAACTATCTTAGGAGGTCAATGCCTCCGTTACTCCTGGGAACTTGCTGGTGGCCACAGCTTGTACATGGTGGGGCCCTGTCTGAAACTCAGATCAGTAGAATCCTAAAGCTATTCAGCCAAATTCTCCATCTACAAGGATTTCTCTTCCTCAGACAGTATCCAGCTATGAGCTTCTATTTTCCATTCTCTAAGCAGAGTGCGCTGAACCCAGGCCCCAGTCCCAAAATAACTCAAACCAGCCCCGCAGCTGGAAATGAGGCCTCGGCAACTCCATGGCCCAGTCTCGCCTCTCCTTGAAAAAGTTCTTATTTGGCTTAAAAAAAAAAAAAAAACAAGCATCACACATAAAGCGTCACGCACCACACAATTAGTCAGAAAATGTGAAAGTTCGGCAGGGTTCATAATTATTCAACAAGCCTATTTAGCATGATTCCCCCGCCCCCCTCCACCTCTTCCTTTTCTCTCCCTGCAGCAATCAGCAATGCAGGCTCATTACCACCAAGAGTCTAGCTGGAAAACCAACCTCATAAACGGAACTAAACAAGCATATGTGATGGGAAAACTCTGGACAAGCCAATCATTAGCCAAAGCCTTTCAAATCCATCCTCCGTTGATCCCCCTTCCCCACCCCTCCCCTGCTGGGGAAGGCTGCTGCAGGGTGGTGTCCCCATTGGGTTTGGGAGGGGGGACTGGCAGAACTGCCCCCAAAGCAAGGGGACGGTCACCCAGACTTGGCCTCCAGTGCCCCAGGGCCGAGGATTTGTTTCCCAGGAAGAAATTCCACTCGCAACTGGAATCTGAAGCCACCTTCTGTGTATCAGAAGCAGTGATAGGTAAGGGGTTGTCAGATAGGTCCCTGTTTGCTCCGAGATGTCCTGTCCCTCTTCACTGTCCACCATGGAGGTTCGGGCTGGTGTGGCTCAGGGCATCACACAGAGCTGAGATCTGCAACCCTGTGAACAGGTCATTCCTCTCTCTGTGCCTCAGTTTCTTCATCTGTAAAAGCAGATCCCAGCAGTCCTTAGATCAAAGAGCGTTTGTGAGGATGAAATGAAACGATGTCAGTTACATGTCACAGAATCACACCTCCGTTAGGACCTAAATGAAGGGGTTATGAGGAAACCGAGGCTTTCTCTATAGGGCTTCCTAGACGTGTGAAATTGATGAGATGTGGGGCAGGGAGGGAGGGGGTCTGGCAACTCACAATCGGAGGGAAGTGGGCTCCAGTTTTGAGTGCCTGTCATGTGCTGGCCTCCATGCTGAGTCCTTTCCAGAGATTAACTGTACTTCTCACGCCAACCCTACGATGTGTTGTACAGTGCATGTACCCATTTTACAGAAGGGAACTTACAGAAAGGCACACCGCCTTGGGAAGGAACATGAGGAGAGTTCCTCTGAAATAAAAGCCTTTGCCTGTCACCCAAAGGGCCCAGGCAGGAAATAAACAGAGCTCTCCAGGAAAGGCTCGATGGGGCCCCAACACCACCTGCCACTCAGGCTGTGAAGTGAACCTGAACCAGAGGCTGGTGGGTTTTGAATGCCCTTTCTACCCTGACAAGGACATAGAGCCCACGGAGAAAAGGTAATGTGCTTATCTGAGTCAGCTCCTTCGAACAGTTCACAAATGATCACTGTCTGGCCCATGACAGTGCGAACATCCCTTCTTCTGAATGTTGGAAGAGGAAGGCCAGTATGGCAAATAAGGTCAGCCTCAAGTGTGGCCACTCCTAGTCGTTTTACCTCTCTGGGCCTCAGTTTCCTCATCTGCCAAATGGGGAGAATAATAGTTCCTAGAGTTGTAGGCAGGGGGGGCACGGATGAGCAGGGCATAAAGTACTTAGCACATAGTTAACACTCAATAAATGCCAGTGCTACTACATAGAGCTGAGGCCCCTGCAGGGCAGCCTTGGCTCCCAGAGGGCAGCCCTGAGAATTGATGAGGTGCCTGTATCACACGTTTGTTCCCTCTCAGACCCTGGCTGTGCAGTTCGAAGCTCCCAGTTTACAACCGGAGGCCTTGCAATGCCAGTACACTGCCAGCTCTGAGGAGGGGGTCCCCACCCAGGGTTCCCTGGGCCAAGCCCCAGCTGTGCAGGCCCCCCCCTCCCCAGCTGAGGCCCAGCCACCTCTGACATTTGCCACTGGGCCACCTGGTGAGCCCTGGGCAGGCTCCAGGCGCCAGCTGCCCCCACCTCTGGCTCTGATGAGCTCATCTGGGTTTGGTAACTTCCAAAGCAGCCAGGAATGTTTGCTCAAATGTTCCAGACGCAGGGAGCAGAAAGAGCAAAACGGTGCCCTCCACCCCCCTTCCGCATGCAAAAAGCAATCTGCTATAACTCAGACAGGCTGGCTTCACCAGGCCGAGGAGATGGATGTGGCGTTTTGGAATCTATATCACCCAAAAGGAAAATGCCTCTTAAATCACAGGAAGCCAGGAGAAAGCAGGGGTGGGAGGTGCAAAGACCTGATGACGCTTCAAAGGCAGGGCCATAAGGGAGGGACCGACACCAGGCACTGGACTTCTTCCTGCCATCACTGTCAGGGCCACCCGTCTTCTGGGAAAGTCCCAGGTGGAGGGAGGGAGGCCTGGAGGTGCTTGCCTGACCTGGACACTCACCAGAAGTGCATGTATGTGTGTGCGCGCACACACACACACACACACACACACACATACTCACATGCACACGTGCGCTCACACTAATCCTGTCCACCCCTAGGTCCTGTTAAAATCTTTCCCAGCTCCATCCCTTCCCTGCTCTTGGCCACCATGCTCCCCTCTTGGACAGCAGCCAGGATCTAAATCTGATCAAATCAAGTTATACATGTCTCTTCCCCACCCAGCCCGCCTCATCCCATCTTTAAACCATGTCAGTGGATTCCATCATTTGAGAATAAAGATCAAATTCCTCACCACAGTCTACAAGGCCTTCTGTGCCTGGCCCTAGAGACCTCACCATGTCCACCCCAGTCTCCCCAGCTGAGCCTTACAGGCCCTTGTTCTGCTCTTTCTGCCTTCTCCCTTCACAGGACTTGGCAGGCACCATGCCCATGGCTGGAGGGCCTCTTCCTGTCCATGCCTCCTGGGCCCAGGCATAGCCATCTCTCAGCCTAGCTACCATATCCTTAGGGAAGTCCTTCCCAGCCACTCCAACCAGATAAGCAAACTTCAGGATGCTGAGGGCTGGACAGTTTCACATCCAGTTGCATTATCTCGTAGGATCTTTTCATGAATGTCTGTCCATCACACCTGATCATGAGCACCAGGTGGGCTGGGGCTCTGCCATTTCTGGGTCCCTGCTATTTGCTGGCACCATGTAAGTACCTGATATACATTTGTTGAACGAACGAATGAATGAATGAATGAGTGATTGAATACATTGTGCCAGCCAGAAGACATGGTAAGGCTGAGGTCCAGAGCAGCATTTCTAAGTCCTATTAGATCAAGCCCAACAGTTTTGCCAAACAGCGAGGACCTTTGTCATCCAGTCTTCCTTGTTTATTCTTCCTCTGTGGTCTCATTGTTACTTGCCCTTCTGGAATCACTAAACTCCTATTCATCTTGCAAGGTACCACTCAGACTGCAGGTTGTGACCAATTAATAGGTTAAAAATCCATTTAAGGAGTGTGGTATACACATACAATGGAATATTAGTCAGCCATAAAAAGAAATAAAATTCTGACACATGCTATGACATGGATACACCTTGAAAACATTATGCTAAGTAAAATAAGCCAGATACAAAAAGACAAATATTATATGATTCTACTTATGTGAGGTACCTAGAATAAGCAAAGTCACAGAGAGAAGGTAGGATAGAGATTACCAGGGGCTTGTGGGAAGGGGCAATGGGGAGTTTCTGTTTAATGGGTACAGAATTTCTGTTTGGGATGATGAAAAAGTTCTGGAAAGGGACAGTGGAGATAGTTGCCCAACATTGTGAATACACTTAATGCCACTGAACTATATAAAAATGGTTAAAAACATAAAAATGATTAAAATGGTAACTTTTATGTTATGTATATTTTACCACAATAAAAAAAAAAAAAACCCTTAAGCTCTTCGAGTAAATGTACAAGTAAGGATTATCTGGTTTATCTGGTAAAACTTTTGTTTCATTTATGTATTTGTTAGTGTGTTTGTGTAAAATATATTTCTGACTTTGGGTCAAGGTCAACTAATTTTGAAAAACACTGCACTCTGGGGTCACAGATCCTCGGAAGCCTGCCCTGACCTTGGGCGGAGTGACGTCCTCCCCCCTCTCTGTTCCCAGGCCCCTTTGTGCCAACTCTCAGCACTCAGCAACCTTCTCCTTGTGGCCTAACCTCACGTTTATCTGTTGATCACCAGAGTTAGACCACAAGCTCATCAGAGCCAAGGGCTGTGACTCATTCTTCTCTGTGCCTTTAAGATGCCAAGCTCAGTACCTGGCACATAGTAGGTACTCAGTATGTTTTAGAAATGATCAAGATGTAATTGAGTCTAGTAGTCCTAGATTTGGAGTCACCTCCATTTCAAGTCCCAGCTTATATGCTACGTGAGCTCAGGCAAGTCATTTCACCTCTCTGAGCCTCCATTTCCCATTAATAATAATTAATAATAATAAAAACAACAATAACAGTAACAATAATAACCACTGTAATTTATTGAGAACTTGCTATTGGCCAGGCTAAGTCCTTTATAAACATTGACTCGTTCATTCAACAAATGTATGAGCAACCTAACTGTGCAGCCTTGGAGATTAAAAGGTTAGCAGGACAAGCAAGTCCTGGATCTTTATCTTTATGAATTTTTTATTTCTTCAAATCCTTCCAGCACCCATTGTACAGACAAGAAGACTGAGGCCAGAAAGTTCTGTCTGACTCTGAACCTGGCCTCTTTGCTGCCTCCCATCACTTGGGGGAAGTCATGCACTTGCAGCACCCAAGACTTAAGAGGAATCAAGTCCTATCTCATCCCACAAAGGCTTAATAAGCTCTACTGTGTGCCAGACCAGCAGAGGGTATATAAAAGTCAGCCTTGAGCACCCAGCAAGTTCAGCATCCTCCCAGAGCCTCTACTTACTCATCTATGAAATGGAGCAGTCAAAATCCTATCCCTACAGAATCTCTAGGAAAGTTACTTTTTTGAAAATAGAGGTAAAGTTCATTTAATTTAAAATTAACTATTTTAAAGTAAACAATTCAGTAGCAATTAGGACATTCACAATGTTGTACAACCACCACTTCCATCTACTCCCAAATATTTTCACCACCTCAAAAGGAAACCTGTACCCATTAAGCAGTCACCTCCTAGTCCTCCCCGCAGCCTCTGGCCACCACCAATCTGCATTCTTTCTCTCTGGGTTTGCTTATTCTGGACAGTTCATATACATGGAATCATACAATATAATGCCCTTTGTGCCAAGCTTCTTTCACTTAGTATAGTGTATCTGAGGTTCACTCACATTGTAGCATGCATTGTTCCTTTTCATGGCTGAATAATATTTCATTGTGTGGATAGACCACATTTGCGTATCCGTCCATTCATTGATATACATACACTTGGGTGATTTATACCTATTGGTTATCATGAATGGTGTTGTTGCAAACATATGTGTACATAAAGTTGCTTCTTTTTGAAGCAGACTATTACAGGTATTGTGCGGGGTCCTGGGAAAGCAATAAGGAAAAAGCTAGAAACACGGCAGTTCCCTTGAGCCCCGGGTTTTATAGAGCACTGTGCAACACAGCATGAGATGAGGTGTGTGAATTATAAAGTGATTGCCTGCTGGACAGTTCCTCTTTTGGTTCTCCAGCTCCTGGCACATAGTAGGAGCTCAATAAATATTAGTTGAATGAATGAGTGAACAAATGAGTGAATGAATGAACAAAACAATATCTCTGTCTTATCCATTACTGGATCTCCGGTGCCTAGAATAGGGGCCTCGTATATTCAACATATACTTGCCAGATGATTGAACCCAGGGCTTGGTCCTGCAGAGGAGCACAGGACTTGTGTTCGGATCCAAATTTGAATCCCAGCTGTGCCATTCACATGTTGAGTGACCTGGACCAAGTCCCTTGCCTGCTCTCCATCTGGAAAGCAGGGATAGAGCCAATGCCTCTCCCCAGGCTGCTGTGTCACTAAGGTTGGGACATGCCAGGAAGAGGGTTGTGGGCCCCTGCAGGGTGAAGGCCCTCCTGTGTCACATGGCTGTTGGCCCTTCCCACTTAACAAAAGACCCAATTTAACCTAGCCATAGTCACCGCTGGCTGCCACGGCCGGGGCACAATGCAGCAAGTTTGTGGCCAGCGTTTGCTGATCAGGTTTCAAGTAATATCCTCGCCAGGCTGCCCCAGCTCAGCAGACAAAGGCCTCTTTGTTGCAAATATATATGTTAAATCCCTAAATATATTAGCAGGGCAGGGGATCTTGCACTGTGAAACCATTCAGAAATTGTTTAAGGAACATGTTTCAAATTTGGGGGTGATCATTTAAATGAAATCTGTCCAATGCTTTCTTATCAGAAACAAGATTAACTCAGGGCAGACTTGGGCCTCGGATCTGGGCTGAGTAGTCTCTAAAGCGAAATAATCTTAACAGCCTTCATAACAACAAGGCCAGCTGTGATTTACGGAGCCCTTAACAGGTGCCAGCCCGCCAGTGCTCTGTACTTCCAACTTCAGCATTTTGAAAGATTTAGACTGGTGGTCTAAGTGTATGAATAGGAAAACTGAGGTTGAGGGAAGCATTAGCCTAAGTGACAGAGCCAGGCTTGAACTAGGTCTGTTGGTCTTCTAAACTGCTTCCTGTGTACCCTCCTCATGCTGTTGATGGTCACATTTCCGCCTCTGAGCTTTACCCATTGGTCACCCAGGAGGATGTCTGATGGCCACTCAACACCATACACACCCTATTCCTTCAAGTTCGCATGTAAGCACCTCCCCCAGAACCTCTCTTGCCAACAAGTCTCACCTCCTCTGAAGCAACTCCATCAGTCCCAGACCATGCCTACATTTGAGTTTTTAATAAATGACAGTGACAGTTCTTCAGGGCTGTGTAGTGGCCTAAATAAAACATGCAGACACTTCCATATTCCT
>NW_006430462.1:2303474-2304529 GCF_000325575.1 Pteropus alecto
GTGGCAAAGTGACTTGAATCAGAAATACCAGCTCTACCTTGACTTTCACAGGCTATGTGATCAAGGGCAAGTTAAAAATTAATTCAGATTCCTCAATAAATTAAACTTAGAATTACCACAGGACCCAGCAAGATATATCCCCAAGAGAATTAAAAGCAAGTGTTCCAAAAAAAAAAAAAAAAAGTGGACATGAATGTTTACAGCAGTATTATTCATAAGAGCCGAAAGGTGGAAACAATCTAATATCTGTCAACAGATGAATGGACCAAAAAAATGTGGTGTATTCATATGATGGAATATTATTCAGCAATAAGAAAGAATGAAATGCTGATCCAGACTGCAATATGAATGAACCTTGAAAACATGCTAAGTGAAAAAGCCAGATACAAAAGGCCACATATTGTATGATTTCGTTTATACGAAAAGTCCAGACTAGGCAAAGCCGAAGAGGCAGAAAGCAGAGTAGTGGTTGTCAGGTGCTCAGAGGAGGCAAGAGTGGGGAGTGACTGCTAATGGGTATGAGGTTTCTTTCTGGGGTGATTAAAACACCTTAAAACTAGATAAAGGTGGTGATTGTACAGCATTGTGAATGTACTAAATGCCACGGAATTATACCCTTTAAAATAGTCTAAATTGCGGGGGAAATACGGAGAGATTGGTAAAAGGGTACCAATTTTCAGCTATGAGATGAATAAGGTCTAAGGATCTAATGTATAACATGGTGACTGTAGTTGATAACACTGTATTGTATAATTGAAATTTGCTATTGAGAATTTAAATGTTCTCATCAAAAAAATATATATATATATGGTAGGTGCTGGACATTATAACTAGATGGAAGGAATCCTTTTACAGTGTGTGTGTATATCAAATCATCACATCGTACACTTTAAATATCTTATGATTTAATTTGTCAATTATACCTCAATCGAGCTGTGAATTTTTTTAATTTAAAACATTTTTAGAAATGGTGAATTTTGTTATGTGAATTTCATCACAATAAAAATTAACTTAATCGCTCTGTGCCTCAGTTTCCCTACCTTCACACAGCTATT
>NW_006430462.1:2304593-2417132 GCF_000325575.1 Pteropus alecto
CAGGGGCTGTGG
Source organism: Pteropus alecto (assembly GCF_000325575.1). Classification (NCBI taxonomy): domain Eukaryota; kingdom Metazoa; phylum Chordata; class Mammalia; order Chiroptera; family Pteropodidae; genus Pteropus; species Pteropus alecto. Next base: position 2,304,606 of record NW_006430462.1, read on the forward strand.
CAGACCTCAAAGCCGGCTCTGTCTGGACGTCCGTGGTGTCCACCCATGTCGCGGTTACGTCCTTAGAGAGAAAGGACATCTCCAGAAAAGAGAATGTTCAAATTAAAAGTTGCTGCCAGCTCCCCACCCTTTGCTGGATGTCGTCACACAGCAGGGGGGCCTTGAATCTGTTAGCCATCTAACGATCTTCTTAGCCCAAAATCAAACCATGACTTGAGATCGCGTGCCCAGTCTGGTCATGACTTCTGACTTTTTTCATCGGATCAGGATCCTGTGCATCAAGAGCATCTGAAAAAAGACTCTATGTTTCTTTATGTGAGAGCTTACTCTGAGCCAGTATCAGTTGAAGCCCAGCAGGAGCTCAAAATGCAGGGATGTGACCAGGAATTTATTAGAAGGCCGTTCGCAGGGACAAAGGCCAGGGATCAACTCTGTGAAACAGGTGACAAGCCTACAGAGGAAGTGTGTGCACCAAGCACTCCACACACACACACAAACACGCACACACACGCACATGCACACACAAACACACACATGTATGCGTACACACACATACACACACACACACACACTGGCCATGTGGACTCAGCGGACAACACATTGAAGCCTTTCTCATTCTCCTAAAACTGGCCAAGATCCTCTCAAACTATGATCAGTAGCTGGTGTGGACACCGGCTGTAATTTGGACTTTAGCCATAGTAAGCTTTGAGTGAGTCCCTTCTTTTCTCAGGACCTCAGTTTTGCCCTCTTTAATAAAAGGGGCTGAGTTTGAGTGACATGGAAAGCTCTTTCTGGCTTCCATGTCATTGAAATTCTGTCCCCTCTGCCTGGAATTCCTATGCCACCCGCCCCCCTCCCCACCCCTGCTGATGGCTCTTCCTCACCTGTCACAGCTCATATGAATGTCACCTCCTAGTTGAAGCCCCAATATTACATATCTCAGTGCTCCCTCAGGGAATGCATCACATTCACGTGCTTCTCTGATGGCCCGTGAGGGTGAAGGACATGTCTGGCTTGGTCGCTCCTATAGCCCTGGCCCCAAGAACAGTGCTTGGAAAGCCTAAAATTTAAGAAATAAGTTTAGATGTCTGCAAACATTTATTGACTTTCAACAGTGCACCAGATCCTGTACTGGCACAACTTAAACCTGTACATTCCTTAATAAGTTAAACATAGAGTCACCTATATAATCTAGCAATTCCATTCCTAGGTATATACCCAAAAGAATTGAAAACAGGTGTTCCAAGGAAAACTTGTACACAAATGTTTACAGAAGCACTATTCACAATAGCCAAAAAATGGAAACAACCCGATGTCCATCAATGAGTGAACAGATAAACAAAATTTGGTACATCTCTACAATGGAATATCATTCAGCCGTAAAAAGGAATAAAGTACTGATATAAATTACAACATGGATGAACCTTGAAAACATTACATTAAGTAAAATAATGCAAGCACAAAAAGGTCACATATTGTATAATTCTACTTAAATGAAATATCCAGAATAGGCAAATCCAGAGAGACAGAAAATAGATTGGTGAGCTAGGGGAATAGGGCATTGGGAGTGACTGCTAATGGGCATAGGATTTCCTTTTGGTGTATGTGTACACACACACACACACACACACACACACACACACACACACACACACACTGGTGGAACTAGTTAGAGGTGATGATTGCACAACCCTGTGAATATATTAAATGCCACTGATTGTTCACTTTAAAATGATTAAAATGATCATTTTATGTTCTGTGTATTGTACCACAATAAAAAAAAAAATTAGGCAAGAAGAGGCATGGAGGAACAGGAAAGAACATTGGATGATACAGGTCCCAGCTGAGCTCTGCCCAACATGCTGGGTACCCTTGGGTAGGTCAGTGTACCTCTCTGAGCATCTTTGTTCCCCTCCATATATCAGGCCTATTGCCCTTGGCCCTACAGAGCTCACAGGGTTCAGGGGAAGCTTATGCAGGAGACCATGTTGTTTAAAGAAATAGTATTATGACAATGAGAGCAGACAGGATAAGAACCCTTGAGCTCCACACAGACGTCTGACATCCTTCCTTGGTCAAGCTTTCCTCCTTTTTCCAAAAGGCCCTACCTCACGTCGTTCTCACGAAATCCCTGGAAAGAAGGCAGGGAGTTCAACCTGCCAACACATCTGCCCTGGCTGGCTTCCCAGAGCATACCCCATGTGTGCAAGTGTGGAGGGCGGAGGGGAGCCTTCAGATGCCTGCCTGCACTGGGAAGTGCCCACCTATCTCCTTGGCAATCTGTCTTGCTAGGAAGGGTCAAGGAGTAACAGCAGGCACAGCAGCCTCAAGGTCGCCTGCCGGCTCTGCATGTTCCTGCTCACCTCCAGGTCTTTGTACGTGCTGTCCCCTCTGCTTGGAACTCTCTTCTACTGTATTAGTTTCCTGTTGCTGCTGTAATAAATTACCACAAACTTTGATGGCTAAAAACAGCACAAATTTATTATTTTACAGTGCTTCAAGTTAGAAGTCTTTCCAGTTCTGGAGGGTATGTTCTCACTAGACTAAAATAAAGGTGTTTCTTTTTGGAGACTCTATGAGAGTATAGTTTTCTTGCCTCTTTCAGCTTCCAGAGGCTGCCAAACTCCTTGGCTCACTGGCCTTCTCCTTCCCTATTCAAAGCCAGCACTTGCATCTCTCCAACTATTCTTCCATAGTCATATCTCTCTCTGTATCGAGTCAGGAAAGGTTCTCTGCTTTGAAGGGCTCATATGATTACATGACTCCCTGCCCCAGATAATCCAGGACGATGCCCCATTTCAAGATCTCTAACCTTAATCATATCTGCAAAGACCCTTTTGCCATGCAAGGAAACACATTCACAGGTCCAAGGGATTAAGGTGTGGACATCTTTGGGGAGGCATTATTCTGTCTACCACACCATTTCCTTTTACTTTGACAAATCCTCACTTGTTCAGGAATTCCGTGCATATATTGTGGGTGTCTACAATGTCCCAGATACCACGCTGGAGACAGAGCAGTGACAAGGACAAACTCAGCCTCTGTCATCATAAACATCTCAGACTGGCAGATCTCACAATAGACAGTCTTTACCTCCAAGAAGCCTTCCCTGACTGTCCAGGGGAGTTCATTGGGCTCTCCTGGCCCCTCTGCCACCTCGTCCCAATGTTGTCATCTAGCAAAGTCACTGACCCGTCTCTGCAAATATTCCTTAAGGATGAGAAGTGTATCTCATTCATCTCCATATGACCAGGGTCCTCATCTAGTACAGAGTGAACACTCAGAACACATCAGTCGAATAGATGAACTTGGGTTCCATTCCAGCTCCATGGCTTCCTGGCTGTGTGATCTTAGCCAATCCCTCTCCCTCTCTGAGCCCAGTTTCACTGGCTCTAAAGTAGGTATCTAGGGCAGCATCTGGCTTTGAATGTTCTTATAAGAATTAAACCAGACAAGGTCCATAATGCACATTGTAGGTGTTCAACCAAATGGCACTTCCTTTCTTGCTTTGGCCTGTTTCATGGAGGCAGATTCTCAGTTAAGTAACCTTTTGGGGTTGATCCCAGGCCTCAGATTTCTCCATCAAAAACATGTTATTGGAGCATTTGTCTGAGGCCCAATTGTCCAAGCAACACAGTGTGGCTACAGATGCCACCCTCCTAAACATAACTCTTTCCTGTGGAAACACCAAATGCCACCTTTGGAGGACTTTCATCTTGACAGCTAAGTCTTGTCTGGATATTCATCAAGAAAGCTATATGAAAGATGAAAACGCATCCATCTGCACACAGTAGGTACTTATATCCAGCATCACGCAGTGGTGAAAGCCTGGACTGTGGAGTCAGATAGAACTGAATTCAAATCACTACTGTCTAGTAATCAATACACTGACCTTGGACAAGTCCCTTCAACTTCTCTGAACTTGATTTTACTTTTGTGAGGAAGAAATAAGGTGAGGGATAGAAACACCTGGCACATAGTAAAGACCAGATCATTGTGAAAAACCCCATCACCATTGAGGAACCAGCCAGAAGACAGAGCCCCTGGAAATTACACAAGATCAGCCTCTGATTTCCCGTAACTCAGCGACTCCTACTCGCCCCATAACTTTGGAAAATATTCTCTTAGCGTTTGCAATTCTTGATCTGAGCCCAGCACTGAAATTATTGCAGACTCTTTTTTTTCTTCTTCTCCTTTTTGACAGCTTGAGCAAAAGGAGCTGTTTTTGAATTTCAAGAGGGGAAAAACACACACACGCACGCACACACCCCAAACAGCATCATTTTGCAGGACAAAATGTCCCCTGTGCTCCAGAGCGGGCGGCCCCGGTCCTGCTCCGGCTGGCCTCACAAACACTTAGTGTCATTGCAGGTTATGTAAGCGCGGTTTGGGCCTGCAAGGTTGGACGTGGCCTTGGGTTTTAAAAGGAGGCAGAGAAGTTTGGGCAAGGAGCTGTTTGGCTCAAAATAAATCCAGGAATTCAATGCAGGAAAAAATAAAATCCCCAAGACTCTCGTGGAAGAAATATTTAGATGTATAGTTTGGAGAGTCAAGAACTCAGAAAACTCAAGCCAGAGTTTGGCCAACCTGGCTTTCTCGGTCATGTGAGCGGTGAGGCTGAGAGGCCAGGGAATGCCACATGTGACCTCTTCAGCGGGATAAACTGCAACATACAGACTCCATCACTCCTGGAAGGCAAACACCAATTCTAAGTATTTTCAAAACTGTTTATGCTTTTGTTCACTGAGTTTCCAGCCCTTCTGTTGGGGCCCCAGATATAGTGATTCCTATTGGCCAGTGATGCCAAGGCAGGCAAGCAGGGTCTTTGATCCAGAGACAAGGAAGCAAAAGATGTGCGGCACCCAGCTCATCCTGGTTTGCCCAAGACCTTCCCAGTTTTAAAACTGAAAGCCTCACATTCAAGGAAAACCTCTCAGTCCTGAGCAGTTGGTCACCCTATGAGAAAGTTATAGAGCATCTCCTACGGGCCCCTTGCCATGCTAGGGCTTTATATAAATACTGTCAAACTTCATTCCCTGGTGACTTTTTTCAAGTAGATCATGTCCATTTTACAGACCAGGCAACTGAGACTCAGAGCAGGACATCACACAGTCGGAGAGGAAAGATTCTTAGGAGTTCTTATTAAAACTGACTTCTGGCCCCGCCCCAGAGAATTCAACTCCGTCATTGGGCGATCTGCATTTATTACACACTTTCCCAGTGGTTCTATGAGGAATAGACTTTAATGCAGAAAACCCAACCAAACTCTGTTGGGATGATACAGAAAGTCAAGGTCAATGGAGAAAGGCATTCAAGCTGAGGGAACGGCATGAGGAAGGGCACAAAGTTGTGGATACTGGTGAGTGTGTAGCTAAATAGAATGCTCTTGAGGGTTAGAGAAGGAGGGGGCTGCTGTTGACAGACCCGGAAATGGAGGGCTTGAACACCAAGTTAAAGAATTTAGACTTTATCCTGAAGGCACTGGGGAGCCATGCGAAGGTTTAAACAGTAGTGACTAAGTCAAATTTATACTTTGGAAAGGTGATTCTGCAGCTCTTGTGTAGAAGTTATGTTGGAAAGGGGTATGACTGGAGGCAACAAGACAATTAGGAGGAAAGTGAAAAACCCCTGCTCAAACTGGCTGACTCAAAAAAATGGAAATTCATTGACTCACATAATTGACATTTGCTTCAGGCATGGCTGCATCCAGGTGCTCGATTTAGAAACCAGTCTCCCTATATGTCTTTGCTCTGTTCTGATAACCTTCCAGATAACAAGGCAAGATAAGATAAGATAAGATAAGATAAGATAAGATAAGATGAGATGAGGTGAGATGTGATAAGATGGGATGGTGAGATAAGGTAGGATAAGATAGATGGGATGAGATAAGATGGGATGGGATGAGATAAGATGAGATAGGATAGGATAAGATGAGGTAAGATGGGGTAGGATAAGATAGGATGAGATAAGATAAGGTAAGGTGTGGTAGGATGGTAAGATAGCCTACAAAAGGCTTAAGGCTTGCCTCCTATGGCTTAGCAACCACATCAGATAGAGTACTTTCAGCCAAAGTCTTAGTGCTGCCACTTGCTGGTTTGATAGGCCCATCTCTCAGCCAATCACAGTGGTATCCCACTGACCAAGTCTATATCAAGGCCCACACCTGGAGATAGGGAGCTGGATCAGCCCCATACCCAACCCATAATCTATGATGGAAAGGGGACTAGTCCCCAAAGGAAAATCTAGATTCTGTTTCCAGGAGCCTCGATCATTGATCATGAAGGGGAGGGAGTGAAGCAGCCCACTGGATAACCCCATTTGTCTGAAGTGGAAACAGAGAGCTAAAGTGACTCATGAAAAGTCACACAGCAACCCAAGGGCAGTCAAGTCTCCAGACTTCCTTCAGATAACCACCAAGGCCAGCACTTCACAATGTGGTCCATACACGGTGGCAGTTGTGCATACTCCCTGGAAACAGCCCAGAGAAGCTGCCCACAGAGTCTCAGAGCTTTAAGAAGTGACTCTAGAAGCTGCACTCTTGCAAGCCCCATCTCAAAAGCCAATAATTCTGCAGGTAAATATTAAAAGGAGTAAGTCTCAGGCAATCTCTGGTCTAGAGTCAGAACTGAACAGGGTGTGGAAGCCCCCTAGAACAAATCACTACATGTGTGCGACATGAAGAAAGGGCTGCAAGTTGATGGAGCTGAGGTACCGTGAAACACTTGATACCATGGTAGTTTTCACTCAGGCTCTATTTAGGCTGATGTACAGAGCTCTGGCTGCATGGAGTAGGGTCCCCGCAGCATGAGCAGGGAGCAAACAGCCTTGAGTGGCTCTCTCATAACACAGCACAGCATGTGCTGTGAAGTCATTCATTGCCTTTACCTCTCTGTCCTCTACCCTTGGCTGTAAGCTCCAAGAAGGTGGGGGTGATATTGCCTGTATCCTTAGCACCTAACATGGGCCTGTCACACTGTGAGACTCAACAAATTGTTGTCAGATAGGTGGATGACTTCTCCAATTGTCTCGCGTACCTTTCGTCTGGAGGTATGTGAGACACATTGCTATGTTCCTTTATGCAACAGCCCTGCTGGAAATTCCATCCTCAATGCACCTCCAAAATGGCAAAGTTAGAGAGCAAGATCCAGGGATCTCCCACCTTGGAATTTATCCTCGGGAAAGAAATCAAAAGTAGCAAAAACAAATTATCCACATGGAGATGTTCATCCTAGCGTTGTCTATCAAGGTGGAAATCACGGAGCAACCTGCACACCTCACAGGTGGCAAAGATGGTATATCTGGGCTCAAAAGCCCAGGACCGCTCCCTTGCTCCCATCTCAGGAGTACAGATTATATAGGGAAAAGTCAGTTGTCATGGAAACTAAGGGAGTTGGGGTCCTGGGTGCTAATGATTGAACAGTTGGAGGGGGATAAGGTCATTGTGTCTGGTCCTGGAATCAGCCATGGCACCATCCCGTCTGGTCCCTTTGCCTGGTTCTGTGTCCAGTGGTGGTGTTGTTCTGCCTTGATAGGCCCGAGGCTAAATTTTCAGTTTACTGAGTTGATTTCCCTGAAGATATCCTGAAGCATCTGAGAAGCCTTCAGCAAGACCTGACACTTGAAGGTCAAGATCGAGGCTGAGGCTTCCCTTTTCTCTCCAAGTCCCAGGGACTGACTAAGTACTCTCTTCCATCATAAACCATAGATATGTCTTTGAATGAACTTCGCTCCTGTTTGGTTGCTTTCAATCCAAAGTCAATCCAGAAACTTGTGGGCAGCCAAGCGTCCAAGGGTCCAGGAGCCCAGATCCGATGTTACCTTGCAGCAGCATGCAGGCTCCCAGATGGTGTGTGTCTACGTAAGTGTGCGTGCTTGAGTTACTCCTGAAACACCACTAAAAGGGACAATTTAGAAACCATTAAAAATGTGAACCCTGAGGAGCATGTAGACAAGTGAGCAGTTGTCCTCGAACTGAAAGTTGAGTGGAGCAGCAAGCACACTATGTCCGCAGCTGCGTAAGCTAAGTGTGCGTGGACAGGACAGAGTGGGAATGTGTGAGGAAGGAAATAGCCGTGGGGCCAAAGTGGCAGCACCTCCAGTTGTTTTTAGGATTCTTTGTAACATTATCCCCTTATCCTATAGGTATTATTATTCCCATTAAAGAGATGAGGAAGCTGAGGCCCAGGGAGGTGAAGCCGTTTCCGTGTGGTGGCCGTTGGCTGGTACGCCGAGCCCTCGTGTGACCCTGTTTGCCGTCTCCTACCTGAACCTGTCATGTCCACAGTCCTCTTGAGAGCTAACGACAAAAATCTCGCCTCCGGGGCCTTCTCATCCCACTGGCCATTCCCATGCCCTCGCTGTCCCTCCCTAAGACTTGGTCTCAAGTCACCCATTGCTGACCAAGATGGAGCAATGGCTGGAGAAGCCTCCACGACAGACAAGAATTGCCTGGAAAATAGCCACACTTCCGCAGCCTGACTTTTGCTCAAAGCCCGGAAACAAAGTCCCCTGTGCCCACCAGGGCTGCGCTGCCAGGCGAGCAAACAGAGCGATGTGTCAGAGCTGCCCAGCGTGGCCATCTGCTCTTTAGCACACAATTAAATCTGACCCAGCAATTATGACTTCGCAGTAGGCGACAGCCTCATAACCGCAGAGTATCCCCAGGCTCCAGGCTCCGCAGAGAATTCTAGAGTGTCAGGCCCCTTCTTTAAAAGAAGAGGAAGAAGTAACTTGTGTCTGTGGACGGGGTTGGTTTTCGAGGCCATGAACTTGTGTTGTCTCATTTACTCTTCCTGACAACTCACTGAGTTTCATGTTTTTCTTTCTTTTCCACAGATAAAGAACCTGAAACTCAATATGTGGTCAGCATCACCAAATTAGTAAGAGCCAGAGCTGGACTTTGAATGCAGGCTCATCTGGCCCCAAACACGCCCCTTTTCTCTAGCCCAGGCTAGATGGCCGAAACAAACCCAGCTCACTTCCCTCACCCATCCCGGCCCCAAATTTTCTGCCTTTGAGTCGCTCCTTCAGGTCTTTTCTTTAGACACAAGATCCCTCCTCAGACCTTCACTGAACATTTATTGAGTGTTGACTGCCAGAATCTGGGCATGGAGAAGGGGAAGGCATTAGGAGCAAAAAAGACACAGCCCCTACCCTCATGGAACTTATAAAGAAAGAGGCAACATTCAACAAGCCCACAGCAAGGAGGGGGTACACAATGCCATGAGAATGTGGGGGTCACGGAGGGCTTCCCTGAGGAAATGCCAAACGGGCTAAGAGCTGAAGCTGGGGAGATAACAAAGCAAAGAAAGGAGGGAACAGTAGTCCGGGAAGCAGAAATAGCATGTGCAAAGGCCCCGTGGTGAGACCCAAAAAGGTCAGTGTGACAGAAGCATGCAAGGTGACCAGGGAATAAAATAAATTTTTATTAACTCCTAACACAAGTGGTGCCAATTAACATTTGCCATGTGGCTGCTGCGCACTGACTCGGAGCGTCTCATACATAACTCTTTAAATCCTTACAATGCTTCCAAGAGGAGGGTATTCCCCCCATTTTATACTTGAAAGAAAATGGAAACGCAGATGTTGGAAGTTCCCAAAGTTGTCAGTCGGCTGGGGGTGGGGAGTTTTTCTGTGCCTGGCTCTATGAGAAGCACTTTAAACATGTTATTTCTATGAGTCCTCTCAGCAAACATTATAAGAGGGACTAGGTCACAGAGCTGGGAAGCCGTAGAGCTGAGATCTGAATCCAGGTGGGCTTGGAGCACCTGGATTCAGATCCCAGCTCTGCAAGCTGTTTCTACAGTATCAGAGTTGCAGCAACTTTTAAGTGTCTGTCAGAGCTGACACAGGACTCACTCTAGAGCCAGCCCACCCCTGTGAACAGAAGTGGGTGAGAGATTCACGATTGGTTCCTTAGCTCTTTGCCACTGTGGCTCTGTCTACAACCTCGGCAGATCCATGGGCTGAGCAACACCTAGGTGCAGAACTAGGCACTCTGAACAGACAGCGTGGAAGCATAGGAACAGTCAAGTGCCTACTATGTGTCAGGCACCGAGGTGAAAATGTAAATATGCTATCTTTTCAAATTGCCTGTGTCTGTGTAAGCGTCAAAAACCACTTTAGCAGGTGTTGCGTCCCCTACTCACTGGCATGCGAATCACCCTTGAAACCTCAGTTTCCTCAACCGTAAAATGGGCATGAAATCAGTATCCATTTCATAGGGTTGTTGTAAGGGTGAAACTGTTAAGTTCTTGGCATCAGTGCCTGGCATAGAGTAAGCACTCCATAAACGGTAGTGATATTTTTCTCTTCTATTTTTCTCTTATCACCATATTTCACCAAGTCTAAGACACCATCAGTTGTAAACCACGTTCCAATTTTAGAAATATTAAAATGCAAGAGAAAAAAAAAAGGACTTCTTAGAATTGATGGAATATGGCATTATTCCCATTTTCCACTTTGAGGGAGGGATATAATTCGCCTGTTTTTCCCCTATGTTCCCTGCTTCTTGTCCTGGGACGGGGTCCTCACCGGGTCATCCTGGTGTCAGGTTCGGGTAGATTTTGCTGTTAATGCCACACTGTAAGAGGAAACTCGGCCCTTTTCAAGCTATGGATCAACTTATTTTACTGCTGTGTCAAAGAGAAGCAGAAATCTGGAGCAATTATGCTGATGGGGCCCCCACCCACCAAACACCCTCCTCCTGGCCTCCGCCAAGATGACTCAGCCCAAATTATCCCCCTAATTGTCTCAACCTGTGTGGACTCCCAGCTGGGGCCCTCTTTCCCCCAAACCCGAATGACTGGATCCTTGAGGGCTGCAGACAGGCAGAGAGATCCCCTCTCTCTGAAATGGAATGTGGACTTCCAGGCCCTTCTACTATTTCTCATTAACCCAGTTTCCTCTTCCCTCTTCTTCTGCTCATCCTCCTCGGTACGCATGCCTGGTTGTTGATGGTCTTTATGAAAGTTCTTGCTTAGAACAGACCTCTGCCTTTGGGCATCCCTGCTCCTCCACCCATGGTCTTGCTTTACACTTGTTGACCTGCAAGAGGAAGGGGAAGTATTAAATTTAAAGTCCCTTGAGGGGAGGAACTAGCTTGCATTGACATCTGGATCCCACCCAGCTCATGGCACAGAGAAGCTGTTCAAGACAAGTGGATTGAATAAAGAGAAAAATAAAAGGAACCAAAGAAAAACTTTGATCATGAAATAAAAAAAGAGTCCTCCAAGGAAGGGGGTGCTACAGCTGTATCGGACTCCCATCGCGAGAACAAGCAGACAGAATGCAAAAATAACAGACACAACAGCAAAAACAAGCAGACATGACGATGTTCCATGCGAATGAAGGGATCAGCAGAATCTCACAGGGAGAGGGGAGAATATACTAGCGGGTAGATTTTCATATTCAGGATTCAGTAAAGGATCTTTATTTGCCAAGAAAACACTCCCAGTATATTGGTTTTATGAACACAGAAGTCTCATGAATTGAAGCCCCACTGAGGAGGCAGATTGCAGCTCAAGGGACCCAGGCTTAGGCTGTGTCACTACAGGCTGGGAGACCCTGGGAGCCTGACTTACTTATTTTTGATTGGCAGGTGCACAGAATGAATCAATCCCCTCAAGGACTCATCATCATAGGTCTAGACAGACTCTCATCCCCAGTCTATTCTCCTCCCTGCTGCCATAAACATGGGCCATCATGTATTAAATGTAGTTTCATCCTTCCAGGACATCTGCCACCCCTTTATGTACATATTTATGTATCTGGGAACAACAAATAACACTGTCTTGAGGAGGTAGTTTTTAAATGAACATTAGTGAAATCATCCTCTGTGGCTCATTTGCAATTTTCTCCTCTCCATCAATATTAATTTTTGAGATTCGTCCTTGCTGGTAAATATATAGGTAGATCATTCCTTTTAACTACTGTGTAATATTCTGTTTTATGAACATCCATTATTTTATTTATTTCCCCATAGATGGATATGAAAGGTATTTCTAACCCTGCCCTACTAGACACCTCACTTTCCTTCTGTAAAAATGAGGTGCCACAGATGACTTCCAAGTTACCACGGCTAGCTGCCTAAAATGCAGACCTCACCCCCAGGAAGTTCACAGTCCAGTTGGAAAGACATGATTTGTACATACAGAAAAGGAATTTCACTACACAAATGAATTGAGTGCCAAAATGAGTCTTAATTCCTGTCTCTGTTGTCGGTCTCTAAACCCTTCTCGCCCTGAGAACACTTCGCACAGTGCCTGGCACTCCAGAAGAGTGAGCGAAGCCAGTGAGTGGTCTGACAGAGGAAGAAGGAGGGAGCAGGGTGCAGCTCTGCTGACTCCATCGGGGAGCCCTGCCTGATCCACCTATAGCAGCCCAGACTGGGTAGCTTCCTGCCCCAGACCAACAGGACGCCCCTCACCTCACATCACACAGTCTTCTCACTGTTATTTATGTTGGCTGCAAAATCCAAGAAATCACCACTGAATATATAGCCCAATGTCTTGGGATTCAATCCTGTTAGTATGAATCTCATTTCCCAGTATTCCCCTGTGACCCAGACCATGGGGCCTGCCCCATAGTGGATCCAAGTTTGTTGTTACAGAGAAAAAGAAAGAAACCAGAGACACATCGAGGAAGCTCAGAATCAGATCTACGGCCTGGTGGAAATACTGCCATATGCTTAATTGTACTCCAATTACATAGAACGCTCCAGAATCGCCGCTCTGGGGTGCGGAGATGCTAATGGCCGTTATTACATTTGGACAGCCCCATTCAGTTAGTTATTCGTGATCTTTGCAACTACCGTGTGGTTCACCGAGAGTCGCCAGCCTACTCTAAGTTGGGAGAAATGTCAGTGTTACTCATTTGCAAATGCTCACTGAGCACCTGGTTCCAGGCACTGAAGGCAGGGCAAATTTGACTCTCATGGAACTTCCGGTCCAGTCAGGAGAGACAAGCAACACACACATGCAGGCACGCACACACGCACACATGCGCACACACACAATGCGGGTAGTGATAACTGCTGTGAAGGATAAAGAGCTATGACAGATTTTGGGGAGCCATCCAGGTGAGGCAAGGGAGGGAGCTATGAGAGGCTCTGGTGGAAGAGTGTTCCAGGCAGCAGAAGCAGCCAGTGCAAATGTCCTGAGGCGACGTACCTGGTATGCTGGAGAAGCGGGCAGCAGGAAGCCAGTGTGGCTGGAGTGGACTGAAGGAGAAGAGGATTGAGAGTGGGCGGGTATAGCAAGGGGGTCAGTTTCACTGAGTTACATGGGAGGTCTTTAAGCAAAAGAGGGATATGACCTGTTTGATACTCAAAAGAAGACTCTGGCTCATCTACAGGAGGGGAAAGGCCAGTTAGAAAGGTCTTGAGTGAGAATCCAAGGGGAGAGGATGGTGGCCAGGCTGGTTCAGGGTCATTGTGATAGACAAGATGAGAAGAGTAGAATCCTGGATGTATTTTGAAGGTAGAGCAGATAGGATCTAATGTGGGGAGTGAGGGGAGCACTTGACCTAGTCAGGGAGCAGGAGATTTGAGCCAGGTCTCCTGCTCCTTTGTGCCCCAGTCTCTTTTCACTACAGACTGTTGCTGAGGCTTTACTTTATCCACTTGGACAAGCATAATGACTGCCCCTGCATCCAATGGGTTCGATTCCTTGTTAAGTTGATCTTTGGGCTCCTTTTTGCAGTTACAAACTTTACTCCTCACATCCTCTCCCTCTTGCCAATAAGATGATCACATGCAGTGAGGGGAGGACCAGGCCTCTGGGTCAACTGTGGTGTTTTCAGACAGATAAAGCCCATTCAAACAATCCTTTCTTTGTACCCACTTTAAAGCCACAATCCAGAGAAGAGGAGAGTCTTTCCATCTTTATGGTATGGATGAGGAAACTAAACTCGGAGGTGGCAAGATCTGCTGCCCAAGGCGACAGGGCAACTTGGAGTAAAGCCGGGGTTGCACTCAGGTGACAGGAGACAGCCATCACCTGGCTGAGCCCCGCTCAGGTTAAAGAGCAAAGAAGGATCATGGTTCTGGGATCCTGCTGGGGCCAGACACTTGTTCCCTTTCTTTCCCCTTGACTTTGCTTGTTTTTCTGGGCTCCCTGGCCCCCACCAGCCAGCTCAGAGACCTCATACTTGAGTCTGTCTTCATGCACAGCTGTAATTATTTGGGGAGCTGCAGACTTTAGACGTTTGAGAGAGCTAAGGGGTGGTTGATAATCAGGTACAAGGCATCCGGCCTCTTGTTCTTCCTGCCTGCCGACATGACGATTAAGAAAGAAAGAGGAATTCCATCTTACAGCGCTCATGGTTCCAGTCTATTCCATTTTAGAATTTCTTAGATCTAAGTCCTTATTTGTTCCATCTCAGAGCTTTCAAGGTTTTCATTTCCTTAAAAAATATCCTAAATCCAGTTCCTGCCCTACTAGAATTTCCTTGATCTAATTTCTAATCGAGTCCACCCCAGAACTTTGGAAAAGTACGTGGGAAACAGGTCTGGGTCACTTTCCCTCCCATGAATATTGGCTTGTATCTAATTATTCCTTCAGTCGGTCTGTTTGGAGTGTCAACTGTAGGCCAGGCACAGAGCTGGGAACTGAGAATGTGAAAGTGAACTGGGCCGAGCCCTTCCCTTGAGGACCTCACACTCGGAAAGCAAACATTCTACGTAAGTAAATGATGACGGTACTATGTGCTAAATCCATGCAAAATGTTCTGTACGTCCACTGTGTGCCAGGCACATGAGTGAGAGAACGTGGGCTCTATTGGCACTTGCAACTTCCTGCCTCGGTTCAAGTGCTCATCAGAATCAACCATGAAAATGGATCGAAATGCAGAATCATGAGTCCTCAGAGGTTCTTATTCTGGTCTGGGGCCCAGGTAAGGTGGCCGCCCCTTCACCCCTCATTCAGACCTGAGGAGTTCCCTGGGACATAGGACTTCCAGTGCTAGAACTAGGCAAGTCCTGAGCAAAGTGGGATAATTGATCTCCTTTGGTTGAGGAGTCTGCATTTTAAAAATGCTCCCCAGGTAATTCAAATGCAGGTGGTCTACTGGGTCGCATGGGTGCAAAGAAGAGGCCCTGAGTTCCAGTCTTCCCTGGGGTAGGTAAGGAAACGTGGACAGGCCGTGAAGTCCAGAGGTAGCGGAGGTGGGGAGTTTGCGAGGGCAAGGTTGGCCGGAGGTGAGTAGTCCGGGCAGGGGGGTAATCAAGACTCCTGAGCATAAAAGCACTAGTGGGGTCTAAGCCTTCATGTCTACTGACCTAGATCTCTTTCAGAGCATCCCCAGCATGGTGGGCATGTGTGAGGAGAAGTAAAAAGGAAAACGAATTGATTAGCTCAACTGGGTGGAGACATCCGAGCTCATCGATATTGCCAGGCCAAATTTCCCGGCAGCCCCCAGCTGGGCACGGCTGAGCTACGGCTTCCGTGAGCTGCAGGATATTTGGAATAAAGGCTCAACCTTGGAGAAGTATTAATGAAAATGTCACAGGCACTAAAGTCAAAGCAGATGCGAAGCCGGCTACATGGGCAGACATAGCTGATAAGAAACAGCCCAGGAGAGAACAGAACCTCTTGAGATTAGGTCAAGGGCAGACAAAAAAAAAAAAAATGACATCCGGGGGTCCCCCATGGCAACTCAGAGGAACGTTCTCGCTCCCGTGGAACAAGCTGACATTTTTGTGCTGCTGCGTTATATATTGACATCCCGACAGGGCAGCGTTCGGAGGCCTCCACATCAGCAAATAAATATTACGTCTCCATCTTCAGCTAAGCAGAGCTGTGGTGCATTCCTATTACTTCATGTGGATTAACCATCTGGAAGTTGAATCAAGCCACGGAGTAAAGAATGGGATCCAATTTTGCATTCACCAAAATAAGCCGTACTAGTCTCAATTTATGGCAGATGGTTATGCAGTCTCAGCGGGCCAAAAAATCTCTTTGCAAAAGAATAAAGTTTATGCCAATTACTGTAATAGGAACCAGCACA
This sequence comes from Pteropus alecto, assembly GCF_000325575.1. NCBI lineage: Eukaryota > Metazoa > Chordata > Mammalia > Chiroptera > Pteropodidae > Pteropus > Pteropus alecto. The sequence goes on from NW_006430462.1 coordinate 2,320,611, forward strand.
ACAACTGTGTGGGGTTGACTAAGACCGCAGATATGGCTGTACAGCTCATAAACTGCGGGGGGCCAGGAGGAACGATGGGGACCCAGTTAATTCATTAAGATAACGCGAGAGAAATGAGGAGCAGAGTTAGTCATAAAACAGAAATATTTCCTTGTGAAGGATGGGAGGGGATCGGGGTGGCATGGCTTTTACTGGGATGAGGCCTCAGCTGTGCTGCAGAAAGGGTCAGGGGAATGATTAGCCGTGAGTAGTTAAGGGAGACTGCCTGGAGGCTCTGTTGGAAAGGTGCAGGAGAAGAGGGGTTAAGTTTTGGGCTTCTCTGCTCCATTCATTTGAAACAGATTTGTGGAGCGAGGTCTACTCTTTGGCAGGCAGTGGGCAGCCATGAGCCGGCGGTGTCAAGTGGAGCTAGCGTTCCTGGTACCTGCCCTTATGACAGTGCCCAGGGAGGATGCTGATCTAGTCAGGAGGTCAGAGGAGGTGTGTTCGAGGACGTGGTCCCTGGGCTGAGGTAGAAGGTTGAATAGGGGAGGAAAAAGGACTCCAGGCCTGGAGGACACCATGGGCTTTGGTCTCGAAGAAACTGAACCAGGTGAGCATGACTGGAGCAGGGAGGTAAAGAGTTAGTATGGAGAGGGTGGCCAATCCAACATGCAGGGCCTGATCCACCTTCCTCTGGGAGAGAGGCTTTCAGCTGTAGGAAGCTCTGCCTCTTTTCAGCTGAGGGCAATTTCTTGACCTATATGCACTCCAGTTTCCTCAAAGATAGTAAAATGTGATCATTCTCAGCTCCCCAGACAATGTCATAGTGGAACTGTGAGCCATAGCAGAGGAGGCTTGGGTGAAGAGAGGATTCGCGTTCTCCCCTATGATTTGTCCTGCCAGGCCTTCCTGACCAGCACCTACTCATAGACTGGCGTCTATACAACCTGCCCTCCTCATCCTGAAACCTTGGGTGCCCTGATAGGGCCGGGGGTTGGGGGAGGCAGTTGCTTTGGGATACCTCAGGCTATAAAACAAGGTTACCTGTCTCCCATACAATGTTAGTCCAGCTAAAACTTGTTTTTGAATAAAAGCTGCTGGCTTAAAGAATGCTGGCATTTGGGGATTAAAAATAGGGTGGCCGACTTGTCTCAGTTTGCCTAGGACTGTCCTGGTGTTAGCATCTAAAATCCAGCCTCCTAGGAAACCCCTCCATCCTGGGAGAAGTGGGATGGCTGGTTACCCTAGCTGATTAGTAGGACAACCAAGGAGATGTTTATGCATTATTTATACATGTTTTGTCCCATGACCACATTCCATGTTGGTATTGTTGGCATTTATTACCCAGTTTCCACAGAGAAGACACAAAGACTCAGAGGGGACAAGACTTACTAGCTGGCCATTGCTCAGTAAGTGGACGTGGCAGGTTTGGCGTGCAGGCATCAGATGCCAAAGCCCCTGTGTTCAACGTGGCCTCTCAGACATAGAGGCAGCAACCATTAGTAAAACCCAATGGCAGCAGTCATGGCTGTCAAGCTCCACATTCTCTGTGTAGGCTGACAAGGGAGGGAATGAAGCTCTTTGCAAGCAACAATAATCCCAGTGTTCCTTGCCCAGCCAGACGACCCTTCCCTACTCACACACAAAGGCCTGAGCAAACACAGAGGCCACCATCTCATCCTGGTGGCCCATAGCCAGGGCTGGACCAAGCCATCCTAAGTCACCGATGGAGCCCTCCCAGGATCCTGGGTACTGTGTAGCGCACAAACAGCCTGGGGATCCGGAGGACCAGAGAGGGGGGTGAATTCCAGGGCAAGTGGGAGAAGCCCCTGCCTGAGGCCTGGTGCTCGCATGTGCAGGGAGCTTGTCAGCCGGAATGCAGGCGCTGACCTCAACAGCACAAGTGGAAAATCTGAGCCTGTGGGGTTGGAAGGGGCTGGGAGGATTCCTGAAATCCCACTCCCCATCCCAGACGGCTTTCTGGCACACGTCTAGAAAGAAGAGTGAGCTCACGGTCCACCAGATGCTGAAAAGAAAAATCTTATCCCCAGTGAAAGAAGGCACTGCTGGGCATTCGTGTATGGGGAAGTATTTCCAAGGCCTTGTGCGTTACAAAAATAATTTAAATAAGATTCTCTTGTACAGCAAAACACTGAAGACAGTTCTGGGAGGTGGGGGGTGGAGAAAACTACCTACAATCCCGCCATGCCAACAAAACAACCGTGGTGGCTCCCCTTCAGATGTTTAAGAACATAGGGTATCCACCACAGAATTTTTATCATTATGGCTGCTCCTTACACGGACCTTTTAAATGCCACAGGCATGAACTTTGCGGTCTGAAAGACGGGGAGGTGGGAGGAGCAGCAGTTATGCACAGGTCTGCAGGACTATAACCGTGGCTCCACCACTTTCGGAAATATGACCTAGCAAAACTACAGTTATCAGGGCCTCAGTTTCCTCATCTTTAGAAGGGGAGCATCTACTTCATCGGGTGGTTGTGAAAATTAGAGGCCACTTATTTATGTGTTGTGCTTAAAACAGTGCCTCACGCATATTAAGTGCTATTAAGTGCTGGCTTTTGCGGGGGGCGGGAAGAATTTAGATTGACAAACTATGGCCCTTGGGCCAAATTCAGCCCACCACCTGTTTATGTAAATAAAGTTTTATTGGAACACAACCATACCCACTCATTTACATAACGTCTATGGCTGCTTTCATGCAACAAAGGCAGAGCTGAATAGTTGCAACAGAGACCGTATGGCTCACAAAGTCCAAAATGTTTACTATATGGCCCTTTATGGAAAAGGTTTGCCGACTCCTGAACTAAATAAACGAATGGCCTGTGTGATGTCTGTACATGGCTGTTCTGGGCCTGATTCTGAGCCCCCCCTCCAGCTTTACTAGGGAGAAGTCTCTCGTCCTACACAGTGCCTCCCTGGGAATGACATTTTTGGAGTGATGGGTACAGAACACTGGATGGGAAGCACTCGAGGCACTCACAGCACCTCTCAGTAGGCTCAGTTGTTTCAAGGCTTCCCGGGCCATGGGAAAGTGGAGGCGGCTCTGAGAGAACATGCCATCAGTATTCCAGGCTGCAGGGAGCCGGCGTGCAACGGGATGCCCAGAGGCGAAGCTTTTGTTTAGCACATACATTAATAAACACCGTAAGCCACTCCTCCGTTCCACTTCATGAACCTCCCTCAGTCTGGAGTGCAAGGCAATTCTGCTTTGGACTGATTAGCAGGTGGTGTCAGAATATATAAGGGATCAACGAGGCGGAGGCACGTCACGGAGCTTTACCGCTTCCCAGAATTCAAGGAGTAAACAGATTCGACCCAAGGGTGAGTGTCGCTGACCCAAGGAAACTCTGGGCCGACTTTCTAGGCAAACGCCTGGTTTTACCATGCCCCATCAGGAGCCACAAAGCCAAGCTCAAGCTCAGGCCAGCACGTTAGCAACTGGATCTAGAGAGTCAAATTTCAATCATGGAAAATGTATAGAACATCTATCAGCTTTTCCATAAGGCCAGCGTTTAGTTTAACAGCCACAGATGGTATTTTCTGGACAACAGACGTACAGTGAAGTAAATATGACAGTTGAGAAGAGTTTAGCTAGCCAGCATTATCTGCATTGTGTTTCCTACAGCAACAGCTTTTGTTAGCTCATCACTGCTCTACCCTTCAAATTTTGGTTGGTGTTGGTTGGAAATCTGATGGCAAATTATAAAACTGTCTTCCTATGCTTAGAGCCCTTTCTATTGACAACATCCGGGCTATGGGGCTACGGGCAGCAGAGATATCAGCTCAGTCCCTTTCGCCCATGCCTGACCCGCCAGCAGCCACGCTGTGGACGAGCTTCGTCGGCTCCACATCACAGGCAGCAGAACGAGGCTCTCACTAGCCATTAGGTTTTAGCTGCACTGGTCTTTTAGGCCTCAGGTAGCTGAGCAGGTGTTCGAACAGGGGCGTAGCATGAACAGGGGCATAGCATGAACGGGGGTGCTCTAAGAAGTCACCTATGGTGGAGGCTAGATTAAGGTTATCCATGCTCTAGACCAGAGGTTGGCAAACTACAACTGGCACTGCCAAATCTGGCCTGCTACCTGTTTGCGTAAATTAAGTTTTATCAAGACAGACACATTAACGTATTGTCTATGGTTGTTTCTGCATTACAAGGGCAGAACTGTGACAGACCACAAGGCCTATAAAGCCTAAAATATTTACTATCCTTGTACAGCAAGTTTGTGGACCCCTGTCCTAGATGAGAGGGCAGCTAATCACAGCATGGCTTGGACCAGGACACACAAGAGAAGCAGGAGTTCACGGGGATTTGGGGGGCACTTTTAAGACTCAGTGAACAACTAAAATTTCTGGCTTGGGTAGCACATAGATTGTGCTACAGCCGATTGATGGGAGCCTAGTACATTTGGGGGAAAGAGGAAAAGACCAAAAGTTTGGTTTTAGACGCCTTTCGTTTGGTCTACCAAAGCTCTGGCTTAGGTATCTGGAAAGTGAGCAGGAAACGCAGGCCTGGAGCTCCCTCCTCTGTTCTCATTCGCACTTTGTACAGTCGAGTCGCCTAAAAATTACTACCTCTTGTTGCAGCTCGTTGTCACGCTTTAACTCTTTATGAGCAGAAACTAGATCTGATTTTTTGGTTACATTTCCCTCTCTTCTAACCCCAGATTCAAAAGGGGTCTTGCACAAGGCAGGCGGGTATCTGATGTGGGCAAAAGGCCCAATTTGTTTCCATCAGGGGAGGTGACTTTGGGGTACCACTGTGACTCCTGCCCATGAGGTGTTCCTGAGGTAACTTGGGAAGCAAAACAAAGACATATAAAAGATGACAGTATCTATTAACCAAGGCAGCATAGTCTGTAAGAGCCAGTTGGAGGGTGCAGACTGCTGCAGAGGTCACTCCAGGTGAAGGCACGCAGTGTGGAGAGTGGCACTTGGCTTTGAATAAAGGATAGAAATCCGATTACTTGAAGAGAAGGCAATCTCCTCAATGATCTTCCTGGGAGAGTGGGAATTCTCTTAGCTCTCTTTTCCTGTCCTTTCTTGTGGGGCTCATAGAAAGGCAACTGGTGGGCAATTTTTTTAAAGGGTCCCCACATGCTTCTAAGGTTGAGAACCTCTGATTTTACCCTAGCTAGTTTTTCAAACCAGTAGACCTCGCATAACACAAACCCTCATGAGGTAGGAACCCACGAGACGCAGACTGGGTACAATGCGACGAGCCTGGCCGGAATGGAGGAGACATTCTTTTTTTCATCCAGGGACAAATTTTAATTCATGATTTTAACTCGACAAAAGAGAAATGCCTGAGGAAGTCATGGGGGACCTCTGGGGACTACAAACAACCTTGAGGGAGTGGGAGACGCAAACACAATCAGTCCTTTTTAAACAACGAGAGATGTCTTGCAACGTGGTACTTTCAGAAGGATGAACATCAAAGTGTCAGGCGCCCTAAACTGCTGAGCACTGCTTTAAATGCTAAGCATGGCCTTGGAACTTTTGAGAGGCAGCGTTAGAATATCCGCAGTTTCTAACTTTTCCTAATCCCATCTGGTTGAAGAACTGGTTTTCAAGGGACCTGCTGTTACTTAATATTTCCAAGTCAGAAAACATAACCCTAAGTGACAATGGCACGGTTCCTAGGTCATACTCCCTGTGGGCAGTAGCTGCTCCAAGCCCAGCAGGGCCAATCTTTAACCTGTCCCTTGGCACTTTCCCTCCCTCCAACCACACAAAGTCCCGAACTCTAAATTTTTATATACAGCTCATAACATTCAGTGGCATTCAATGGTATCAGGTCTGAAGGTCGAAGAACAGTCAGAAGATTCTCCTTCAAATGGCTTAGGACAGAGAATTCCATACAGACCCCATGTCAGCTCTGCTGCTGAGAGATGTACAAAGCAACTGTTAGTAAATGTCTCTTCCGCAGAGACAACATCTGAGGTTAGGCTGCGAAACTTCACAGCTTAGCAAGTTAGAGAGGCGAGAAAGGTGAGCTTTTTAAAAAGCCAGGTGTTAGGTCCAAAGTGATTTTAGATATCAAACAGGAGGCAGTTTGGTAAAGGAATAAAAGAGGAAGGGAGAAATCACACTGAAGAGGGCACACCATATGCTGGAGGATGTGTCTCAACTGACCCTGAACACTCTACAGCTGGGCACTATGGCCTCCACTGACAGACAAGGAGTCCAAGATTCAGTGAGGGGCCAGAAGGGCTGTTTCTGGCACCTGCCCAAGAGCCAGCACACTGGGCTCTTCCGGTCCCAGCTGCCTTTGGCCTGGACTTTTGCTTTCTCATTTGTACAATGTAAATGATGTCAAAGATCTCTCTCAACTAGCTCTCTGTTAAATGACTACTTATCACACAGAACTGTAACGTATCTGTTCATATGTCTGTCTCCCACACTGGACTACGCTTGTATTCACCCTGGAACCTTCTGTGAGACCAGAGTGCTGGGCATGTAAATGCTCAGATTGCTGAATGCACGAATGACGGACTGCCAGTGTGAATGTAAACACTGTATCTAAAATAAAACACTAAGAAAATTACCTCACAAATTAACAAACAAAAGAACACCCCAGAAATATAATATATATGAAATACATTCATATGGCCGGCCACCTCTCCGAAGGTTGAGCGACTCTAGAATGTAAGCTGGAACCATGAGAAAATAGTTGTTACATGTCCAAAAACAGCAAACTGGAAATGACAAAGTCCTAAAACAGAAGAGATAAAACAAAGCCCCGAACTAAAAACTCACGGTCTTGAAACAATCAGAATCTAATGGCAAAATCCTGAGTGCTTTTAAAAATACTACAGATTTTCCATATTTTTTCCCCTTTAAAAATAATATCTAAAAAACTTCTCAGACTAATAATAAATAATCCTTCTTTAGTTTACTGCTTAGCTTTTAAAGACAGAGAATTATTTAAGAAACCAAATGTAACAACGTAATGTGGCATAGGCGCATTTCAAGAACAGGAGCTTGCAATTAAAAAAACACACAAAAAAGCAATTTTTCTTTATTTTTCCCTGAGTGGTAGTGCTGCAAATTAGAGAATTCTTGAAAAAATAGCAGAGAAGCAGTCTGCAGTGTTCTGAAGCAGACGTGGCATCAGGGAAACAAACCACTCAAGCACACAAGTGGCATTTTGTGATCAAATTTATTTTTTGTTTAAATTTCATTTACTTTATTTTACTGTAATTTACACAAGAGACTGCCAAGTAAACTAGATATTTTACATTCACCACACATTCCCTCAAATCTCCACAGTTGTTAGAAAAACATTAAAATCCATGCGCTGGGTTCTCATTTCCATGTGTGCCCAAGCTCCCAATGATGCTACAGATGCCAGCGAGAGTTAAGTTCATTAAAAGGAGAGGGCTAGACTCTTTATTTCACAAAATTAGCAATAATCTTCCTTCCTTGCATCACTTTGCAGACAATGATTATGTGTTGACAAAACCTATCTTACAATAGCGCCCAGAGAGTAAACATCAGTCTTGATCCTGAGTACACAGAGGACATATGCAATGTGGGGTTTGTGGCTGAGGATAACAGGGTATCGTAATGCAGAAGACATCCTTGTCTCAGTCACTACGATCACTTTGTTGGGGACACAGGACATGTGGGAAAAGAGAAGCGGGGGCGGGGGGGGAGGACTGTCAGCAAATCAGATTACTAATGTGATGTGACTACAGGGGCTGGCGTGTTGTAGGAGGGACGAGAGGTTAAGACGACAGTTTGTGACCTGAAGGCTTCAACAATATCATTCTATTCAAGCTTTCAGGACTGACAGGAGAAAAACTGGACTTGGACAGAGAAAGCTGATAAAAATCTTACCTATTGTTCCTCTCTTAAAAAATAAAATAAAATAAGGCAGCAGCAGCAGCTTCTAACCAGCGTTTTCACGATGCTTATTCAGGGTATGTTCCAACGACATCCTCCTTGAGAGCACAGCCAAATGGGTGGAGGTGCACCGGCTCCTGGGCAGGGCCTCCTGTGTGCAGGCGAGCCTCAAGCTGCCTCTTAAATTCTTCCTAATTCAAAGTCAGCATCTCCCCCTTAAAGTGTGTTTCAACATGAAAAGAGCAAAACATCATCACTATCTATAGTCTATCGTGTAAGCTGTGAGGAATCTAAATCATTTGCATAGTTTCCAAGCTGTAATTTCAGAAAACAGTCATTTCAAAAACAAGACTCTGTGGAAGCACTTGTACTTCCAATTTTTCTAAACAGCCTACAATGCTATTAATTTCTTCATTAATTTCTTTGTTTGACTCACAGGAGCCTAAAAATTGTATCGTGTTTATTATACATCACAAACCATCATCTCATTTTTGCTGTGTCTGATGTAGAAAAATACTTGAAATTTAAATACAAAAATCCAATAAAAACCAGTAATTTTTTAAAAGGATTTTGTCCCTCAAAGCAAACAAGTAAAAACTGGCCTATAACTTTACTCCTTACTAATAGATATTGTCCAATTTGGCTGTAAGATAATGACCATCCAGAAAGAAACCGTTATATGTACATTCAGAGTTTACGTTCGCTGATAGCAAAAAGATTTTGAATAATTTTTCTGTGGGCGTCTGTTGCTTATGAGACTGAAATAAAAATTTATAAGAGACTGATTTAAAAGGAAAGTAATAAAAGGCTATATATTTATATATGTATATATTGGTCCACAACTTGACATTTATGAAACATACTAGCTAGTATCACACTGCAGTCAATTTGTCCATTCATGATATTACTCTGATTATTAAAATCTGTTCCAGGTATACATATTGAAAATATTCTTTTGCATTCTTGCTGAAGATAGGTACAGTACTTAAGAGAAATTGTACTAATCCCTTCGGTATGTTTATATGTACATATATATACACGTGTGTGTATTCTGATCTGTAGCTCTACATGCATTTTATATACAGCTACGGATATACACACACAAACATATATACACACATGGCTGGGAACCTGTGCATGTGACTAGATAGTCACAAGCACACGTCTGGGAAACACCAATACTGCAAGATACTGTTCAGATTCTTCTTCACTCATCACTGGCTGCACTTGTTCCCCTTACTTGACCTTGATTACGTAACTGTAAGGGAAGGAAAAGAAGTGCAATGCGTTAAAATACAGAGACGTAAAAACAAACAAACAAAAAACTGTTAGCTAAGAGCTTGTTGCACACATTAACTCCTCAAATGTTATCAAAACTTTTGGCAGAAAATGGTCCCCAACTACTGCATTTAAAAAATTTAATCTTTTGAAGATTTTGGTCTTACTAATGGCAACATTTTGCATCATCAGAGGGAAAATAAATTAGAAGCAAATATAAATTACAGAAACTTAGAAGAACTGAACAAAAATAATAAACTTAAAAAAATGAATGCTGAATTGAAAGGACGGACTCTGGGGGAATTCTGGCAGAGTTCATTCGTTCTTATCTGGTACAACTACTTCTTTTCACGACTGAAAAGAAGTCACATCTCCCACATTCCAGAATTATAGAGCAGGTTGTGCATGGAAGGGGCAGCAAAGAACCACAGTGGAGTGAGAGGAGTGTTCTGTCTTGTGCTTTTCCTCAATAAATGCTGTAGTTCAATATTAACGAATAATGACAGTGTATTGTCAATTTTTATTTACTCAAACTGGTTTCGTTATGTGGGGTAGATTTTGAGGCTCTTTTATCCCCTCTAGGAAAAGCTCTAATTTGAGCAAATAAATTTGTGTTAGAGATATAAGATCACAGAAATTTTTGTGTTGTAAATGAAAACCAAAGTGCACTTAGACATGGTAAAGCTATCTGTAGAGATAACTAAAGATCCAACACGAAGGAAAGACTTTCTGGTGCGTGGAAAAAAACTAAAACGAATTACTAAGGTGGGCCCTTATGGTATAGAAGAAAGGAAATGTGACTTAAAATGCTTTTACTTATTCCTTACTAACCATAAATGGTGCTACTGAGAAAAAGGTCAATTAATTGGATATTGATGAAAAATCAGCTGCCTCCTAGGACAATGCTACATGATGAATAAGTGCACCTGGCAGCTGGTTTCTAACCCAGTAACACTAAGAACTAGTTTGGGATCACTAAATTCAACCCATTCCACAAATAATAATTCGACCATTCACTGCCAACTTCTAAAATATATATCTCTTAAATTCTAAAAATTAAACCACATTTAACACTTAGTCTCTCCTCAGCAAGTTAATTACTCATTACCAAAAAGGTATTGTTTTTTAAAACATTCTTTTTACCCAGGTCTTCACTTACACAGTTTGATATTGTCTCTGACCCTACAGGGGACTCATCTAGACATCAGCAGCCGACGTGCCTCGGACGGAACCCTTCTTACGCATCTAAACGTAAAATAAAATCATGAGCTGCTGAAATCACAGACTCTATATTGAGTTAGTAAGCAAAGGGAGAAAAAAGATCTAGAAGAGATGGTGAAGTGACTGTTGCCTGTTTATAACCACATCCACACAGAGAATGAAGTTCTGAGGCCCCTCTAGTAATCTTGGTCTAAAGAAAATCTTGCAAAAGGATATTCTTACACAGTATCAAAAATGTGTATTCTTGAATCTAGGAAACAAAAGCCTGCAGACTGATGATGTGAAATTATCAAAGATAGCCACAGGTAAATGAACTGTTCACTAATATGTGAGAAAATGCCCCAATATCTAGTTCATATTTTTATAGTCCCTAGACCAGACAGGAAGCCATGAGGTATGGCCACCTCTGTTACTTCTGAGACCAGGGTCACTCAGAGGAGTTCTTTAAGGGAAGTTTATTGAAAAGAGGGAAGTGGATAGGAACAATGTATGAGAAACAATGAAGGACACAGCATGCATCAGAAAGGACAGGCGTTCATAACGGCAGCCTATAGATACTAAAAAAAAACAAAAAACAAACCTCGATGAGAAAATTAAGGAAAAGAACGGATAGAAAAGGAATAAATGCAATAAAAACATTTCTAAAACTCGACCCTTTTCCCCCAACTCCCACGAAAGTGCTAGTTAAGAATAAATGCAAAAGGTCTGCTCTAAGAATTCCTTCAGTTGCTGAGCCTAAACCCAGCATTTCTCCACAAGATTACAGGCAGAGGCATTCCTCTTGTGCCTAACCTCTCAAGATGCTATTCCGTCTCTCCAGGGCCAAAACCCATTTGAAAGAAATTCAATTCTTAAAATATTTTTGAATTAAGAAGAGATTTACAATGTATCAAATTCTATCATTAGGTGTCAGGGAAACAGGACCTCAAGAAAAGAGGAAATTCCTCCGTGGTGAAGGACTTAAAAATGTTAAGCCTCTTCAGGTAGGCGGTTTTTGGCCTGCAGGCATACTGCTGCCCAGATTCTGAAGATGCTCACAAACCAATTGTTAGGACTCAGAGCAACAGCAATGAGATGTGGAAGAAAGCACTACTCAAAGACCTAGAGCAAAATAACTGAAATGGGATTTTATGTTAAGATGATGAGCACTTAATGCTGAAATTGGTCTTAAAATGTTTTTGAAATATATAACAAAGAAACCGCCACGTACCCCCAACCCTGAACCAATGACAGATTCCTACCAATTTCCTGGGGGTAGTTAGTCAGTCTGAGTCGCGTGGGTACAATGATGATGATCTCTTCTAACCTGGGCTTCTGTCTTACACCTTCTTGTCAAGTGCAAGTGCCAACTCATGAATAACTGACTTGCATGGAGAAGCAGCTGAGCCCACAGGCCTACAGCCACAGGTGGCAGCAAGAGTCCCCACTTCCTCGTCAGGGCTCTCATCATGTTGACATTAGAGCTGTTCAGGTATCAGGAGACTGAGAGAGAACCTCTGAAGGAAGCAGGAGCACTCCCCTGGGGGAAGAGGTCTCAGCTAAATTCTGTCTAAGGGGTCCAGAGGTAGGTAGGGTTCAGAGCACAAACCAGGGAGGGCTCTGTCCATCACCTTCTAACCGTGACCATTCTTCCTCGTGTTATGGACAGCCCTTCAACATAAAAATCAAAACCAAAAAGGCCTCCTTCCTGAGAGTTCAAATCAATAAAAATAAGTCTGTTTTGTTTTATCTTGGTGTGCGTAAATCCTTTTTGGAGATGCCAAGACTGTACCATATGAGCTTAGTCAGAATGAGTGTAATCATGCTGCTTTCTTTTGATATTCAGCTGACAGCAGCTGCTCAGAAGGGCTGGAGACAGAGCTAGCAGGTATCTCTGGAGCCTGCAGCATCTGGAGGGAGTGAAACCAGGCAAGGCAGGGGAAAAGAGATTCAAACTGGGAGTGGTGGTGGTTGTGGAGGTGCTTCTCAGAGAAGGGCATCTGACTCTTAAGTAAGGAAGACAGAAGCAGGAGAAGCATGGAAAAAAATGTAGGCAGTACCCATGACTTATTCCTGCCTGTTTAAATATTTTGTTTGGGGCCAGCATAAAAATAAGTGGGTGAGGGAGAGTCTTCCGTGCTTGCCATTCTAGCACCCCATTCCCAAGATCCAGAACTCAAAAGTAATACTAATAGTATGAGAAATCAAAGAGGCTTCCATTGGCTGATCTAGAAACTGAACCCCGATTTATTGTTTTCTCTATGGGAAAACATGTTCCAAATTTCATAAAATCAACTTAAAAACTTTTGGAACAAAATCTAGTCATAAGTTGGAGACTGCCTAAAGTTTACTTTAGGTATAAGATAAGGTTAAAACATTTTATTGCCTTATAAAGAAACTATGTCCTAGTCCTCTCAAAAGGTTTGTATAAAGCTAATTAGAAGCAGATCTGCCATAATCACCAAAAGTAAGCAATTTTAAACACAGATTCTTTACGATGCTCTGTGCCAGACAAATAGATTTCTTTCTGTGCCAAAGAACCTTATTTGCTGCCACTCTCCTGTGATTAAATGGAGTTCCTGCCTCACACACAGGCGTCTGTCAAACATTCTCTTGCCTGCAGGGCTTCCAGAACTGAGACCGCTGGCAGGACTCGAGATGACTGCATGGAAACCACTAGCCTATCCTGGACATGCCTTGGCCTCATTTCCCCCACAGGGCCTTAGTTTCAACTGAAAAGAAGTGAAGCCCAAAGCAAAAGCAAAACCTGACACGTGCAAGAGGAAGTCGAGGAAGAATCTGTCCCTGGAGGAATAGCGTGCTCACGCGCTGCTCACTGGGGGCGGGAGGCGCTGGGGGGGGCTTCTCATTTTGAAACATGGCATGCTGACCTCTAGCCCAAGGATCATCTGAATTTCTGCCTAAAGCTTATGAAGAAATAGGATTCATTGCTAGTCGTGGGAGGGAAGGAGGCTTTTCTGGAATCAGTGACAATACCATTCGTCTTATCTTTTCCACAGAAGAGGGAACTAGAACTTTCTGTGCTAACATTAATAACTTACTGTGATAATAAAATGAGCCAAAGGCAACTTGGCCTGATAAAGTGGATGTCTAAAAGGATGTGAACCAGGTATCATCGCAGGGGACTAATGCATGAAAAAGAATACAAACCACTAGACATCTTATAGGTAACAAATTCTAAGTCAAGAAAGCTCTACTCTACTTTCATGAAAAGGTGCTCAATGAAAAAGAAATCAGAACATGTAAAAAGATAATAGTTTCTGAGAAACTTGATTTTGATAAGCACAGACAGATTAAGCAATGGCTTCTAAAAATACTCTTTCTAAGTCTATACTTACTAAGCACACACACAGTACTAGAAAAAGAAAATTAGAGAATTTCCACAGGACATGAAGTCTTACTGTTTCTAGTTCTTTCTGAGTTTCATCTTCCATTCGCCTAATGTCTTCCATTGTCAGATCAATCCACTTGTCAATCCAACAAAAAAGTTGGCGATGAAAGTTTGTAAATATCCTTTTCTCTTGCTTTTAAAACAAAGAAGAAAAGTAGTATAAGACGTTAAAACTCTAAGATAAATGACATATTAACTTTCTTCTTCTCAATTAACCCACAAAATCTATACAGATTTGGTTTGAAAAGACCACTATGTTTGTTAGTAGAAATCTGAATTGCATATTATTGTCTTTTTATAAAACAAAATAAAAAGATTTCCCTGCGAAATGTGAAACAATATCACCTTGCAAAGGGAGCATGATTTAGTAGAAACTGAAAAATATGTGGTGTGTACATTCTGATCCTACATAAACTCCTGCTGGACCTGATTTTTACCTTTTCCTAAATGTCAATGACCAAAGGTCAACTCAATTTATTCTGCTATAAAACTATACATTATCATTAACTTCTTTGCAATTCAAAGAAATACTATGAGGTAGAATACAATAATGTACTGAAAGAAAAAGAGCCCTGAGTTCTTTGGAATAAATGTTTTATTAAATTAAGAATTACTACACAATCTCCATTAATTTTTCTATTTTAATGTTACTGCCTATATATATATATATACAGAGAGAGAGAGAGAGAGAGAGAGGCATATTTGAATATGTCTATATTCACATATATAACTAGTAATTGTAATTGCTAGATTATTTAAGTTTTACTAAACTTTCCCAAAAAGAGAGAATAGCGCGCCGAACAGTGAGTACTTCAGTACTTTGGACAATCTTCAACTTTCACATTTTTTTCCAAGAACAAAAGGGACTTCATCAATTACATGTGTGACTTCTATTTATCAGAACTAGATTGTTAATCTATTATTATGATCCAAGAGGAAGAAAGGAAGCCAATATTTATAGTGCCTACTGTGAGCCAACTGCAAGCAGGCCTAAGAGTTTCCAGCACTTTTGAGATCTTCTTTTAAAAAATTGTTTAGAGCAGTTACAGTTTAAAAGTAGAAAAGTTATGGTGAAACTCAGACGCAACTACTTGTGGGTTCAGAGATACAATGGGGGCTTCTTTATAATGATAATGGAATAAATATTCACCCTACAGGAAAAGTAATTACCAAAGAAACTTTCCATATTCCTTATGTGTTTATAACCATGTGTATTTATATAATTACAATTCTCCCCCTTCTAGATCAATGCTCCTGTTACTTTCACTTTAATAAAGAAGACATAAAAAAGAGGTAATTGGAATTTGGATCCTCAGATTATGTCACCCTAGGTTCACAGTGTAACTATTCTTAACAAGGACTCCTAACAGAAGACATGCCACAAGAAAGTGCAAAGCACACAAGAAGGTGTATGTCAGGAGAATCTATGTGGAGGGGTGGAAGGAATCCAGCCGAGATGGAACAAAGGAGGCCCTCAGCAGGCAGGCAAGGCCTGGTCTCTCCCTCTAGACAATTCTGGGACACCAGGTCCCCTCTGGGGACATACTGTATATGAAAACGGCTTTCTACAAAGAGCCAGGCAAATATGCGGAAAGCACTATGAACAAAAAATTGCTATGCTCTTCCCTAAAGAAAACCCCTTGAAACCTCTGTTGGCATCTGTCTTTGCTGTTTCTAGGGGGAAAAAGAAGGTTGAAGAAGATTTACACAGAGATAGTAATTTTTATCTCATAAATGAGAAAAAAGGGAAGTGGTAACAGAGAAAACAACTCATGGACAGTTACCTCAAATCTTAACCTAAATTTAAGTCGAGTCCCTGCATTTTGAACAGAGTTTACCTTTTGAATGAAGTTCTCTACTTTGCTTTGCAGTCCCCACCACTTGAATTTGATGGTCACCAGTTTATAGGCACACATCTGAGGACAGTCTGGGTTGTTTGCCAGCTCCTTCTAGATGAAAAACATTGAAAAGGAGAAGTCATGATTTAAATATTTATGTTTTGATCAAAACTGACTGCTGTGTAACGACATCACAGACATATGTGAAGAATATTACAATCTCATATGTGTTTAATTCAGGTATTTGAAAATTTGAAATCACTTTAGCAAAAGCAGCAGTATTCCCCTGCTGCAAACTCTCCTTCCACAGACGAAGTTACTTCCCAACTCTATAGTTTAATAGGCACATTACTCTGTCTTGAATTACACTCTTCAGATTTCATATTAAATACCAAATTCTATTCACATCATATCAATAGTGAGCCTTTAATACATAAGGGTTCTCATAAAGCCATTATCGCTCCCCCACCATGGATGTGGTGAGGCAAAATGAAAAACGATGAAGAAGTCAGTTGTCTGCTGTGTCCTCAAAACACTAGTAAGTCGAGTGGCACTGTTTATTAACTGAGGTATTTTCAATAGAAGGGGGATATAAAAAAGGATGCAGAACCAAACATGATCTACATCAAGTCTTTGAAGGCAAATCCCAAACATCCAGACTTTAATATCCACAAGATTATACCTCATAGCTTAAATGATGTAGTCAGGGAATCAAATCAAGAGTTGTTATAGTTAAAAAGAGAGAGAGAGAGAGGGAGAGAGAGAGAGAGAGAGAGAGAGAAAATTAAAAATAAAAAATAATAGTAAAAAAAGAACAAGGAAGAAAGGTGTGGGGACTATTGGGATGAAAAGAGCCTGAAGAGATAAAATATAATGTATTTGTATGGAGAGACGGAGAAAGGGAAGGAGGAAGGCAGCAACAGGAGAAAACAAATATGGCAAAGTGTTAACAACTGTTAAACCTAGGTGGAGGTGTTCACTGTTTTATTTCAGCTTTTTGGTTAGTTCTGAAATTTTTCATTATAAAAATTGGGCAAGGGGGATTGCAATCCATGGTATTACTGATCATTTCTGTGAAACTTAGTGCAGGTTTCTCCCTTAGTAAATTCAATAGACTAGCATGTTTATTTGCGGGGAAGGGGTGAGTGTGTGTGGGGAGGATTAACCGGGAGCTTGTAGCACATGGTTCTTCCAAGGTGGCATGTATGGGGGACCAAAACACTCCTAAGCTGACATAGGAGAGAACATGGGTTGGGCTCACAGCAGTGAGCAAATGCAGACACGGTCTTGCCTCTAGAGTGCATAATATGTGCCCAGAAGGCAGGTACTCATCAAAGAATCAGAGACAGCAGAGGCGGACTGCAGGTATGTCTAGAGAAAGGACCATTTGATAAAGCTGTATCTGAGGACCATAGTGAGGACTAAGTAAGGCAGTGTATGCTCTGAGCTTAGTTGGTGGAACTCAAGGGCTTAATACATATTAGGTCAAGGGCTTAATACATATTAGTTCTCCCTTATCCTTATTCTTTCATAGTTATAATATTTGCCACTTGGAATTTGCCAAAAAAAAAAAAAAATTTAAATAAAGCTTCTCAAAAGAGTAAGAAGTCATGTGCAACACTGTAGGAACCCTTTTACATAAAAACTAAATTATTGAGTGAAAAGATAAAGCAGCCTTTTACAAGGTTCTCCCCTTTTTTACCCGTGTTTATGGCTTCACACAGTGCTCAAGACATTACAATGCCAGCATCAGTCACACTGTGTGTCACTGTCACTTCTTGTCAGCTTCAACTCACTCACACATTCCACTTTCAATAAGTTCGTTGTGTGTGAGCAAATATTCTTTCCATTCAGCCACATACGCATAAATTCAAAAACTGATGAATTTCTAGGTCTTATTCTAAAACCTCAAGATTATTCTTCATTTATGGAATCACAGCACCAGACCACATTTCCCCCACAAACTCTCAATAATGTTCCAGTTTCAAGTGAATTCTAAGGATAAGATATATGAAAAAATTCTATTTTGGTATTATTTATAGAACTCAATGTTCTGTAGAATCCTGAATGACTGATCAACTTTTCTCAGAAAAATTTCTTCTGTAATAACAGTTCATCTTCTAAATAAATGACCTGGTAGATGGGTTAAATCAATGAGGTAACACCACAAGCATTTAAATAAAAATATTACATACAGCAAATCATCTTTTTGTAGG
Organism: Pteropus alecto; assembly: GCF_000325575.1. Classification (NCBI taxonomy): domain Eukaryota; kingdom Metazoa; phylum Chordata; class Mammalia; order Chiroptera; family Pteropodidae; genus Pteropus; species Pteropus alecto. Next base: position 2,338,402 of record NW_006430462.1, read on the forward strand.
TGAGTTCTAAGTCAACAGAAGAACCTGGCTAGCCTAGCTCTATTTTTCCATGATTTCCTTCCCATAAAAGTGTACCAATGTGAAAATTCTGCATGCATGTGTACGTACACACACACACACACACACACACACACACACACACACACACACACACACCAATTTCCCCATCCCACACCCATACTTTATGAACAAGTTTAAAATCAGCAACTGTTAAGTGAGTGCAATTTACAACCCAATCTGTGCTAGGTGTTGTAAGAGGACACCAAAGTGGCTGGCAGAGAGGAGACTAATTATGCGTGTAAGTAATGATAAAATCACCGCCACTGGTGCCAATAATCTGAAGGGACACCCTTCTGTTGTGGTCACTGTGGCCCTGGGCAAAAATCACATTAATTGCAACTGCCCCTCCCTGCTCCCTGACCTGCAGGCCCCATGAACCTAAGCTGGGCTCCAGTGTGTGGAAGTAGTCAACCAGCCTTCTACAGCACACACTAGCTTCTGAGTGCTTAGCCTTATTGAAATGACAAAACTGGTCTTTCACAGATCATTTTTCAATAAGCAATGAGCCAGTGCTGAGCTACTGTATTAGACAATGAGTGTCACTGAAAACCTTCATATGAGACAAATTTCAGTATATGTAGAATATGGCACTCAAAATTGTGAGATACACCTGCAAAACAGTTCCTATTATGCCAAGTAACTTCCTATGTAAGTGGGAAGGATCCTTAACTTCTCTGGGCCTCACTTCTCTGTCAGCAAAAGGAAAGGCTGGGCTCCATCAGAGCTTTTCATCCTCTATTTATGTTACACTAAAGACAGAGATTAGTAAACTTAGCTCCTCCAGGGTTAGGGTGGGCCCAGGGCTGCAGGTGGTAAGCACATGGCCTTGACATCCAACAGCTTGTCCTAAAACTTTCTATAATTTTGCATTGTATTCCATAATATTCCTGGGCTTATTAACAAAATATCACCCTGCCCACCCACTCAGGTTGAATTTCCTCTGTGGCTGAGAACCTCTGGTGCAACTTAGCCCTAAGAAACCTCCAGATGGAACATTCCATGGTCCTAATTATGGGCTGCTGATAGCTTCGTTCTGAACTCCAAATCATTAGACACCTCGTGCTGACTGAAAACCTTGGGTGTTTCCAGTAGAACACCGACTCTTCAGAATTCTCCCATTTTATAAAAACAACAGGATGAAGCATGGTTCTAATTAAAGAGTAAGCTAAATTTAATACGAGTATGCTTATACCAAACTTGGACTCTAAGAACAGAGCACACACATGAGACTTCAACAATTACCTAAGTTTACTTCTCACATTCTAGTTACTCTGGCAGGTTGTTCAAATCAATTATGGTAATACTGGTAATTTATAAAGTAACGGTGGCCTATAAAATTCAGTTTAAAAACTATAAGTGATAGGACAAAAAAGAACCAGTTCTCTAAGCTATCTTCCTCAGATCTAAAATGAACAGTCAGTCTCAATCTGCTTTTATGTTTTCCATCCGACTTACAAGTAATTATTTAAAAAAAAAAGTTCAGAGAAGGATTTGTAAACCAATTAAACCAAATAAACAGCTTTCTGCCTTTACCTCTTGGCCTCATTCCCCACAGTATTAATACTTCACACAGTGTGAGGTACAAAAGGTGATTTACAGAAACACAATCTCTAACATTTCTCAGAAGAAAGCTGAGTATACAGAAGCTATATATTTTCCTTCAATTATTATTATTACTATATATGTGGTATTTGAGGTCTCATCCAATTCTAAAAAATGACTGACGCAACTGACCCCTTAGTTTGAGCTATGGTCTTAAAACCAATGTTAAGGAAATGGCTTTAAGAGTCTCCATACTTTTAATAATGAAACAGAAAATAGTGAAATTGCCTAGATGCAGTAAGTAAAGGCTAAAAGAGTTCTTTTGGCACCATCTTTCTGGGGTGGAATCTGACACTGTAATTAAAGTCTTAAAGCTGTTCATATCTTGTGTACACTATATACCTTTTAACTTGGTAATTCTTTCAGAAATGTATCCCAATTCATCAGGTAAGAAAATAACAACACTATAGATTTACAATAGCAAAAACCTGTTGTAAGGAAAGTGGTAAAATATCTCGTAGACCTACTATGTACAGCCATTAAAAATCACCTTTTCAAAGAATGATTAACACTGTAAAAAAGAAAATCGAAATGTGAATATAAATAGGTATCTATATGTTGGTATAAACATCTGTAACAAAATAAACTTGAATCAGGAAATATAATAGTAATTGAACAGTGAGACTACAATTAATTGCTTTTTAATCTCTGTGCACAATTCTTTATTTTCAAAACAGTAAATACATATCTTCGTAAACAGAAAAAAACCTAACATGTTTAAAAAATAAACTCTAAAAAAGTTTTTGCCTTCAGCTCTGTATAAAGGTTTACTTTGCCCTAAATTATCTGGGTACTATTTCAAATCTTCATTCTGCATTGAGTATAAACAATCTAAATGTTTTCCTGCCGTTTTTTCTTTTTGATGTTTAATAAATGAAAACTTAACAAAATCAAGCTAAAAGCTGAACTAAGATCTTTAATATATAACTTTAGTCCAGTCCATATTTAAATTTTCCTAATCTTAAATTTCTAAAGCAACAAGGTATACATACAGAGTAAAATATTATCAGCTCTTCAGAATTATAGAAATATTCTTGTGAAAAAAAAATGTAACTTTTAAAATGTGAAAAATCTCAACAGGATAAATATTTCGAAATACCCCTCTACCTCACATTCAGAGCCATGTTCTGGGAGCCACAGAGCCCAAAGGATTTCCAGTTTGTCTGCCCCACCCACAGAAGGCTCACTGCTGGGGCAGGGCAAAGCTTCCTCTTCGGTCTTAAACAGTACAAATGTTTTCTAATTTCTTTTCTCTTTATCAGTTGAAATAATAAACCCAAAGCAAAAAAAGGCCAAGACCTAATTCAGATCATTCGCACACAATTCCAATCCAGCCCAAGTCTAACCTTTCCTAACCTAAGGCAAAAGAGAAATAACGCTCCTGACCTACAAGTAAATAAAATTATTTTGCTGATGAACGTGAGTTTTATATAGATTAAAGCATAAAAATTTAAATGAATAATTGAAAATAAAAGGTAAAACATGCTTGGTTACCAAGAGATAAGAACAATCGTAAGTTCTATAAAATGAAACTCATGGGCTAAAAGAAGAATCCCAAATTATGACTCATCTCAATATAATTTAAATTTCATCTGTAATAGAGCTAGCACTAGTTGTAGGATGTTTTCAAAGTTGTATTTAAATAGTTTGTGTATTCACTGAATTCCTTACATTTCACGTTTCTAACTATAAATGAAACCCCCAAACTCAGATCGTGTTTTTAATTTAACGATGCATATTAGGTTACTCTGAGGTATGTGGATGAGGCCTGGGGAAGGGGGCTAATGTATACTGACGCCACACAACATAACTAAACAAAACGCAGCATGTTTAACTGGAATGGTGAGCAATCAGCCCAGGTTATCCGCAAGAACTAGTTTCTTGCATCTATTACAAATATATACAAATAGAAGAGAATTTTAAAAAAACCAAAAGGCATTCTGGAAACTTGTTTTCTAAAAATACAATTCCCTTACAGTCTTGTGCTACATGTCAACTCTATATACACCTCTTCCTACTTAAAATGTATTGGGATGAAGATGTAATAGGTATATGCTACACTCAACCAAAGGTAATACTTTGCAAGGACACAGCAGTATCTATAAGGCTCACACTCTCTTATTTTAATTTTTTAATTTAAGGCAGTCTGAACGCTCAATTTCAGCTGTTGATTTTGCAGTGTAAGTTTCCAACCCAAATTTCACTGAGAAAGTTAAAAATAAATGCACTGCTGGGGCTGTTGCCAGTACATGCATCAGTAAATATCAACACAAGATTACAGAATATATGTGAAATATGTGTACTGAAATTACAAGCAAAACCTGATTCCTCAACTCACAGCCATTCCCTCACAGCCATGTGGATAGACCTACATTGGACGTATATTCTCTGTTAAGTACATGGGCAAGTCCAACATTTGATTTTTATTTGTTTTAAGACAGTTAACTGGAATCCAGCAAATACTGAGTACCTACTATGAGCAAACATCTGTGCTAGGCGCTGTCACATATCAAGCTAAGTCAGACACAGAGCTTATGGATGAAAATTCAATGAGTAATGGGGGACGGACATAGGTCAAGGAAGGCAGAGTGAAACCATCCACTACCACTCTGACACAAGACACACTCAGTGTCATGAGAAGGTCATTAACAAAGGACTCCAGTAGGGTTCAGAGGTGAGTGATTCCTATCTGCTTGGGCAAATGGGAAATGTTAAATGGAAGAAGTCAATGTGAGATAAAGTTCAAAAGATTAAACTAATTGTAGGTTAAACTAATTTCACAAAAATAAGCAAAATGAAATCAAGATAGGAAAGCTTACTGCCTGTGAAAAGAATCAAATCTCCATGTCTCCAAACTTAATATTTTTGTAGTTCACACCCATTTTCATTTTACTAATAAGAACTATGATGTGTGCTTGATGCTTGTGTCCAATTACTCTAGGAGTGACACTATGTACAAGTGAAACCACAAGTTCTCTTTAAAAGAAACTCATGAAGACAACTCTTTGTCCCTGAGTGTCAGTAAAATGCTTCCAAGAGGCCCATCCTGCCAAATCACTTCTTGAACCTGAGTAACACACTTCATTCATTTAGGCCTGAGGCCTTTAGTTCTGCCTGGAACAGAGGCATTCAAACAGAATCCAGGTTTAGAACTGAACATGTACTGCTCCAGGAGTACATGGAGATTCTGGAAAACGTGGAATAGCAAGTGTTAAACACATTATTTTTAAAAACTGAATTAAAAACCTAGTTGCCAAACCAAGTACTCAAAAAAAAAAAAAAAATCAGCTGTTTTAAGGTCTGCTTTATTACATATATTACATAATCCACAATGTGGTCTAACCAGAAACTAATTATTAAGCTTCATTATACCACCTACTATGAGGTTTCAAACGGAGATTACAGGGAGGGAGCAGCTTTTCACATCCTTCCTGGGACTCACAGCCATGTCCAGATGGAGACACATGAGAACAGTCTTTCTCCCTGGGTGGCTATCAGTAAAGGGCAGTGCTCATTATTTAGCCTCCTGAAGACTCTTTGGCTACTTTCCTGCCAGTCTCTATCTCAAAGAGATTTCCATGGCTAAGTTTCAACTTCTCCCTCATGCCCCACTTCCAGTCTACCAATCTCTGGCCAACAGAACCTTGTGGTTATCTTTACTTTAGACCACTGACAACCAAGGCTATCACCTTTTTTTCACAGATGTGAGGTAGAAGAAAAAGGAGTCTTAGAAGCATAGCAGGAAATACATTAGCATCTCCATAATCCACAAAGACAGCTGCCCTCCACTGGCTTAGAAGATCCAGAATGGCCTTTCTAGCAATTCTAAAATAAGTTTAAAAAAGTGTGACCAAGCAGGTAAATGGTCTGTTTTGAAAAGCTCAGCTCCAAATGCCAGAGCTTCTGCTCAGACTGGAGTTAATGTAGAAGACAAACGGGGCATGCCTTTATGTTTAGAAAAAGTATACATGTACATGTACATACACACACACACACACACACACACACACACACACACACACACACACACACACACACACACGCTGCCACAATTTCTGGATCAGCTTCTTTATTTGACCTGATCCCTTTATAGCCCAATATTCAGATACTGGCTGAGTCTTCTAAGATATGCCAAGCACTGTTAAAGACCAGATGCAAAGCCTCTTACAAAGACCTTTACAGGCCTAATTTTTTAACTATGATATATATGTAGACACAGAAGCTTAAGTCTTCATGAGGCGTCTGGATTAAATGAAGAAAGAAATGAGGCCTTGCCATAGGATAGAAATGACACCATAATCTTCAAAGGTAGTATTCTGATCTGTTAAAAGACAACTCTTCACCAGATCAGAGGCAAACTGGAAAGCCAGAAGGATTCACATGTAAATTGTTTTTCATAAACCATCAGAATAGGTAGTCATACCAATGTCACAACACAAAGCCCCCAAAACACAAATGAATCAAAATATGTACATGTGTACACACATGTGCAGTGCTACAGAGAAATAAGACATTCATATCCACAGAAACTCACAATTCTGCCTTGAAGCAAAAATCTTTACAGGTTATAAATCGCCCTCCTATTTCTATACACAGAGTCACTTTAAATCAAGTATTGAACCCTAGATTAAAATATATATATAATTCATGTGCTAAGATTTATAAAATTCTTTTTCAGAGGAAAAATTAATACCCAACTAAGGCCTCCATCTCTGGGTTTGTAATTTTTTAAAAATAAAAAGTATGCATAGCAGTAGGCTAAAAAAAGTTCTGTATTCTTAACCAATGTGGAAAGTATAAAAATCTACTCCCTGGCAACCCTGTGATTCCACACTATCAAAGGCTCTTTAAATTGTGTGGCCTCTGGCTTATGGCCGACCCAAGTCGAGCACTCATTAAACACACATAAGCATAGGAGGTAAGGATAGGTAAACCAATAACCTCCAGATACCAGAACCAGGGAACTCCTGGATACCAGACAGAGAAAAAGGAGTAACTGTGTCATTACTGGAATATCGAAATAATCAACCCAAAGAGATGATGAAGCCTTTTTATTTTCAAAGACCAAAGCATGGCAATAATGTAAGAGCTACTACTTATTGTGTTCTTCCTCTGTGCTGGCAATGTAACATTCATTCACTACCTCATTTAGTCCTCACAACCACCTTTTGAGGCGGTTACTAATATCATTCCCATTTTAGAAATGTGGAAATCAAGGCTCAGAGTTAGGATTGTTATTTAGGTCACAACTTGTGACAGATTCATGAGGAGTTTTTAATGGATCTCCCTTAATGCTGTCACTTTACAAATTCCCTAACGACTTGTATTAACAGGAATTATCAAATTCTGGCAAAGACCATGAATACAGAGAGCTACACAACTGCCATGATGTGACACAGCACAAAAGATACAGGTGGGTGATTTGGAGTCACTGGCTTAAGAGTCAGAATCCGTTACATCTCCATGCCTTACCCATCTCTGACTAGCACTGAATCAGGTAGTATAGGAATGGCAGACATCCTGCTGTTTCTTCTACAACTATTATCTGTGTTTCTCTGGCCATTTGTCAACTATAAAACGAAGCAGTTGTACTTAGCCCGCAGGAAAGTTGTGAAGATTAAATACTCCCTTGTATACTGCCTGGCACAAGGGAAGTTTCTTTTCCCCTTTCCAGTCTAGTGCAGACAAGCAGTAAAATACTGCAATAATTCAGAAGGAAACCACCATTGTGGAATAAGTAAGGAGAAGTCTCTAAGAGATGATGAGGTTTGCACTTAGCTGTGAATATACTTTTGGAATCTGTACTGGCAAGTTTCTGCTGAGGGGCACGGGAGGCCTTCAGGACGGCTGTGGAACCACCAGGCAGTACCTACACATAAGTATTCTTATACAGAATCCTGGGTAAGGAGGTCTAGAGCAGGATTTCTCTTCTTTAATTACCATATTTCTTCCCTACTCTCATATTTCAGAAATACGGAAATCTCCAACTATCATCTTTTCCCAGTGTTATCTTCAGTGCCATTTATTGACAAATAGGGCTCGTGAAATACTGACAGGATCAAGTCAGACCATAGGTTCCTATTTTTCTATGTTGTATTATTAGCTAGTCATCATTCCTACTCTTTATTTTCCTTCACAGCAGTAAATATGGTTTAATTAGTTAATCTTTATTACCATAGTTATTTCTGAGAGCATGGTAATTCACTGAAAATCAGTTAGGCAGCAACTCAATTTATAAGAGTAGCTACATCCACTATCACTTGGCTAATGTTAACCACCAACAGGCAAATAGGTAAAAAGCTATCACTATCAGCCAGCATTCTCCCAGAGAAATAATAAGCTTCTCTCTCTCTCTCTCTCTCTCTCTCTCTCTCACACACACACACACGCGCACCCACAATGGAGGGGGGGAGTGCTATATGCGACCTGAACAAATGTAAAATTCACATTATTTCTAAAAACTAAACCTATTCTAGAATTTTAAATAATCACTAACGGGTAATAAAAGACAAAGCAATGTTAGTTAAAAAGGTAAAAAGCATAAATAAAAAAGGAATAAAAATCATATTCCAGGTTACTAAAAGGTTAGAAATCAGGTAAAATTCATAGTGTCAAACTACCTTTGCTACAGACAACAATTGAACCCAAACACAATAGCCCACCATGAAATGCAGCATTGCCTTCTCAAGTTTATACCTGAAAAACTGACAATTTGAAGAAAATTCAGTATTTAATTCACCTCGGAGTCTCAATCTCATGCCCCTCTATTCCCTGTAAAAGTATTGTCAGCTAGAGAGTTAGTACTTAATGGAGCAGGATGGCCTTTTAGAAGATATGGCGACCTTAGAAGTTGCCACCTGTCTGCTGCCCTAGCATGGCACTCTCTTTTAGAAGGCCAGTGTTAAATCTCAAAGGAGAAAGGCTTCTCCCCCGGCTCAGGGCCAAGTTCTCAAGTCCACAGCTAAAAAGCTGGATGAGGATGGGGAATTTTTTTAATCCATCAGAGTAAATTTAGATCATGCATACTGAATTTGTTCCTTGATTTGTAAGTGACATGTATCACTTTCTGGGTATTAAGGTAAAAGTCTCTAGTCATGGCTATTAAACTAGGAGAATCTTGAACTGAACTCTACCCAGAGAACAAATGTGAAAATAAGGTAATTATGAATCATTGTCTTAATGAAGTCAGACCCTTTCTTCATTTTAATTGATATGCAAGACAGGCCACAAGACAGGCCACAAAACAGTCTGACAACCATGAAGAACCATGCAATGGGTTACTTGTGGGGCTGCTATAGTAATCCCCTATCTGCAAGCAACAACTAGGACCTAACACAGCATTTATCGAAGACCTGTGACTGGCTTCAGCATAAACAGATTGGTTACCAAGCAAAATCCTACCAGTGGAAAATCTGCTCTGGGCAGGTTTAGGTTTATGCTTCTCCTGTCAAATTAGCTATAATAACTTGCCATCAACACATTAAGCCTTCTTTAAGGGTTTGTCATTTAGTTTAGCAAATGTCTTTAAAATGCATTACATTTCTACAGCAATTTAAATGTTTACCTTGACATTGCTTTTCTTACTTCCCTCAACAAAGCAAGGATGTACTCTTTATTAGAAAACAACTACTTGCATCAAAATTGTCCTCTGGTGTCCTGCTTTCCAAAGTATAATTATTAAAAGGCCAGGAACATAAGCTAAGGTGAAGGGAACTTGTTCAGTTTTTACTAAGACTAAATTTAAACTATAAGCCTTCATTTAACATGGAATTTTATCCTGCTTCAAGTCTCAAAAGGGAACATTACAAACCCCAAAGATGAAAACTACTTGTCTCCTTTAAGAGTTATCGGAATAGCATTATGCTGAAAGTGACATTCTGTCTATGTTCTGTCTGTTAACGCAGCACAGACTTGTTGGCCAACTGCAACTGGCTGTAAGTCCTTATCGCAAATAAAACTATTTTTGTGCCATTTCTATTTTTCACTTAAACGTCACCAGCTCAAGACCTGTCAAGTGTTCTGTTGCCAAGACTCTGCCTGTCAGAAAGGTCAGCATCCAGTACCTTCCAGTTGGGTCCCAAAGGGCCTCTTTTGGTCTTGGCTGACTGGAATAATGCTGGGTCTTCATCAGCTTTGTAGTCCTGCAAAGCAAAACAAAGTCAGAGGCAGCAAAGAAAACCAGAGAAAATTCTTTAACATTGCCAGAACAGCTCTTTGCAGCTACTAGAACACATGACAGAAACCAATTAGGTTTACTGTGCTTTTGCATAAAAGCAGGAAAATGCTTCTATGTGACATTACATTTTCAGTTTGGTTCTCTTTGCTTTAAATTTTTACCTTAAGGCAAAATGACTACATAATAAAAAAGTAATAAAAGCCTTGGTTAGCAGTCCAACACTGGTTACTGGATAGCCATCTCCAAGAATAAATCTTCCAATATTTTTCAATAGTTCCAGTATTTTGATATATGTATAATCACATTCAAGAAATAAAACATTACCTATGCCGGTTTTGACGATACCCAAAGATGATGACATTGGACTCTTAATGTCCGCTACAGTCATTACTATGACTGGGAACACAGGTCAGAACTATTGATGCTCGGCACTCACCATCTCTTTCACGGTTGGGCCTTGGGTGGATGACTCAACTAGAAAGCCAGCTTTTCCAAAACCTTGTCCAGAGAGACATGAGGCCCATATACCCCAGCCTCCTCACAGAAGAGGGACTGTACTCATGGCAGCCCCTCCTTGTCAAAGGAGGCGAGGGATGAGTTTATGACTCCTTATGGGAATATCTCAGTTATATGTCAAGTCACAGGGGAACTGCGCCCAAATTTAGGTTTTATGCAAGGTTCTAGTGTGTGTGAATTCTATTTCCCTTAACATACTCTTCCTGATAGAATGAGTAAAATGAACGGAGTAAATCTTTTTAAACCTGTCTGCTGTACAAAAGTTCTTTCGTCATTACTACACATACATACATACATGCAACCTATGGAAAGAAAAATTATCTTTGAAGAGCTAAAGTTCAGGTTTAAAAAAAGGAATGAGTTGTAATAGGAATAATTAACAGAGTTCAGTTGGTTAATTGAAAATACTGCATAGGGAGAGAGCCCTTTCTCTCCTGAGCAGGATTTCTGAACCAGGAGTCCTTCACACCATTTGTGGAGAAACCACATCCATTGGTGAAAATCCCCAGACCAGTCAAATATGAAAAATCACTGTTCTAGAGTTAAGGGCGGTGTAAGTACTGAACATACTCTGAAGTATAATACAAACTTTCACAAATCAATGAAAACATGCTGAGAAGCAGCCAATCAAGACTTAATAGTTATTCAGTAAATGCATATGACATGATGATAATTCCTGAAGAAAAAGTTATAATAAAGTATGTGAGGAATAAAAAATCTGAGGTTCAGGTAGACAACAAAACTAAAAATATTAGGTAAATACGTGACCCTACTTGAAGCCTGTCTAAAGGCTGTCTTCTAAGAAGCTATAAAAAGGTCCAACGATGGGCTAAACTTATTACACAAGCAAACTTAGCAGGCCAGTAGCAATGTGGTGTAACCACAGGCATTAGGTCAGCATTATCCAGGAACGACAAACTGGGATGACTGCAAGGATCAGACAACTGGAGTTACTTCATGTGTCTGGGCACTTAAGCAGAAGGTTCAATTACTGTCATGAATTCTGAAACTCTTGTTTTGAACCACACCCTAAAAATTAACATCTTCACTGTTGACTGAGAAAAATATCAACTGCACAGGGTGGTCTTAATATCAGGACCCAGTGAGAACACAGCTACTATGCTAACACCAATAACCATAGATTTCCATAAAACATTTCCTTCTAGGTCAGAAACTTGAAATTGAAACCCCCAAATAAGCTCATTTTTCTCCAAAACTTAAAATATTTAACATCATATCAAATAATCACTTTGACATCATCTCCCTCAATCAAGGTCTATTTATTTAACAGCCATCATATATAAGGTAGTACACAGGATGCTAAGAGGTAGTCCAAGGGGTAAGGAGACTCAACACATGGTTCTGGCTCCTAGAAAGTCACAGTCCAGTTGAGAGAAAGACAGGCAAACCAAGAAAAGGGAACCGAAACTCAGGGAGTACATGTAAACTGCCAACACAAACAGAGAGAAGAATTAGTCAGAATCAAAACCAACCAACACTAGCCAAGAAAATATATTTTTTTAAATGAGTTTTCACACCCTTTTTAAAAGTAGAAAAATCTTTGTACTAAGGTGCATTATGTTAACATTATTTATGATTAGATCTTAATTATCTATACAATGCCCAGAGGTCTGGCCAATGTTTCATGACATTTGAGGGAAAATACTTTTTTTCTTTTTTACCAACTGGGGTGTGACCTTGCTGTGGGCACGGCGCTCAAAAATAAAATTTGTTTTTTCAAAATCTGAGATGTTATGGACCCTGGCATGATTTCAACAATATATACCACATTTCCTGAACCTAAGAGATAGAGGATGCGCCATTATTTTATGGACCATTAAGAAGGAAAACATTCAGCCAACAAAACATGCTATAACTGGAAGACAGATCCTGAATCCGAATATATTAAAATATGGGGGGAAGCAATGAAAGAAAAAACTGCAGAACCTGCCTGCTCTCGGAGAGAAAGGAAAAACAAAATCCACGAAACAAAATGCACACAAATATCAGCAGAGCTAAAGGAAAAAACCACTGATGAAATATAAGGGTAGTACATAAATTAAGAAACAAATAATATAAGAAAAGCAAGCTTGGTCTAAATTGTGACCAGCATAAATTATACTCATGTAGGGATAAATTAAGAGGTTGACCTGCCCCAGGTGATAGGCCTAAGCATAACTGTGGCACCAGTGAAAATGAAAATGTGAGGGGATGGATTACACAGACTTTTTTGACAATACCCCTTTCTCCTTCCTAACCCCAGCTCCATATCAAGGCAACAACTTCAGAGATTTTCAATACCTATTTGACATAGATTAATTAACTGAAGAACATGGAATAACACTTTGAAACTTCTCCACTCTGGACCTAACTAATACATTGTTCCACAAAGTGTATTTCTGAGCCTTCATTATTAATGCTAGTTGCTTGTTGGATGCTTTTCTGAACTATGAATGCACAGAACTATAGAGGTGAACTGAACCTTGAAGACCATCCAAGCTACCTCATTTTACAGATGAGGAGACCACAGCCAACAAAGAGGTGGTATGGCTCCCCTAGGACTTCAACACAAGGCTTCTTAGCCTCTCTATCCTGGGCTCATGCTGGTACACTGCACAGGAGAGGCACAGAAGGGTGTCCACAAGTGCCAGATAAGCAAAACACATTTTTAAAACACCAAGAAGCAGTAGTACCAGATACCAATGTGGATTTTCCTATAAGAAATGAGTGTATGCATATAAGATATTATAAATACATACACATATATCTCCAAAGCTAAGTCTTCTCTCTCTGCTTTTTTCTTCTGAATACAAAGAATCATTAAAGATATACCAAAAATGTAACAAAACCCAATTATTAACAATAGTACCTTAACTTTGACAGATGAGGATAATACATCTTGTCAAAACCTAGGAATTTTTGTGCTTTTTTATGTTAGCTCGAATACGTAAATGTTTAATCAGCTGAATTAAGTAGCAAGATATTAAAAAGCAGGAAGCAGGTGTAGTTTTAACAACCTCACTTCTGTATCTCTGTAACAAACATTTAATTTGTTGAACAGTATCTTCTTTGCTACAATTTTATTGTTGGGTATCTAGTTTGGTCTTTCTGTATTTGAAAACTGGCCGATTTATAGCCGTATCACAATGAACAAATATATTCCTTCATGTATGACAGTTTCGGCATACAGAATGCAACCTCAGCTACCAATTATAGCTGCAAATGAGCAATAGTGTGGAATGAGACAGCCTGCTGGCTTTGTTAGTATTCTGTCTCCTTTGGGATCCCATGGGGAAAGGGGAGGCTCTGATGAAGAGAAGCCCTTGGCTCATGGTTTATTGTGCTTGCCACCAGCTGCAGACTTCTCATCTCATTAGTTCTTTTAGAATACTGTGGGTGAAGACAGCTGTAGCCTACTTGAGTCTTCAGCTCCTGGGTATTCTGAAGGCTGAATTTGCTATGCACTTTCTGTAATCCTTGGGAAAAAAGAAAGCAAATTCACTAGGCAATGCATTTGCAAAAGGAGTTTTTAAAAATCACATTTAAAGGTAAAAAATCTTATTGCTAAGGTGCACTGTGTTTAAAAAAATTTTATGATCAAATTTTAATTATCTGTATAATGCCCAGAGGCCCGGCCAGGATAAGGGCTTAGTAAAACCATCATTATCAAGTTAGGTGTAATGTCCCTAGACACTATTCCCTCCACCAATACTAGTGCCTGAACAACAGAAAAACACAATGGTATCGGCATAACCTAGATTCGAATTAATATTAACAAAACGATATTTAATTGCAAACTCTTAAGCAAAAAAGAAGGCAAGTGAAAGTCAAGACACCCTTTGGAGAACACATAAAATATAATGTGGTAAATAAATGGATTACTGAGTCTCCACGATGGAGCTACAGAATACATTCATTCAATTCTTGTAAGTGCCTATTTTCTGTCAATGGAATACAAAAGTTGTGCTGCCTTTTGGGTATCTGTTACTCACCACAGCTCTCAACAGAAACTAGATTCCTTTTTAAGACAAAGAATATTAGTTTTATGAATCTTTTAGCACAGAGCCTGTCCCCTACAACAAAAGTGCAAAATCTGTGCTGAGCCAACCTAAATGTCCTTGAGCTCAGATTTAACTCATGATTAGGAATAGAGAAGTGAGAAGGAGGTTGGGGGACAGGCTGATAGGAATTTCTTGACAGCTTGTGGAAAAATCAAGATGAACTCCAGACACCAGAAATTGCTTAAAGAACTATGCAAGGGTTCCACAGGTGAGTCCAAACGTAACTAAGGAAAAGTGGACCTAAACACAGGCATTAGCAACTCCTAGACATCTGCTTATAAAAGGGCATGTCCTGCACCCCTGCAAAAAAGAGAAATAATTCTACAGGGTAAACACAAAAACTTGAGAGTGATATTAGGATCCTGCAGCCCGCTGTAAAATGCTTTCCTTCAGCATAACATGATTAATTAGGTGTCTTTCAAATAGCTCAAAGATAATCACTAAGTTTAAAATGCACAGGTACTGCTGCTCAACTTAGCAAAGCTTATTTCCTCTAATCACATCCTAAAAGTAAAGACCAAGATGGGCGGGGGGGAGGGGGGAGCTGAATTAAATATGAAGATAAATATCAGACATCATTTATTCGCACTGCCCTGCAGTTTCAGTATTGTGGCACTTAGAAAACAAGTAGTTCCTGGATCCTATCACCAATGACCTAGTGCACAACTAACTGGAGCTGACAAAATTCAAGCCAGACTCCAAAGAGGAAGCCCATTAATAAAATATGTCTGCATTAAAATTTGTCGAGAGCAAAAAACAGGGGTGTAAAGAGAAATAACATTTACTAACTTGTTTAAGAAACACATTTCAGGAGTTATTTTCAAATAAACAGCTTTTTTTTTTTTTTCTATTTTTAATTACATCTCCCCAATGACTCCTCACCCTTTCAGGTTCCCGCAGAGTACCATTAATATAGTATAAGTAAATCTCATTAATTCAGGTTCTACCACCTTGGAATTCATAATAATTCGGACAGGGGCTGGACTGAAGTTTATCTTTGCATGATCTATGAAAAAAGGATTTGCTACACAAATTAATAGAGTAACAAGATCTCAGGAGAGCTGTTTAAACAGTTCAGAAGTGTTTTAGAGCAATTCTGAAGCATCATTTGCATATAATTATTATGCTAATTACAAATCATTCTTATCTATTCATTAAAGCAGATTCCCAAAGGACCACTAATTGTCAATAACTTGTTGGCCTAGTTTCTGTTACTGAATGTATCTCAGAGGAACAAAACTGCATTAAAAAATATTCTCTAATTCAGCCCTCTCATTAATCCTTACTGGTTTTCCACCAATGACTCCTCCTAAAAAGTGAATTTTTAAACAGCATTGAGAACTGAGAAATCAAGCCTACGCACCTGAACAGAACGCTTTTTTGTAACCTTTCTACTCTGATAGAGACCTGGGTTTGTGGGTGTGGATGGGGTGAGACTGGCAGACAGAGGTCTATGGCTATACCACCCCGAACGTGCCTGATCTTGTCTGATCTCAGAAGCTAAGCAGGGTAGGGCCTGGTTAGTACTTGGATGGGAGAATGGTGGACAGACAAGGGAAGACAGAGGCTGTCAACAGAGCTCTGTGCTAAAAGGTGGCCACAGCCTAGAGCACTGCTAGAGCTCAGGTAGCACAGGCTAGAGCACAGGTAGGCCAATCGTTTCTTTCATTTTCTCATCTTATCCATTTCAGAGCCAGAGACCACCAACACCGTTATGTTTATGAAGGCAGACTCCCAAAGCCTTTGAAAGTTACAAATTAATAGAGAGCAAGAGAAATCAGAATTTCAGCTGTGAAAAGAGGTTACGACCAAAAGCCTGACATGACAGACAACACACACTATAACCCAGCAGGAAAACCAAAATAATTGTGCTCCAAATGAGATGGGCAGGTGAAGCGAAAAGGAGAAAGCCCTGGTGGGTGGGAAAAGGGGTTCCTGGATATGAATACGCCGGGGATGCTGGGCTACTCCTCAGGGTAGGTGGGCTACTTTGTTTCATGCACAAATATTTACTATAATCATTACTATAACATTATATTTACTATTACTGTATGTTTATTATAGCATTTAAAAACGAAGATTTTAAAATAAGTTATATCAACAAGTCAATTTTGCTAAAAGTGCTTGTTAAACATTATATATTTTAAAATTAAGTCTCATGCCTGAAATGTAAGAATTATGTTTAGGAAAGTTTTAACACAAAATGCAGTTATTTCTTTAAATGACAGATCGTAGAACATATTACATCAAATTCCTTAAACTAAAATGGGGCGGGGGGAAGGTGTCCTATTTAAAATTCACAGGTTGACTTTTACTCTCCAGTAAAATGTCCAGGTTGGTTCTTGATCTCACCTTTAGACAAAGAAGCTCCTAAATCCCAGGACCTCATTTAACCCAGAGCATGAATTCAACAAGCATTAAATAGGAAATAACTGCGGGAAAAATTTATAATTTTTTTTTTAACAGTAAGAGCAAAATCTGATAGGCAGCATCATTCTTGCTACTATTTTTGGAGTACTTATGTGCCAGGCACACACATTCTCTGTTAACCCTTACTATGTAGGAACAAAGGTACTGCCATTCCACTGGGAGTGGGGAGTGAAAATGCCCAACTCCACCTGAACTCGGATGCGGCACTGTTGACACTCAGGCCAACCACAATACATTATTGCAAAAATAGGATGTAATTTACACTTGATCATTGATAAGACTCACTTACTTGACGGGATCTCAGCCTAGAGAACCGTCTCTAAGAAAGATTGTTGAAAAGGAGCTCTTATAAGGAATGCACTTTTAAAACTCTATTTGGAGCTGTTTAGTGTTTAGGTTAATTTCTTTAAAAACACCTGCCATTAGCTGCTAAAAATACTTTTTTTCTAACACTTAACCAAAGAATTTTTCCCAGCCAGGAAATGGAGAATTCTACGGTTTAGAATTCTACCACTTCCACTACCCTACCTACTTTTTATACTTTTAAAAGATGGAAGAGATTAGAAATAAACATTAAGTTAATAATGGGGTCTAGTGAAAAGGTATTTTCTGCAAAATATGCTCATACAGATTTTAAAGAGAAATTTAAAAATCCTTGCTAAGATTTAAGCAAGCATGTTATAAGCAATATGCTATTTTCCCACAAGAGGGCACTGCCATCCAATTATGTCTTCAAATACGTGGAGCATTCTCTAAATCCACTACCGGATGCAAATATAAGTGTTATGAAAGCACGTGTCCACGTAAGGCAAGAGGAGAAAATGGGAAACATTTTTACATTTCTTTTTAATAAGAACCGTGCTAACATTTATATATTCTTTGAGCATGGAGAGGAAAAAAATCTCTGTAACTTACACACAAAGGATCTCAACAATGATTTGCTTCACAGCATAGCAAACATAAGCCAAGCATCTGGCGAGTGGAAATTGCTTAAGCAAAAGCAAAAATCACTGCTACCTTAAAATCTGAACTTGAGTTGTGTTTTGTTCCTGAGTTAAGAGAGGCTACCATAACAAGTTAGGAGCTGGGTCACAATTCTCACCTCTTTCTAACACACATATCAATAAAGAGCTTTTAGGTCTCTCACACATATACCAGGGACAAGTTACAAACTTTTAAAAGAGATGAATGTCTAGGTTCACTTTAATGGTGAAAGGAAGAGGTACTCTGCTAGACTGAGTGCCTGCTCACACCAAGGAGAACAACCGAGGAAGCATTTGGCAACCACAGGCTCTCCTCCGACTTGCTGGGTCTCAGCCATAGACTTCTAATAAACAAAAGCTCTTCTCAGGGCTAAGGAACTGGGTAGCCACTACACAGCTCTGAGAAGCAGAAAGCCCTTCTTAGGAAGTAAGCGGCAGCAGTTGGAACAAAAGTAACATCCAAAATGCAGCAGCTTTTTGAAAGCTGTGAGACAGAACGAACTAGAACCACGGTCGATGCTGCCCATTTAAGGTTATCATCTCCCAAAGGTTAATTC
This sequence comes from Pteropus alecto, assembly GCF_000325575.1. Classification (NCBI taxonomy): domain Eukaryota; kingdom Metazoa; phylum Chordata; class Mammalia; order Chiroptera; family Pteropodidae; genus Pteropus; species Pteropus alecto. The sequence goes on from NW_006430462.1 coordinate 2,356,787, forward strand.
CAAGATCTCCTAGGTTGACCCATTTAAAAAAGGTTATTTTTATAGTTCAAAAGCTGCCATATATTAACAATTTCACACGGTCTGATCTAATTTATAACTTTTTCCAGCCAGATTTCACTGTTTTTAATTCTAAAGAGGAAAAAAATTAATCTTATAAAGATGATTTAGAAAGTGTATTTTATGATTCTCAAATTTCTTTAAAATTACGAGGTTTTTTTCTAAAGGCAGTGCAGTAAAGCATATGTTGTCAAGACTATCTACTCAAATGTATAACATCTGGGCACTGTCTCGCAGAATGTCTGATCAAAAGAAAAGATATGCCTGAATCCTTCCTAGAGCACAGAAAACAAGTACTGCTTAAAGTATAACCAAAACTTACAAGCCTAAATAAATTAAATGAAGTTTCATCAGCTTTCCAAGGCTAACATTAAAAAAAAAGTATCATTAAAAAGGGCAATAACTTTAAAACAATATACACTCGTGATTTAAAATACTTAAAAAGTGTCAGATTGCTCAACACTCAAACGATGGACTGGAAGTTCAAAGTGAAAACAGTTAAATGGATGGTAAAGCAAGTCTTACATGTTCATTTGCAAAAGCAACCTGAATTTCAGAAAATCAGGTACTGCTTAGCATATTTCTGCTCTCAACTAAATTGAGACTGTGCTGCCTACCAAAACATATACACCAAACAAATGGATCATAACCAAAGAACAAGTGGTCAATGCTAGAAAGAATAAGCAAAGAGCACAAACTTTAAAAGTCAATTCACTGACATCACAATCCGTACAAAGATGATCAGGGGACTTCTACAAGAGGCGTAGATGAGCGGCTTAGATGTGTCCAACAACCCCATTGTCTTTTGATATGCAATTAAATGCGCAGGGCTCTTCATTTAATAACATAAAACACTCCAAACCTTCCAGCTCTAGTCCGCTTCTGAATCCAGACTTTGGCTGCAGCCTGGAAACCAGCACTGGTCTTTATCAGTTGTGAGAAAAAAAGCCCTCTGGTGGAGGGGCACTCAGCACTGCATACTACACAAGCAACAGATGGAACAAAGGAACTCCAAAGTCATTTAGAAACACTTTAATGTGTTCACTGATTAAGAATCTTTCACTCTCTTCAGACAGATACAATTATTCCTTTATCTGGAAAAATATTTACCATGCTGCCACAGAGCAAACAGCAAGTTCCAACAAATGTTTGCTAAATGAACATATGAGAAAACATAAGAGTGGTGTTCTCTACAATGCCCACACCAAAAGACACCTTAGGGCTTCCAGGCCTTTAATTCTAAATGCACATATGCAAATTTCAAAAAAAAAAAAAAAATGCCAGAGTTCAGCAGCTATGGGAGGTGATCAAGACCACTGAGATGAAAACTGCTATTTGGACTAGGAAAGAGGGATGGAAGAATAGGTGGTTGCTTGTTCATTTTAAATAAGAATGCTCTCAAAGGATTGCAAAAGAAGGAACATCATAGAGTGAGATATTCTAAAAAGACAAAAATAAGTCAGCAACCCTGCTTTTGAGTCCTGGTTCCCCTTCCACTAGGTATGTGGCTCAGGGAAAGTTACAGCACTAACCTGGGCTCAAGCTCCTTAGTAAAAAGAAAGGCTGGTGTAAATGTTTTAGACCAGCCTCCAATTGAGATTCTTCTGCTTCCAAAATCCTAGAAGGGTGCCCACTCCACAATCTTCATCATTAATAGTGCAGGAGAGCACACCCCAAGCATTGCCCATGCACAGGAAATCACTGGGAGAGCTGGGGGGAGCCCTGAGCCCCACCCAGGGAGAGGGCTAAGTAAAAATGTGCATTTCTAACAAGCTGTCTGTGGGCAGACCTCCCTTAAAATGGAAAGGGGCTCAAGCCTTTAGGCCCAAGTCCTGGCTACAATGCTCTCCAGAGGGTCCTTGTCAAGGACCCTAAAAAGAACCACTTAGCTTCCAAGAAATGTTCAGAAAACTGGAACAGTGGGCAGATCTAGCCTACGACTGGGATCCATGCAGACCCTACTTCATGGCCATGGTGGAGGTGTTCTCCAAAGGAGGTCAAACAAGGTGGGAGAGGCTAAGTGAGCTATACTGAATGGAGGTGACTGCAAGTACTGGTAGGGAGGATAAGATTTATCAGCAGCCCATCTTCCCACCTGGAAGTGCCTGTGTCCCCTGGGGTGTCAAGAAAAGAACTGAGACTATAAGTAGAGCCACACTTTGCACCAGCTGCTCTGCTCTTTCTGAAAAAGCTGCTCAACTGAAGTGTTATGCTAGAAAGAGTGGCACAGGGTGGCTCAGAGTCCCAGCAGTGGTCACGACCCAAGGACCATAGTCCAGGGACAGGAGACTGGCTATGAGGCACAGGCATCAGGGCTGCAGGGTGGCTATAGCGCTCTAAGCTCACAGGTTAGGCGGCCCCTCCCCACTGTTCTCCAGGGGTGTACAAGTGCAAACGAGAAGAGGGACCAGGAAAAAGAATGGTGACTTGGGGTAAATTTGACATGGCGATTATACTCACTGGCAAGCAAGAAGAAAGATGGGAGTAACAATTGCGGCAGAAGGGGTTAAAAAGGTCAAAAGAGGAGGTATGAATGAAATTTGAACCTTATCTTATGAGCACAAGCTTACCGGGTCACCTGCATTAAAAAGGCCCCTCAAGCTCTCCAGGAAGTCCTCATGAGGAACCCTATCAATCAGAGCACACTCTGCACATACTTTCTGTGACTCAGAAACAAGGCACATGACTTTCGAGCTTGTGTCTCCTCCTTTTAGGAATACCGTCTTCAGTGAAACACCACTACAGTTATAAAACTGAGCAGCTCTTGGTTTTGAAATGCCTCATTTGGGAAAAACTTTTCATCACAAATTAGTATATTCCAATATGCTGAAAGATGAGGAAAAAAAATTTCACTGCCTCTTTAAAACTTGCCACATTTTAATATGAAATAGGTCTATATTTTTAAACTAAATCCCCCAATTTAATACTTTCATATCATTTACATTTGCTCATTACTGACATTTATATCAATTTACGGCCAGTGAGCCTTAAAAATTTGAATTAAATATTACTTCTACTAAAATATCCTTGGAAATTATAAAAAGTCACATAGCATGTATTACAGATGAAGCATATACTATAGAGGAAAGCTAATACAATCCTTTCTGGTTACATATAAATATCTAAAAATGTGCTTCCAATTTCCTTTTTTTTCCTATAAAAAAAAAAAGAAAGACAAAACCCAAAACCTGCTCATTTTCTTTCAAATTACTTCCAAAAACGAAGGGTCTCTCTGATGTTAATCATGTGTACACTTCGGCTTACACTTTAAAGAGTCTTCCTCTCCTGGGAAGTGACTTTTGTATACAAATCATGGAAAGCTACTTAGACAAAGTGCTGGAGATGATTAAAAGGGGCCAGATTCAAATTTATACCTTAAAAAAAAGCAGAAGCAGATGTCAACTGACTCATTTGTGTATATTTTGGAAACGAGTTGGAGACATGCATGTGCATTTCATCAGGACATTTAAAGAATTCTCAACTTTTTATTGTGGTTATGTATCAACGACAACTTTAGATATTAAAAAAACTTTAACACTTATATTCTGGTATTTTATGTTGGATACCTTAACTCCTATTACAATTTGATCAAACTAAAACACTTTTTAATCTTACAAAAATACATTTGCTCATTTAGAAATGGCGGAATTTTCAGAATTAAAGGCACATCATACATACTTCACCATCTAGGATTAGTAAAGATGGAACTGAAGTAGCATTTTGTGCATTTGATATTTAATGATAAAAACTTCAATTCCTTGAAACTTTTAACACCACAGAGGGGAAAAAAATCCACAATTTCTCTTTGATCCACCAAACTGTTACTGAAAAGCTCATTCTACGTCAGGCTCAATAATGAGTGTCTTGCTAGATCCTGGCAACACAGAGATGATTTAGTAGAGGTCAGGCCCCCTAGGGGTTCTTAATGTACTGAGGAATTCTTTTCAGAAGTGATACCTTTTCAGAAGTAGGTTAGATTTGAAATGGGGAAGAGGATTGGAGCAAGAGGGTGTGTTCTGCTGGAACAGAGAGTGCTCAGTGACTGTTTGAATGCTAAGCAGAAAGAGATTTCCTTCTTAAAGGATATAACATCTAAACACTTCACTACAATGCCTCGTTCTCTGGACACACAAAATCTGCTTTATAAGGTGGTCAAAAGAAACTGGATGCGGACCTTTATACAGAAATCCTAGACTGCTCAGCTTGTTTCCTTAGGTAATGATATTATCTTATAGAAAATTACAAAGCACAGTGGGTACACTAACAGCTCAAACAGACTTTCCATAAGTCATCAATAAAAAAATAATCCATATATTTAAATACATGTGATTTCTTTAGCAAATTACTCTATAACCTTGGGTAATGGTAACAGATTTTTACAATAAACCTGTTCCTAGAGTTACTGTGACAATGTCTATCTTCAATTATATAAACATGTCAGAGCATTCACCCATGTATTGAGTTACACTATGGGTTTATCACATCCCTCCTATGCATGGTGAGGTACAGTTCATAAGCATGACCAAAACTAGCAAGTCTATGACAAGAAAGGTATGCAAGCTGTCTGACACAAGCAACTCGGCAAAGAGTTTAACCCTAAAAGTAATCAACAGTCACTATGAATTAAAATGTTTAGGGCTGTTTGTATTAAATCCACCTGCACTAACAGAAACCCCCACCAGGTGGAGTTAAAAGCTACAAGCTTTACTTCCAACTTCTTGCTTCCTCAACTCTCAACTATTTCAACTTTGTCCTGATTCAGGAGACTTGGCCACTTATCCTCTCAAAATTAAAGCAAGTAACATGACGGAAAAAATTCAACCATTTAAAAGGTTTTTAGAAAAAATAATCGCCTTCAAGAAAAACTAGAATTCATTAAAAATGAAATGAAAATCAATGAATTACGTCAGAGTGAGACTAAAACCTCCAAGAGTTTAGATGCCAGTCTGAACTTTGAGAGATCACCATACCTCATAAGGCCTTCCTATTGAAATCCCACCTTGCTGGCCCAATTTGTAGTTATAAAGCTCACAATTCTAGTGTCACTTTAATCCTTGAAGAACAAGTTTTAGACACTAAATATTGACTGTTGGTATGACAGACAAGTTTTAGGCACTAAATATTAACTGTTGGTATGACATACCCCCCCCCCCCACACCAATCACGTCACAATCTTGGATAAACCCCTTCCCTGAGTACAGGTAGAACTTACTACTAGCTTCTAACCAACAGACTATGGCAAAGGTGATGGCTCTCATTCCTCTGATTAGGTGACATTACGTGACCACTAAATTTGTGGTGATTTGTCATGCGGCATACTGATACACTAAGTGAGAAAAGGACATCCCCCCTATCTCTGCCACACCTCGACTCTTCCACCTTCCACCCCATTCCCCACCATCTACCTCCCCCGTGCACAAAAGAATCCCTATTACCACTCTTACAAAGTCTTCTTGGACACCTATTAATAAGTTAATACAATTTTGTCTCCCTTTTACAATATCATAGATAGAAGCATAGTATACACATTCTTCTTTATCTTTTTCTCTCCACACTATCTTGGAAAGGATTTTGTATCAGCGGAAAGAGTTCTTGCTCTCTTTTAATGACTGCACTGAACTCCATCATATGAGTAAAACCATGCGCTTAATCAGTTCCCCATTGATGAAGGGAGACATTTAGACTTCAGACTGTTCCAATTTTACGTTAATACATTTGTCACTTCACACTGAATAGGATCAATTCTTAGAAGTGGAATTTTACTGGGGTCCAAGGGCATGTGCATTTCTCATTCTTCCACATGGACTGTACCAATTCATACTCCCTCAGACAACGTGAGTGCCTGTTTCCTCACCCCTTGCCAACCTAGATGTTATCAAATTCACTTTCAATTTACACGAATTCTTGACTCACATAGGTTAGTTGCATAATTATCCTCAAATTCATCATTCGACAAAGATTTATGAAGGACCCACTCTCTGAAAAGGGGATGGGTTCCTGAACACAGAGAAGGAGACACATCAATGACATGAACAAGAGCAGAAAGTCAGCAGAGGGGAAAACTGTTTCTAATAGGGGTTGCAGAAGAAGTGGAATCTGACTGAGATCCTGCAGAACACAGGCTTTGGACAGGGGAAGGCGTCCTGGGAGGAAGGCCAGGACAAGCAACGTGCCAGGAGAGGAAAGTCCAGGACATGGTCAGTGGCAGACCAGTTCGTGGAGAGGAAGACAGTGCTCAAGCGGCAACTCAAAGAGTGACAAAGCAGGGCCTTAAGCTTGGAAGGAACCAAGAGTCAGTGGAAAAAACAGTGGATTGAGAGTTAGAATTTCTACTTCTGGCATTAGCTAAATGATTTTAAGAAAAACTAATTTATCTGGGTTTGTTTCCTCACTTGTAAAACAGAGAGGTTAGCCCTGAAACCAAACTTTCTGCAGCTGCAGAACTGTGTGTTCGAAGTAAATTTTACAGTGAAGACTAATGTCAGACGAGTAGAACTGTGCTGGGAGAGGGAGACAGAGGGAACTTCTCAGCCTCATGTTCCAGTCGCTCCATCCTGACAACACGAATGGGCTCCAAAAAACTCAGGATTATGCAAAGCACAGTTTGAAAGCAACCAGGCCTAAGTAGCCAAGGTTCCCTTCGACTCCAAAAATTATTCCAGCTTTTCCCTCAGTGCTGTTAAATAATGCATTTGTACCTTAGCTTCTATTACATTTGCCTATAATTCATTCACTGATTTAACGCACATTCACGAATACCTACTAAATCTCAGGCGCTGTCTTAGGAGCTAGAGAGATAGTGGGTAACTACACAAAGATTATTCCCTCTGAGGTTCAATTTCTATTTGGAAGGAAGAGAGAGAATGAGGGTAAGAGGGAAAAATGTAATGAGTGTGGGAGTGAACTACTCCACCCATCAAAATTCTATTCATCCTCATGTTACTACTCTTCTATTCAGTCTTTTCAGATTTTCATCCTCATTAGGTCTTTTCTCTAAAATCCTGTAGCACTTTGGACCATGTGTAAGCCTCTGCCATTTGTTAACTCTGTCACTGTACTGGGCTTGTGTCACCCAGATTGTAAACCTCTTGAGAATACTAAACCAATCTTGGATAGCTCTGGCAGGGCTAGGCCAGCAGCACAGACTGAGCAGCCATTAGATACCTATTGACTGCTATGACAACACTGCCATTTTAGAATTGCAAATACATTCTTAAAGCTTTCTTTTCCCAACCCCTAGGATTAAAAATTTTCAAGGAACATAAAAGAGCAGGATCACATGAACATATTAACAGAAAACCAAACTGGATCTGCTAAAAGGTAAGGATGGCCAGGTGATCCAGGTGCTTGCAACAGAAGCTAATTCTAAGACAAATATTAACTAGTCAAGGTCAAATAGATAGGGTAGAACCAGAAGAGCTTGTGTGTTGCGGTAACTGTGGCAACAGAGTGAACAGATGAAGATGTGCAGAAGAAAAGGGCAGATCCAGCCCACTAGGTTTCCTGCCCACCTCCCGGCTAGAATGGGTGCCAGGCCCTACAACTCCCCCGCCAGAGCAGCTTAATGTTCTGCTCCTCACCCCCAGGCTTAAAAACTTCACAGGCACCATCACCTCTTACCACAGAGTTCCCCTCTCCCTTTTTATAAGCAGAAAATGTTCACATCAGGATTCCTTTCTTACTGACAAAAGGAATGAATTCCTATATGGCATTGGTTGTACTTTTAGTATCCACAACTTAGAAAACAAATAAACAAAAAGCTACTGTGACACAAATATTCGAAACAGCCCTATTCACAAAAGATGGAAACAACCCAAATGTCCCTCAACAGATGAGTGGATGAATAAAACACGGTATATCCATACACCGGACTATTACTCAGCCAAAAAAAGGAATGAAATAATGACACATGCAGCAACATGGATGAACTTTGAAAACATCATGCTAAAGTAAAAGCAGCCAGACAGAGAAGGCTACATATTGTTATAATTCCATTTACATATTCCATTTACATATCCAGAATAGGTAAACGCAGAGACAGAAAACAGATTAATGGTAGCTAAAGGCTGGAGGATGGGAGCAGGAGGGAGTGACCGTTAGTGGGTCCAGGGTGTCTGTTTGGGATGATGAAACTGTTCTGGAACTAGATGGTGGTGATGATTGTAAAACACTGTGAATGTACTAAATGCTAATGAACTGTACATTTAAAATGGTAGATTTTATGTTAGGTGTATTTTATCACAATAAAAAAGATACTGCGAATCCAATAAACTTAAAAAACATTTATATATCACTAATCTCTAAAATGTAACTTGGAAAACAGGAGCTACAAACACTGAAAAACAAAACCACAGAGACATATTTGAATACTTATTCACTACCTAAACAATGCCTGGTGTGAACAGATTCTCAGAATTCCTGCACAACTGTAGCTAATAATAATGACAATGATGGTAAACATTCATTAAACTAGACACTGCTCTAAGTACTGGCATTTAATCCTGTAAGGTAATTAGCTCCATTTTACACAAGATAAAACAGGCACAGAGAAGATAAGTAACCTAAGACTGAAGAGCCAGGAGGTGGCAGAACCTCAGAATTTGAATCTGAAGCCTATCTTTTCAGAATGTATGTTCTCAATCACAGCTCCATGGACTCACAAGGCAGACCTCCTCATTTGGGCCCAATCCATTCTCTCTTTCAACATTTATCCACCCCAAACATTATTCCACACAGGAAACCACCCGCTCAGCCTTCGCACCTGTAATGCCTTCCACCTGGAACACCTATCCCAAGTGCTGCTGTCTTGCTCATCTGAGGCCAGCACTGCCTTCTCTCCACTCTGAAGGTTATGCTGGGGTGGAAAGAATGGGACTGAGGACCTCCAGCATTCTTCACAATCTGCCTTAATTGTTCTTACAACTTGCACTGCTGCCTGCACACATTGACTGAGAGCCCATTTTAGCCTCAGAACAAGAACAAAGAACTACACTTATGCCCCCAGCAAAACCAAAGGTGCCTTGTACTCTGCTAGAGAACATGGAATGCAAACTTATGAGCCACACAAGACTGGACCATTTTGTTGGGCCAGCACAACTTTTTCAAACACTGACAAAATAATCTGAATGCCTTCCCCAGTGTGCCATACTGTTGCTTGTATTATTTTGTGACCTGCTGCTCCAAGCATGTAAGCTGTCCTGACCTGGCCATTAAATGACTCATTCATAACTCGTTCCCAATGATTTTTCTTCCTAGCACCATTCTTGCACGTACAGTAATCATGGCTGGAATAGATATCAAGAGAAAAAATGGGCAAAACAGGTATCTGAATAGTTCTTAAAATAGAACATTCATTTCACTTCTGAAGTCCTATATAATTTCAAAGGCAGAAAAATTCCTAAAATTGAAGTAACTTCAAATCATAACCCAGCTAAAATTTAAAAACTTCTATGACAAGGTTCCCTTATCAGTGCTCACACTTCTAATTAGGGAGAGGCCCTAACAGAATCCAGCCTCTGGATTCTGAGGGTCACTGCTGGCAGCCCTAACCCCACTGATTTCTAAGAAAAGGTAGGGGACTTTTGTTTTAGAAAGTTTACATTTAAATTTCAAAAGCAAAGCAAGATGTTTAGTGTTTGGGTTATTTCTGTTCAGCTTACAGCAATGCTCAAGTTCAGAGAAGAAGCACCAAAAATAAAATGGGAAGGCTATGAAATAAAAAGCGAACTAAACACATTGTTTTTACCAGGGCAGAACAAGGGGTGATACTCTCAATTCCAAAGCTTTAGCTGTCTAGATCAGCAACGAGGAGAGTCATTGGTTGTCTTAAAATGTAAAATATCCATAGCTGTGTCCTGAAAAACCAACGCAGCACCCAACATACTATAAGAACTGAGTTAATATTAACAAATTGTGGCAAAGAAATACAAGGGCCTTATCTGGGGTGGGGCGGGGTGATGGTGAAATAAAGGTTTTTATTACTCTTGGAAAAAAACCCTTTTCATTGTTAAAAACCTAAAATACTAATATTTACATCTAATAAGAATCAAATAGAAAGCTAAATAACTGCTAAATTGAGATGTTCTACCATCAACCATTTTCCACAAATGACAACTTTAGGTCAATTTGAATTATTGAAAATTTATATGCAAATTAAATTTTTGCTTTCTTAATCACACTTTAAAAGTATAAGGGACCCACATTAAAGAAGCTCAAAGGAGAATTCTTTTGTAAATTATAGCTTCCCCTCACTCCCATGAAAATAAACCTCTATACATCTCAGGTACACTGAGATTTCTTAAAGGGATCACTTATGCAAAGGTGAAATCTACACAAAGAGCAAATCACCTCTCCGACTCTCTGGTCTTTGCGGCACAGACCCAGACCCAAGCTCCAGGCTCATTTCAGTGTACAAATGTAGGCCATAGAAGAAAGGAAAAAAATAATTTTTAGATGTAAGAGGCAACAGGTTAAAATGTCATTGAACAGTACACAGTACTTACTGTTGGTTCAACTTGACTTCGATCTGCAATATCTATGTGGACAATTTCAACAGTTTTCCATGTGTTTGGATCTAAACCATGTACCTATAAATAATAGAAACAAAACAAACTGTAGACTATTCTTGCTCAGCAAAACTATTACACTTACATATATATTCTTTATCTTGAGTCTCTTAGAGTACATTATGAGGAATAAAAAACCCAAATTGCTATTTCATTAGCTATCTGAAGTCTTGAGGGATCTAGAAATCTTTTGTTATCTCCCCACTCCAATACCCCAAATAATAAGGGAGAGGGTTGGGGTGAGGATTCTGCCAAATTAACAGAAACCTGTCACCATTATTTTCTGGTAGTCTTTAGAGATGATTTATTTAAGAAAATGTACCTGACCTATGTTTAATCCAAATGATACATGCAAAGTCCTTGTAACCTCCTAATTCCAGATAAACAAAGTGACATCATAATTAGATTTCAGGAAGCTTCACTGTATGGTCTAAAACCTCTACTGAACTTTATTATCCTAAAGCTATTGAGTTTCAGTATGATGTCAACTTCTCTACACTTCGTGTTCATTTATTTCTGAAACTCCATCTATGAACAAATTAAGAATTGTTTAAAAACTGCCAGATATACCCATTTGAAAGCTAAAAATGGCAAATTAAATCATACACAGACTAAAGCATACTAAATCATTTCATTTAGACTCTAAACTCTAGTTACTATGAAAAAACAACATGATCACCTGGAAGAAAAACTCAAGTTAAAATACTATAAATTACAACCTAAATTTATAACTTGGCACCAACAACATAAAAGCACAGTAAAAACAGAATCTACTGCAATTACCATTAATTAATTCTCCTACTTAACAATGTGTCTGTCACGAAGTTGGAACAGTTATTTAGTGTACACCAGAAAACAGACAGCTGGGCCCTCTTCCCAGAGATTCTAATTCAGTAGGTATGGGGTAGGGCCTGAGAATTTGCATTCCTAACAGGTTCACAGATGCTGCTGGTCCAAAAACCATACTTTTCAGATCCACTGGGCCAAGTACATCAACCTATATCCGGTTTCCTAAGTTCCCTGACAACCTTACCAAAAGTTAATGATTATACTGAGTCCTAATTTTCTTGTAAAAATCAGGAGCTTGTCAACATTTCTGCAAATCTTTCAAAGTACCTTCTCCATTCTGCCGTTTAGCCATTTCTCTGATATCAACCCATATCCCAGCAAAGTGGAATGAAGGTGAAAATTAAGGCAATCAATTTTGCTATGGAGAGCATCTCTGGCAAATATACAGAGATGAAAAGATGAAAGAAATCTAAACTTTAATGGCTAAAACTGGTTTTTCTGTGCTCTCTCTGCCACAGAGAAAGAAAGGTGCTGATAAAAATAGCAACCTCACCCAAGTCCACTCATGCACCAAGGCCAAGGGACTGACCGGGAAAGCCCACGTTTCTGGTTGCTCACTCACTTCGCTGCAATCTGACACACCTGGGGGTGGCCAGATGCTAGTAATGCAGGTGGCATCGCTTTTCTGATGACCAAATGGACTATGGTATTCTCATTTCCAGGGGCTTCTGCACTGAAAGCCCAGAGGTGAAACTTACATTTTCTAATGTTCCCAAGTCTGGTTTGTGCCATGTTTCAATTTTAATGAAGAAATCATCTTTCATATATTCATTCTGCAGAAAACACAACAGCAAAATGACAGTGATCTTTCACCAGTTCTTTGGGGTTCATGTCTGCAAGAGCCTTCCCTAGCATAATCATCCATGCTTTGACTCAACAAGCCTGATCCTCAAGTGACAAAGAATCATTAGCTACCTATTTTTCTAGACTTGTCAGGCAACCCAAATGCTGCAAGCTTTTAAATAATTTAAACAACCCTACTTGTCATGCAGTATACAGGGCTAATATTAAAGAGGTTGCAAGGTCTGGTGAGCATTCAAAGGAAGAAGTAAAATAAAGTCAACAGATTTGAGACAAGGCTGGAAGCCACCCATTAACACTGAGAATATGTGGTGGCGTGAGGGCTGTTGGAAGAAGCACAGAGAAGCCATGCAGCAGTGGGCAGTTTTAATAAAGCAAGGAATAGTTAAAATAATTACTGCATAAAGCACAGTTTAAAAATAAAGAGTATGTGACACAAAAACAGTTTTACTCACCGTTACAACTGAGGCATAATGGACAGGTAGGCAATAAAAGGGGAAAAATTTCAGAATATTAATTGGAGTCAGAACAATATGTCACAATATTTAATGTCATAAAGAGTAAACTACCTGAAAACAACATATAGTAGTTTATGTCTGCGAAACAGTTTCTACCCAAGTCACACTATAGGATACTTTGATTATGAAGTCATTAATTTAATGCTATACAATGGTAAAAGGAATAATATCACAAAAGCTAACCATCATTTATAACACTAATTTAGCAAAGAACAGAAAACAGTTTCAGAAGTCTGCCATATTCTTACTGTATTATGTGCCAATACTGTTATAACTACACCAGAAGACACTTCTGAGTGTGGATGACCTTTCTTTAAAGTTTCTGTACAAGCATACTTCAGAGATATTGCAGGTTCAGTTCCACATCATCCTAATAAAACAAGTATGGCCATAAAGCAAGCTGTAATCTTGTTACTGGAAGGTCTTGCCTTCAATTTCAGTATCTGCGAAATGCAATAAAGCAAAGCACAACGAAACAAGGTATGCCTGTATTCCTTTCACTTGCCTACCGCTGGAGCCTCCGTGGTCAGCAAGACCTCAACGTCGCTGTCATCTGAGAGTGAACCAATAACCCTCACAAATGTCTGGGGCGGGGACCCTCTCTTCTGCCATAGCTCATGCAGTGACTACCTGAGAACCTACAAAAGGCCTTGCTTGGTGTCACCTTTCTCAAAGGTGCTAGCACCCAGATCCCTCTCCTTATCTGGGGTGGAATGGCTGCTGAGAACCAGGCTTACTTGTTCTACAGTAGGGGTATGCGTTCCAGGCTTTCTCATGAAATACCAAGGAGCCCTCGGGAGCAATCATCCTCACGAATGCAGGAACTTTGCTGTGAAGAGAGAAATATTAGATATGTTTTCAATAACACTATCACTTCTTTATTGGCATCTATCAGACTGCTTCAAAGAGCACTGTAATGAAAGGCGATTATGTTCTAAGCTTCATGAACTCTTGTTTAAGATTGTTATCAACAGTTTTATTTTCATTCCCAAAGTAATCAGGGGGAAAATTAATATAAAAACAACAAAATGATTAAGAATACGTTTAACCATATACAGCATTTTAAAAAATTGAAGCAATTCTTTCTTATGTGCCTTTCATCTACTTCCCTAACGTGAAATCTAAGAGTTAAGTGAAGCTATTTAACGTGCACGGAATACATACAACAGACTTTCTCTCATGTAGATTACCCAAATCTGTTTCTTTTTTTATTTTTATTTTCAATTACAGTTGACATTCCATATTATTTTATATTTATACTGTTTCTTAATGCAAAAAAAAAAAAAAAAAGAAGCCCCAGAATACGGGAGTATCCCCTAAATAAGTCTTTTAATACACATAACAGAATAAATCTAAAGAAAAATGACAATATGAAGGACCTCAAGTAGAAATGAGATATTAAAACATATCCAAGTTTAAAATTGTGTAGTTTTAAAAGATGAATGTCACTTGGTGCCTCAAGTATGGTCAGAAAAGAGTTAAATATATAATACATGGTGAGCTTGTGCAAATTCGTAAGATAATCAGGAAAAATCCCAACCGATAAAAAGGACAAAGGATATCCACAAATAGAATACAACTGGTTAAAGAACAAGCAGATAAATCAGGCTTGTCAGTCTTCTAACAAATGCAAATGAAAAATGATCATTTTTATGTAAAAGGAGTTTTACATACACAGGCTTTTCACACAAACTGGATTCAACTTCCAACATCACCACTTGGAAGATGTGTGACCTTGGACATATTATTTGGCTCTGAATTTCCTCATGTGTTGAATAGAGTTCACATTATCCACTCTGCAGGGTTATTGAGGGGATTCGATCAGATAATATCTGTAATGTGTTCAGCACACTGCGCAGTACAATGAGTGCTCAATAAATGGTCGTCACTCCTTTTTAATTATAAGCTGACATGGGGCTGGGTACTTTCACCTGTCTTCTTCATTTAAATCTCCTAATAACACTGTGAGGTAAGCATTAATTATTTCATATAACAGCATTTAAGTGGCTAAATAACTATATCAAAACTATATCCTCTAACTACAAGCCCTATTACATATATATGTGTGTGTATGTATATATATATATTTTCCATATCAGAGCTGCTTCTCTGAGAAATTTCAAGCACAACTTAACTTCCTAAGCTAAGAGAAAGAAAAAAACTAAGTAAACTTGGGACCCAAAATGGACTTCCAGGCCCATAATAAGACTGAGCAGTTGACCAGACAGACACAAGATATAAGGAACCCCATTCTAGCCAGAGAGCTGTGTGGTTATAGGAGAGGTGGTGTGGATAGCCCTTTTGTTGTCTCCTCTGAACATAAGAGCAGGTACACGATTTGGAGCTTCCACTATTGTGGCTAATTAAATCACTGGAAAAGAAATGCTCAAGTACTACTATTACATATATATGGCAGTACCAGTGCGATTCCAAAGGCATCAAGAGATTTACCTGTGCCTCTACATCGTTAAAATAATAAAGGGGGGCTAATTCTTTAAGCACTTATTCTTTTCAAATCTTGGGAAGATTCATGCAAAGGGGTATAACTTCAGAAAAATTAAGCCAGTATAACTGAAAATACTATCACATTGAAAGTCAAACAATATGTAGCAGTCCAAATTATTTCTTCCATTACTAAAGAACTAGAACCAAAATCCCTTTAAATGTGGGTGAGGTCTCATCAGGGTATAATGTAATATATGTGGGTAAATTTTTTAAATACAAGCTACAAGATCATCTATCTGAGAGTATGACCAACAGATATATCAACGGTTCATTTGGTCAACTTAGAAAAAAAGCAGGAGAAAATTAGCTGTGTACTAGTTCAGAAACATATTTTAACACTATCTCATTTATTCCTAGGGTGCTCAATAGTCTAAAAACCTTAATATTCATCAGAAGTTCTAAAACAGGAGAAAATTGGTAGTCAGTCATTAAAGTTCACCAAAAGCCAAATCTACAAGAAAGCTTTACTATTTCTTCAGCTTGCTCTTAAACTGCCTATTATCTTATTTCCGAGATGTTTTTTTCCACTATATGAATTCCAACAATTCATTTTATGTTTTGAGTTAGTTAGGAACAACCAAACCTTTGAGCCAGTTTTGTTTCCAATTTACTGGCTTTTTACATTTAACAAGAGAACACTAACAACACATCTGTCCTCAATGAGAAAATGAAGAAAATGCATAACTGGAGTAAATAAAATTAAATTTCAATTCTGTTTTACAAGAAAGGAACTTTCATTAATGGCAACTTTAATATATTCTGAACAATTCAAGTGTGCTACTTATATACAACTGAGAGCATATATATCATTCCCCTACCTAGTATCCCGTAGGAAGTCACTTTGGTAAAATGCAGGAAATTCTGTTTTGGAAGCTTAGATTTCAGTCTCAGAAAAGGGACAAATATTAACTGAATTAAAAAAATGGAGCTAGACCTTCAAAAACAAATTAAGAGGGACATTCCTCCTCTTGTTCTCCCAAACTATTCACAAAATGTTCTCACAGTAAACCAGCACTCCTGATAATGCTTGCCTCAAGGTAAACATATCTAGATTTCAGCTGTTTAAGACTTAGCCACATTATAATGCCTAAGAGCACAAAGGTTCTTTGCCAATACAGAGCCTTCCTCCAACTGAAGATTATTTAAGAATATTTAACTTCAGGGTAAAAGTCAACCAAAGTGTTTTATCAATTGTGTTGAGAGGAGATAATATTAACATCTAACCTCAATATTGTTAAATGGTAGTAAACCTGTCGGTTTTGCAGTAACACCACTTTGTCATAGTGATAGAAGGAAAACAAAGGGCTTATGTGGTTTAAAAGATACATAATAAAAGACCATAACGTACACTGAACTTCTGACCTAGGAGTATTCTTTTTTAAAATGCTGTTTCTGAGATAAATGATACCTTGGGAAATCATCTCAAACTGTACTTTTCCCATGAAATTTTTATATATACTTGTAAACAAAATGAGTAAAACTATCCAAAGATCTACTTTTCCATCCTTCTCTATCCTGTGGATAAACATCAAAATGTAGAAAACAGAGAATTTGAAGACTAAATTAATTTGCCATAAAATAAAACAAGGAATTGCTTTTTTCACTTTATAATCAACTGAAATATACCTTAAATCCACAGGGCACCTCATTCATTTACTTAAGCAAGTACTTAACTGTGTGCCAGTGTGTCAGGGGATGTATAAATAATGGTGTGCAAACAGGGACTATCCCCACCCAGAGCTCACCTTCTGGAAAAGAGAGCAGAAAACAGCGGTAAATGACAAAAGGCAGAGAATTACCTCCCCTGAAATGCAGTGACAGTAAGGAACAGGCCGCCTGGGCAAGGATGCTCAGGAAGGCTTCCCTGAGGAAGTGACATTACAGTGGTGACCTGAGGGTGAGGAGGGCCAACCACATGAAGAAATGGGACAAAGGTCCTAAAAGAGCAAAAGACTTGGCCTGCTTGGGCCACTCTGAGGCCTCCAGCATAGCTGACTGTAGTGAACAAGAACAGAGAGACACAAGCTGAGGACAGTGAGCAGAGAGATCACAGGGGCCCATCTTACAAGTTAGAGTTTGGATTTTATTCTTTGTATGATGGGAATTAAGATGGGAAGCAACTGACAGCATTAAGAAGGGGAATGACACAACCTGATTTAAGCTTTAAGATCATTCTGGTGTTGTGTGGAAAATGAATGGGAGTGGGCTAGAATAGATGGTGGCAAAAATTAACTCAAAACGGGGTAAATATCTAAATGTAAGAGCTAAAAACATAAAATTCTTAGAACAGAGATTAAATCTTTGTGACCTTGGATTAACCAATAAAATTATGACACAAAAAGCATAAATAACAACAAAAAAAAGGTAAATTGGACTTCATCAAAATTAGAAACTTTTTAAGCTCTAAAGGATACTACCAAGAAAGTGCAACAACAACTCAAAGAATGGGCAATAAATTTTGTAAATCATTTATCTGTTAGGGAACTAGATCCAGAACATACACAGAACTCTTAAAACAACAAAAAACAACCCAATTGGGTAAAAGATTTGAATAGATATTTCCCTAAAGATCTATAAATGGCCAATGCACATAAAGAGATGCTCAACACCATTAATCAGCAGGCGAATGCAAATCAAAACTAAAAGATATCATATCACCTCACACCAACTATGATGGCTACTATAAAACAAACAAAAACCAAAGACCTGCAAATAACAAGCACTGGCAAGGATACAGAGCCTTCGTACTCTGTTGGTGGGAATGTAAAATGGTACAGTCGCTTTGGAAAACAGCCTGGCAGTTCTTCAAAAAGTGAGGAGTTAGCATATGACCCAGCAATTCCGATTGTAGGTATTTACATTTATTTAAAATGAAGAGAAATAAAAACATACACTCAGAAACTGTACAAGAATGTTCATAGCGGCATTATTTACAACAGTCACAAGAATGGATGGCAAGAGAACAATCTGCAGATAATTGGAGAAGTTCAAGAAAGAGATAATTGTAACTCGCTTTACTGTAGTGGCTATGAAGATAGAAGAATGAAGGAAGAAATGGAGCGACGGGGAAAAATTATAACTTAAAACTCCCTAATTCGTGGGAAAGAAATAAAATAACCAGATACAAACTGTTCAACACATGAAAGATAGGATACAAAAGTTTTGGGAAATTGTAAAAAAAAAGAGAAAAAAGTAGTTTTCACATAACAAAATGGGGAATAGCAATGAGAAATGAAGTCAGTTGACCCATCAACAACCTGGATGCTGGGGTGCCAACACCCCACACAGTAAAAATTAATGTATAAATTGACTCCCCAAAAGCTTAACTACAGTTATCCCTCGGTATCTGCAGGAGATTGGTTCTAGGACCTGGTGGACCTCAAAATCTGCAATGCTCAAATCCCTAATATAAAATGGCGTATGATACCACATACAATTGGCCCTCTGCATCCGTGGATTTTCAACCACTACTCTAAAGTACGATTTTCCTTCTGTGGTTGGTTGAATCCACGAAAGCAAACTCTGGCGATACAGAGGGCTGACTGCATATTTATTGAAAACACCCGCATATAAGTGGAACCATGCAGTGCAAAACTGTGTTTTTCAAGGGTCACTGTATACCATACAGAAGAAACAATGTATTTCAGTAATATTTCTGATATTCTTCTAGAATAGGATCGCTCTTGATTTAGAAAACTTTGAACTGTACAAAATTTAAGACTCAGAACTATATACACACACAAAAAAAATTATGTGTTGATGGCTAATTCTCAGCTCAAGAACAAATTACTGTATTAGGCTGTTTATTAATTTCTTATTCAGAGATGCTCTCTGAATGTACATAATTTATAATTAATCTTTATATTCTCAGGTGATTTAAACTTGTCATTTTTAAATGTGAACATAACTTTATTTCCTGGCAGATCATTCTTTTTGCTTACAAAATTGAGCTCTTAACTTGAGCCACATGAAATTTTAAAACCATTTTCAATAAAACCTCTGCTGTTTTAACCTTTGGGCAACAAGGCCATTCTACAGTTGACAAAGCTTTATGAATTCTCCACCATCCAGGACTGACTGAAGATGGTGAAGGCATAATGCTTATAATGAATAAAAAAAAAAAAAGAGTAAATCTAAATTTCCCTAAGAAAGGAGAGAAAACAAAACAAAAGGTCTGGTGAGTGTGTTCCTATGAGGTCTCAGGAGAGCTTCAAGTTTTTCTCTGAAATAACCACCTTCAAGGTTGCAACACATTTTCTTGCCTTGGTTCCAAATTCTTTACCCAATAAATTATGTCTTCCTCCCCACCATCCACCATTAAGGGCATATTAAGCAACTTAAAGAAATGTACTCAAACTTTTGTGGTAAATGGGGTACAAGACAAATATGTACAGATATGGACATATATGACTAGGTGGCAAAATGAGCAGAATGACAAAAGTGACGGAGTTTAGGAAAGAATGTAAGTAGTCAAGGAATGCCTTTGCACAGAACAGATCTGAGCTGTGCTTAGGAAGCTGAGCAAGTTATGAGGGACCCAAAATCAGAAGTGTGTAAGGGGCTGAACAGGTCACTTTGGAAAACAATGAAGAGACTAGCTTACTTAGAGCCAAAGGTTACTACAATGGGGGATATGTGGATAATTTTGAGTACCTTGTTGAGTTTAACTTTATTTTGAGAGAAGACTTGAGACTTTAAAGATTTATGAGAAAATAGGATATGGTAAAATCCATGGTTTTGGAAGAACTTCTCTGTAAACTCCTTTGCAGCTCACTTCAACAAATGGAAAATATTCTAACTCTCGCACAGGACTTCAGTAGAGCCAAGTGAGTAAGAGGGCGAGTTCTGGAGTCACCTGGTTGGATTCACGCCATCTCTGCTACCAATTAGCAGGGACACAGGGGCTACATACTTAAAACTTTCTGGACCTTAGTTTCCTCACTAGAAAAGGCTGCTGTGGGAAATAAAATGAGCTACCACTTAGGGCACTTACAGTGACCAGCACACTGTAAGAATATATTAAGTACCAGACCCTATGCTTAGAATTACCATTGGTGACTCCTCACTAGTGGAAGTTATCAAAAGATATGGAAAGAATCTCGTTACCCCATAAAAAAGATTGAAAGAAAACAGACATCTGAAATGTCCACTAAATTTTGGATTTTTTAACACCTTGCCAAGATTGTTCCTCAATCTTCTGGTTGAGATTAAATGTGTATATCTTACCAACAAGTGTTTTGCTGAAATGGGAAGGCACACTGGCCGGGGAATCCAGAGACCCTGATTACAGCGGGTAAAGTGGAACTCAGAATTTCTAGTATCTCAAACGTAAAATAAGGTGTTGGTGGCCTTAGCCAACCTTACCTTTAGCCATCCAAGTTTGCCAAGTCTGCAATTCTATCAATGCTATACAATGACAGTGCACAGAGCACTTCAGGTTTACCCAATGGAGTAAACACTAGAAAAAAGAACATATATTATTATACACATATTTAAATTCCTTAAGGAGAGAGCTCTAAAACTCTCTAGGAACTAAGGGTATGTCTTCAGCATACTGATGCTCTTATAAGATACTGAAGTCTGACAGGGCTACACTGACAGCCCTGTGTCATCACTGCGGTCTTCCCTATGGCACAGTGAAGGCCTCCGGATTTACTAAATGAATCTTTGCCCTTCAATAATATTCTTATCCTATTGCTATTTGCTTTCGGTATGACACTGATGATTTTGAGTGCAGACATCTAACTGCCCTTGCCCCATGACCATTCCCTCTCCCAGACTACGGCAACAACTTGTCCCTGTTTTGTCTTCATTAATGAACAGGTTTTTGGTTGTTTTTCATTACTGTCAGGGTGGCTATTATCTGTCACACTTCTTGAGAGCCATTATTGTCTCCTTTTTTCCCTTCCTGTCTCATGCTTCTCCATGCCTCCATTCAGTTGCCATCTTTGTGAGATAAGGCCAGCCTTCTATGGGCATCAAACAGCCCTCATGATCCAGTCAGACCCCCTCCCTCCCTTCTTATGAAACACCTGTGTTCACTGGGTTGAGTGCTCATTGTCAGGCACTTGGGACTGCCTACTTGTGACCAAAAGAGCACGGCATTAGAATCAGAGATTGTAGGTATCAGTCACCACCCTACCACTTTTCAGTTGTGTGACTTTGGGTAAGTATGTACCTTAGTGTCTTCTTACATACAATGTATACATTGCCTATTTCTCAAGACTGCAATGAGGTGTAAATGAGCGCATAAAAGGGTAAAACAAAAGGGTACTATGGAATAATTTCGACTCTTAGGAATGAAAAAACTGTTCCAGAAGGCTGAGTGCACAAGGAGGCTAGCATCTAGAGAGCCAAAGTTTTCCTTTATTTAATCCACCAAAAACATGCGAGGAATTCTTGTTCTCATCTCCAAATACACTCTCCAGAGCAATAATATCTCTTGCACTAACTATATTTACATACTCCTCTTCAACTTAAGAGATTCGTTATTTATGGTTAGAGTGTCATCTAAATCAAATGTTTCAAAAATAGTATTTATCGCTTTTTCTCATTAAACAAAAATACAGAAGAGTAAAGAAATTTTTAAACCACATTCTTAACATTTTAATGATGCTCTTTCTAGCCTTTTTATCTGATTACTTTAAAAAAACATATATATTACATATGTATACATATGAATATTTACATATTTAGCAATTGGTCTTTTCCATGTAATAATATATCAAACATTTCCCCAACCTTCCAAATCTTAGTTTTCGAATGACGAATTTTAAATCTATGTTAAGTTTATTCACATAAAGACATCACAGACCAAAAGAAAATTTAATATAGATAACTTTCTGGTTTATTTTAGAACCCCCCGAGCTGAACGTTTATAATAAAGGAAGTTTTATGTATTGGTAAAATTCAATTAATGAGTGAATGTAAAATGCTAATAAAAAGAATTCTGAGGGTACATAAGTTAATCAGTACTATAAATATTACACAGATTCTACCACGTAGAATGCTAAAATTTTCTCTTAATTGACACATTTTTAAGATATATTCATGGGGATATAAAGTACAACATGGGAAATACAGTCAATAATATTGTAATAACTGTGTATGGTGCCAGGTGGGTACTGAATTTATTGGAAGGATCACTTCATAAATTATATAAATGTCTAACACTATGCTGTACACCTGAAACTAATATAAAATATTAAACGTCAAAAAGATAAAAAAAAAAGTAGATGGACTTAGGGTACAAAGTAATTTAAAATATTAAACGTCAAAAAGATAAAAAAAAAGTAGATGGACTTAGGGTACAAAGTAATAGAAACCATGAATAAGACAGTCTTTATGGATAATTGATTGATCAGTTTTTGCCTTCATTAAAACCTGCATCAGAAACAAAGAAATGCTGTGTTCTAAAAGAAAATAACAATAAAATTTAAGGTTCTATAAAATGACAACCTGCTTAATATTCATGTGTCTCTATAAATCAAGCAGTAGCCTTAAACTGAGACAATGTGAAGAATACTGATCATCACAACTCATCTATAACTTTTAAGGAGCTCTACAAAACACAGAGTTATTCATTTCACTACAAAGAGACTAAAGACAAGATAAAAGCAAAGACTCCCTCCTACCTTTAATAGACTGGGAGACTATTGCCAAAACAGCCTCTTGAAACCATTACTGGTCTTTTGTCCTTGGATAAATTTGGTATGTATTTTCTATTTTAAAATATTTATGCCGAAGATAAGAGATTACACTGCCAAACTCAGGAAAATGTGCAAAAGAACTTCTACAAACTAAGCAGATAAAAACAATAAACAAAGGATTTGAACAGTCAAGTCACACAATTCAAATGGTCAATTAACATGAAAAGACAAACTCACTAGTAAAGAAATGCAAATTTAAACCAGAGACTATTTTCTACGCATCAAATTGGCAAAAATTAAAAACAGAAAAATATGGAAAAATGAACACTATCAAACTCCTGGAGGGAAATCTGGCAGCAATATCAAAATTTGAAATGAGCATGTCCTTTCAGCAATCCTACTTTTATGAATTTCTCCTAGAGAAACAGTAACCTAAGGCGTAAAGACATTTATGTACAACCATGTTCATAGAAATACCATTTTTAACAAAAACTATAAAACACCAAAAAAAAAAAAAAACCGCTGCCAACTTATCATTTAGAGAATGGATAAGTAAACTATATTATGTCCATAGTAAGAAATTTTTCTCAGCTTTAAAAAGAATGACATGGACATTAAATAACATGGAAGGAGGTTCACAATATATTATTGCATGAAAAATAAAGCAAACTGTAGAACCATATATATGGTATAATTCCATTTATTGTACGGAACAAAAAAATCATACAAGTGATATGTCTGTTTTTTAAAAAATTTATTTGAATATGAATAGAAAATGATATAGAAGTATAAACTAAATGGCTTCTAGTGTTTTTCTTTGGAGTTATGGATATAGGATGGCAAGAGATGGCGATGAAGTTTTTATTTTATTGTCTATGTTGTCTGAATTTTTTTATAAGCAGATATATGACTTTTACAATTTAAAAATAACCAATAAAGGGGGGAAGAGTTCAAAAAATTAAAATGCAACACATTGTCATATAGAAATTTTAAAAAGTACCTCAGCACATCTACTAGTAAGTTAGATAGCTACACGCTTAATAAGTAAGCTAAATATTTAATGTAATGACTAAGCATCAATTGTGACTACCCTTCTTACCTCTTTAGGTGATAGATTTTGTGTGTATACTGTCCCTTTTCTCCATCCTTCTCATAAGGTTCATTCTTTAAGACTTCAATTCCTTCTCCACCACCAGTCTCATTCTTACTAGCTTCTGCAACAGAGTAAAGCTGCCCAACTTGATACTGAAATTTCAGAGAACAGAATTTCAATAAGTCAGTAGTAACTGTGGAAACCTCTTACACTAAAATCTTACTATAAATGATATAGAAAAGCATTTCCAAACCATTTAGCACATATGTTCTACGTGAAAATGTGACTCAAATTAGAAGTTAATGTTTAGGAAGACACATAATCACAGAGCTCAAGAAACTCTAGTATTTTACAAGATTTCCATTACTCAAGAAAACTGCTAGTTACAAACACTCTGGTGCTTTAATATATACTATCCACTTATCAAAAAAATGTCTTAACATTAACTTCAACTTTTCGAATAATAAGTATACATTTGTATTTTCCAAAGCATTTTCACATCTATTGTATCTCATTAATTTTACAAAATTCTGAGAAAGGTATAACATGTATATAATTATCACTTTGCCAATTAAGAAAACTGAGCAACCAGAATACCATTCTCAATAATAAAAAAGAGAGATATAAAGTATAATGATAAAAGCCTGCAAATACAAAGAACCATTACAGTCTAAATTTTAGTAGACCTCTGGGGTCTTTTTTCCCATGACTTATATATGAGGTACCCAATTTGGCCTTTGTCTGCCTAAACAGAAACAGTATTGGGTATCCTGGACCAGAACTGTGAACTGTTAAGTGCTCCAGTAAACAAACTGTTTTTAAAGTATTATAAATACACAAGTATTACCATAAAAGGCAAGGAACTGCTAATAGTGGTTTCTATTTCATTTTAAAGTGAACCAGAATTTGCAGTGGTCTGTGCCAATACCTGCGGGTGGGCAACATTGTTCTATGCCAATCTGGAGTCACTAACCATTCCGACATGTGATAAAAAGCAAAGTTCTTAGGTTTTAATTTGCTCCTAGTGACTCAACCATGGCACCATCTCTAATCTCTTCAAATCTGGCTAAATTTCTTCCCCTCTCCATGAAGACAGCCTGAAGAAATGTTTTTCTAAGTGTATTTTCAAAGAAAAGCTACCTCTAAAAACTAATAATTCAAAACCAATTATTTTATTTGTGGTACAAAAAGTAGGGGTAGTTGTAAGCTCCATAAATATTCACATCTAAAAAGCCCCTGGAAATATGATGCTATTCTGCAGATTAATTTTAACACACAAACACATCTCCTTCCCTCCCCTCTCACTCCAATTTAGAAGGGTTTAGGAAG
This sequence comes from Pteropus alecto, assembly GCF_000325575.1. Taxonomy (NCBI): domain Eukaryota; kingdom Metazoa; phylum Chordata; class Mammalia; order Chiroptera; family Pteropodidae; genus Pteropus; species Pteropus alecto. The sequence continues at coordinate 2,382,153 of NW_006430462.1, forward strand.
GTGCAACCAAACATATTTCTTAAATGAATCAAAAATAAGTTTCTGTAGGATTTTAGACGGCAGAGATGACTATGTGTCTTCTTTTGGTTTTTGTGATACAATGTGTTGGTCCAGTAATGCTACAATCAACTTTTAAGTTCTTCAAAATGTACTTTCAACACTGTCATATTTTAAAACTAGAATTAAAATGTCTCTAAGTCAAAGATAAATGTGATCTTGGTCAGGAACAGAGTAACACAAATTTATATAGAAACAACTAAACAACAGTATCCAAAAAATATTCTTAATGGACTAATATTTTGTGGTATGCCACTAGGCTTTCATTGAAGACAAGAGGTGTGTTTACTAAGTCCGAGTATAACAAAGATCTGAGATTATTTTGGGTGACAACACCAAGACTCATAAAGATTTCAAGTTGCTTCAAGTAGCTGAAACCAAAAGAAAAAAATTAACAAAAACGAATGTCAGTTTCCACATTCCAGTTCAAACAATCAATTATACAAGAATAGGGATGCCTGGCTTTTATTGAGTGTTTTAACACAATGAAACCTCAGGCAATACTGAGATATATACAGCTCTGTTCAAGTCTACACTAAACAGTACCAGAGAGCTACTCGTTTTTAGTTCCTGCATTTTATTTTTCTGTCTTCTGTCAGCTGTCACTTCTTAGATTATCAGTTTGTTTTGTCCCACTTCCAATTCACTGCTTCTAATCCTTTTTCAGCTCTAAGAAAACCGGATAACAGAGCAAGTGCAAACTGTGTAAGTTACACAAGGACTCAGAGGGCTTCACATGTTTTGCAACATATCTTGATTTCTCAGAAGTCATCTCTGCTTTTATCCTCATTCTTGGCCATACTACAGATAGCTACAACTGCAGAACATGCAACTTCTGAATGGGTGATATATTTCTGTATCATGTACAGATCAAGGGAGACAATAATCTCTCACAGTTATGTGCTAGTCAGACATCTGGAATATTGTTTTCAGTTGAGACTAACAACTACAACACATGCAGTAGTGAGACCAGCTGGTGAGGAAGTCTAGAGGTCATGTTATATTAGACCAAATGAACTTGCTGGGAATTTTTAACCTTGTAACCTCATGTAGAGAAGATGGAACAAGAGGGATTGAGGGAGGAGAGAGAACTGCCAAAAGGAAATCTGAAAGGTTATCGTATGCAAGACACAACAGGCCTATTCCCCTCTGCTCAAGTGGAAGGAACTTAAACAACAGTCAAACATTACAGGAAAGCAGATTTTGGCTTAAAATAAATACAATGTTTAAAATAGCCAAGAACAAGTAAAGAAGGCTGCTTCTTTAAGCAGCAAGTTACTTAACTTTAAAATGCTTAGGTTGAGGCAAGAATCTCCTTTTTCTGGGATATAGTAGACAGAATAACTGCCCTGGACAGGAGGTTAAACTACATTCTTTAGATCTTTCCAAAACAAAGCAGTGTTACAGAAATTCATTTACAATTATCTGCGTAAGAACCTGTTATACACTTTAATTCATTTTGTCGCATAAACTAAAACGTAAAGAAAATGAATACAATGAAAACATGACTTTAGGTTAACATATCAAAATAGACTGTATGAATAAAATACAGAATCAAACAAGACTTACCTCCTGAACAGAACAGGGCAAAACCACACGACTAAAAAGATGGAAGGAAAAAGAATGTGTTACATATGAAATAGGCAGTTTTAAAACAGATCTCTTATGTTTAAAAAAGCTTCTACTTTAAATCCATAGCTTGGAACAAGGATGTTATCTATGAAAGAGGATTTTTTCAATGCCTATAGCTCTAAATAAGGGTTTTTTAATGGAAAATTAAACTACCATTCTGGGCTCTCAATGATCACTGGCATTTAGCGTCCTCATTGTACTGGGACCCCAAAAATTACGTCACTGCTTGTGAGGAGTAAAGAACAAGAAAAAACTCATAATTGAAAACTGCAGGGTACAGAATGTATTATTTGTACACTGTCTGGTCAGGCTGCCCTGATGAAATTTTTAGTATGGTTTCATTATCCAACTATACACTATGCATTATGGTTTTATGGTCCTTCTCATTCAATGTTATGAATGATTTCTACCCAAAATTGATCCCCATTACCCAATTATTCCTCAACTTTATTAAGAAAAAAACAAGTAAACAGTCCTTCAGACTTTATAAGAAAAAACTTTACTATGGAAAATACCCTGAACCTTATAACTATAACCCTAGGTAGATTTAATGTAAGGTTGATTATATGTTTGACTCTGTCCAACAGAGTTTGTTATTGGACACACAAGGACCCATAAGGAGGCTACTGCTCCTGAAGATGAATTCCAAAAATATATGTATATGTGTGTATGTATATATTATGGCTAATTATTTTATATCAGAATATTGAATTTTACCTCCAGATTTTTATAGGGAAGTACCTTTTTCCACCATAAACTCTTAAACCTATCCTTAAATATCAATTGTCTCATGATAATAGCTGGTGTCCAAAATAGCAACTTTTTTCTTCTTTTTTTTTGGCCTGGTCCTTCTCAGACTTTTCCCTCCTATTAAGCAAACTACACCAGAGCCATTTAAAATCTTATTTTAACTCTTTCTATTATAAGGAATGGGGGAAGAAAACCTCAAGGCAGTCACCTTGATTTTCATTTTATAGAAAATTCCCAATAGTTTTTTTCTCATTCCAACTGCTATTCAGCTGCGTTTTCTACCTACTTCTCTCTCCCTATTCTCCTCAAACATCTGTGCTTGAATACTCACATCACCTTAATCTCCAACATGTATAAAATATGTCTCCTGTAATTCCCTCCTCCTTGACTACTGGGGATCACTCATCACTCTTTGTCTTTCCAATAATGGTCATCTAAAGACAACGAACATTCTCGAAATCACAATGGTTACTAATTTCTATTCTCATCAAGAATAAAGTTGATATACAAAGTCCTTTCATACCTAGTCTAAATTTTAGTTGTCTCCTCAGGTACACAATAACTCGCTCACTGCCTCAGTAAGAGAAAATATACTGGGGTGGAGGGAGTGCAGTGGTCAGGGGGAAGAGTAAGATATAGTTTGGGAGCATATTTTGAAAGATTTAGATAAAGATAGAGAAAAAAAGATATAGGTTGTGAGAATATTTTCAGAGCCAACAATATAACGGTAAAAAAAATCTATTAAATTTATTAGGTAACAAGGAATCCTGGGAAGTTGTTCCAAAAAGTAAGAGACATAATTACAGCTAACCTGAAGAAGTCATCTCTAGGTGCTTAAAAATGTTGAGAAGCAGGAGTGTGGGGGAAAGTCATCTTTGAGGAGGCTGGGCAAGGGCTTACAAAGGCCTGAACCAAGATGATGGGCTTCAGAGGAAATGGAAGGAAGGAATACAGAGGAAAGAGACTTCCCTAAAGGTTCATAAAACCAAAGAATCTCTGTTGAGTAATTTTAGCAACTGCTCATTAGCATGAAGATACCTATTTTTATATAATAACACTTCTAGGGAAACCTTTACACAAAATGAAAACGACTGATTAAAATACTCTGAATGAATGAGTCAAATAATTTCAAGATTTGTTTAATAAAAAGTAAGAGAGAAGAAACAGGTTTTTATTTTCTGTTAAAAGCAGTACAAGTATCCCCTGCATTTTCAAAGTTCGCCACAGGATTTTTGCTTTCACAAAAAAAAAAAAAAAAAAAAAAAAAAAAAAGAGAGAGAGAGAGAGAGAGAGAAAATAATGTTCAGCAAGTTTCACAGGAGATGTCATAAAGGCAGCTCTCACCTGCGAGCGGCAAGAGTGGCCCTGCCAAGCTTCTTCCCTGAGAGCTACACTCAGGTTCTCAGCATCAAGCTGCCAGAGCTTTTAAACTGTGGGCATCTCTGCTTTATCTCGATTTATTTTGTGCATCTGTTAGCAAGATGTGTCTTAAGATATCAGAAAAACTTAAGAGAGCTCACAAAGGCATTATACTTAGTGTAAAACTGGACACAAGCATATTTGGTATGATTTTGTAGGTCATTTTTTTGGGTCTGGGAATTCTCAAAACTTTTTTCATATAGAGCTGACCCTTGAACAATATGGCTTGAACACGGCTTGGAACGGTGCAGGTTCTCTTATACACAGATTTTTTTTCCATTAAATGTCTGTGCTATTTTCAGTCTGCTGTTGGGAGTCTGAAGATGCCGATCAACCATATGCATTGATCTACACGATTTTATAGAGGACATGAGCATCCACAGGTTTCGGTATCTGTTGGGGTCCTGGAGCCAATTCTCTCCCTGTGGGTACCAAGGAATAACTAAGTTTTGGGGAATCAAAAGATACTCAGATTTTTGACTGTGGAGGTGGGGTTGGTGCTCCTAACTACCTCCCACTGCGTTGTTCCAAGGGTCAGCTGTAAATTAATGTTAACAGCTTCTGCTTTATGCCATTTCAGCTAATGAAAGGTTTCATGGAACACTCTACTTTTGGATAGTGGGAGAAACCTGAACAGGCATACCTTGTTTCACTACAATTCACGGATATTGTATTTTCTTTCTTTTTTTCTTATTTTATTTTAGTTTTTATAAAATGAAGGTTTTGGGCAGCCCTGTGTTCAAGAAATCTATTGATGTCATTTTTCCAATCTGCTGAGATGATAGTTAGCATTTTTTAGCATTATTTTTTAACTAAGGTATGTACATTTTTAAAGACCTAATGCTATTGCACACTTAATAGACTACAGTGCAGTGTAAACATATCTTTTATACGCACTGGGAAACAAAAAAAAATCTGTGTGACTTGCTTTACTGCGACATTCACTTTATTGCGTTGGTGTGGAACCAAATCTACAAGATCTCTGAAGTATGCCTGTATTTGAAAACTTTCAAACTTCTCTAAAAAGCCTCATGAAAATAATTTTCTAAATGGAACTAGCAACTAGTTTTTTAAAACCAAGACTTTATACTAATGGCAACTTCATCTACTGCTTAAGTAACAACTTGAAAGGAAACCCCACCCTGAAAAATCATTTCTAACCTTTTAATTCACTTCAAAAATAGATGGTATTTTTAAAGAACAAATATTAGCCAAAGTATTTTATAGTATACCAACATCTTCACATAGGAATGATCTATTCATTGCTCTTGACCAAAAACAATTTTAGAAAGCTGACTTGTGAGTAGGAAGGATCATTTTTTTCATTCAAAAACACTGAGTACTTACAATGTTAGACTAGAAGCTGGGCTGGATATTGGAAATACTCAAACAGAAAATAAAAAGTCTACTTTCGAAAAGCCTAGGAGTAAGAAAAATTCTAGAGACATACTTAAGGAGTGAATATCAAGAAATGTAATTTGTAACTCTTTAGGAGAAAATATTATACTTTGGATACATTTTGACATTTGTTAACTCAGTGCACTCAAATTTTTGTAATAAAAATGGTTCCTAAAAAGCACAGTGTGCAAATTCCCAATGAAAATTGCTTTCCATGAGTTACCTTGATACGCCTCACATAACTGACAACAGACTCTACTAAACAATTCACATTTTAGGAGGGAAGAATGAATGAAAAATGACGATCTGTGATCTAAAATCAGTTCTGTAACTCAGGTCCTATGGGACCTGCACCAAGTCAATTTCCTTCTGTCTTACATCCTCCATTTGTCTTAATATCTGCCACCTACCTACTTTATACAAAGAGTAACAAATGAGATAACTCACATGATACATTGTAAAAACTGGAAAAAAGTTTTACATAAATCCGAAGTTCAATACTATAAATCAGATTTTACTGAAAATGTGTCTTTTCTCAGGATCCCTGTCACTGACTAAAGTTATCATTTTTCATTAATTTACTTACTGAATGCTTATTATGTGCCAGGGACTATTCTAAGAGCTGAAGATATGGAAGTGAGTAAAGTAGACAAATTCACGGAGTTTACATGTAGTAGAATACATACAGTAAAATACAAAAAATAATAATTATACTGCGTGGTAGATGGTGATAATTGCTATGGAGAACAATAAAGCAGGAAAGGCAGATACCAAAAGGTGGGGGTTGCAATGAAGTCTTCAGATAAGGACTACCTAAGAAGGTGATGATATTTAAGACCTGAAAGAAGGGCGTTAATGAGATGAGGGAAAAGCATTCAGACAAAAGGAACAGCAAGCATAAAGGCACTGAACTGAGTTTTTCCTGGAGTAGGGGAAGAACAGTGAGGAAGTGTGTGAGTTTGGAATAGGCAGGGAAGGGTAGTGAGATCAGGGCCGAAAAGAAAATAGTGCAAGACCTCTCAGGCTCTTGTAAAGGCTTTGGCTTTTATTCTCAGCGAGACAGGGAATCTTTCGAGGATTGTAAGCTGACTCCTGTCGCTTCTTTTTTAAAAGAAGTTTGAGAACTAACACTAAAATAAGGTGTCCGTAAATAGCTAAATTAAGCCAAAATTTTTATTTAAGAATTTAAAATGAAAACAGCATTTGAAAAACGAAAGAACGGGCCATACTCGAAATCTCTAGTTGCCCAAGGGATGATGACGAAATTGAACCAGCTGTGACAGCTGAACAATCACTGCCAACCAGATTTCCTGTGATAGTCAGTTTTCGGGGTGGAAAACACCGTAACTTTTCAACAAAATCACTTCGCCGGTCTAATGCACCTGGAAACCTTTCTATTTGACAGACCACGTGTAAACACATCATCTCAACTCCGTAAGAGGTGGAGCCCAGACTGTCACCCCACCTTAAAGATGTGGAAACTAAGGCTCAGAGCAGAGAGATGGGTTCTGCGGTCAAGTCAACTGAGCTGCACAGTGAAGGGCAGCTTTTCCAGACTCCCGGGGCTCCTGCATAAACTTCAGGACGCCTACGTCCCACCTCGAGTTCAGACACCGGGGCTGCCTTCACCCAACGAGCCCATCTCCCGCGGGTTACAGGCAGGCTCCACTCCAGACGACAAATCACAAACACAGTAAGATCCACCACGTCCCTCACCCTTGGTCTCACCCGTGGGACTGGGGGTGGGGGGTTGGGGTGAAGGCGGGACTCAGCGGAAACTCTCGGCCGCGCCTTCCCGAGCCACGCGCTCCTGCCGGGACACAGCCACCTCTGCCTCGGGGGAGAGGGCAGCAGTGTTACTGCAACGACCATGGTGGGGGGAGTGTCTGGGGATGCGCGGGGGGAGGGGACCTCGACTGGGCTGGGGGCGCGGGCCGGGGGGAGGGGGCGCGCGCAGGGAGCGGCCGGCCCGAGGCTCACTCTTCAGGAATATGCTACCGTTTCTCAATCAATGAACTTCCCAGCCCCGCCGTCCTGGGGGCGCGTTCGCGCCCACGGATCCACTCACAATTCCTTGATCAGCACCATCTTCCCGGAACACCTTCACAGCTGCCGCCGTTGCCACCGCCGCCGCTGCCACCGCCGCCGCCGCCGCCGCCGCTACCGCCACTTACTGCGCCGGCGTGGCCCCGCCTCTCTGACCACGGAGCCACCGCAGCGCCTGCGCGTCCACACCCTTCCGCCGAGACGCGTCGCGTCAGCGCGCGCGAGGGGCTAGCTCCGCCCCAGTTCCGCGCCCTACCCTGGGCGTACGAGGCCTCCACTGCGGCTGCGCAGTCGGCCGTGGGGCGTGCGGCTTCTACTGCGGCTGCGCAAACTTAGCGAGCGGTTGCCGGTCTCCTCCCAAAGGCTCCTCCCTACAGTCAATTTCCCTCGGGGCATAAGTGCAGCCTACGCTTTCTGGTGAGTGTTAGAGTCGGTTCCTTGGAAGCCGTTTTCTGTGACCAGTACTACACTCTCACTGCATTTGAAAGGAGGCCCGCGTTCTTGACGGACACCTCACTTTCAGAGCCCACATTAAGGACTTCTCCCGGGTTCTGGGGGCCGACGCCGCGGTTCTGTTTCCCTCAGTGGGCCCATCAGATTCCGCGGTAAGAGATTCACCTGGCTCGGGGCTGACGTGCATATTCCAGAAGCCTCGTGAGTGCAGCCGTCTGACCATTACTCACCTTGCTAGGGCCACACGCGTTCTCCCAACGCCCAAACTCACCCCTGCCCGAGAACCCAGAATCCCACACTTGCTGTGATCAGACAGGAGGTGCGTCCGGCACTCCCGACCCAGTTTCCTATAAGTAAGACTCAGGAAACAGACCTGTTCTGGGAAGTGCAGTCACAGTGTAGGCCCCACGCTGCCCTCCTACCCATACCCTGGGTCAAGCCTGAAAGCCAAAAGGTGAACCTTAAGATTTGTAGCCCAGGGTTCACTTGCTTACACTGTGCCAGGCACAGTTCTAGGCACTGAGGAAACATCTGGAAACACTTGACACGGTCCCAGTCTTCGCTTGGAAAGTAGAGAATTTGGCATAGTGCTAAGTGCTATGAATAAGATAAAGTAGAGTAATGGGGGAAGCAGAGTAATCATGAGAAGGACTTACAGGAGGCCAGTTTTGAGTCTAATGTTATAAATAGCACAGCCAATGAAGATAGGGAGAGGCATTCCCTAGAGGAAAACAGACCCTGAGGGTATTTGAGGAGCACTTAAAGGGCAGGTGTGGCTAGAACATCTTAAGTGGGGGGAGGGAGGGCAATAAACTGGGATTAAACAACACTAGACCATAGTAAAGAATTTGAATTGTATTATAAGAACCATGGGAAGCTGTTGAAAGGTTATTGATAGAATTAAAATGTCATTAAAACACATGTAAGTTTATATGATATATTTGATACTGGAATACACCTTATGCAATTAGGGCTGCCTCAAAAGTAATAGTAAAATATTTACCAAAAAGCTAGAAACTTCCTCCTAAAGTAGTACCTGGGATTCATTCAGTTTCTGTGGTGTGTGAAGAAGCACTATGCTCTTTAAGGGAGCTTAGAAACTGGGAATAACTTCTATTGACTTGGGCACCTGTTATATGCCAAATACTGTACTAGGTAATAAAGATGCTTTATCTCATTTCTCCCTTAGAACATAAGTATGAGGAAGGTATTTTAGCATGCTTTAGAAAGGGGCGTGGGGTGGCAGTTCAAAAAGCCCAGTTAAGTGACTTGTGCAAAAATCATTCAGCTAGTTTTTTAACAGAATCAGTTTTCAAATCCAGGTTTTTAAAACTTCAAAGTCTCATCTTTACACTGACTTTTTCTGCATAAAAATAAAAAGTCGAGGCATACAGACAACCTATGACATAATTGTTCTCAGTTATGGAAAGGACATTATGGTCAAAATCCAGAAGATACTTAGACGTAAGAATAGGGAAACTACATATTTGAATATTATACCCCTGTATCTTAGTTCAGAAATGTTATTTAAGATCCAAGAAGGTAATATTAATTGCCAAACTTATAAGTAGTCATTTTATATCACAGTTCTCTGCAAATGTTATGCAAGCTAAAAATATAAATAGCTTTAAAAACGGATAAATTTATGGTTGGCATGCTTTATCAAATATTAAGAAAAATAAGGGTGTTGTAGAGCATATCTGTAACTTTGTCTTTCCACAAATGTTCACTAATTCCATTGCCTGGATAGCACAGTTACCGCTCTTAGTACTAAAATGTTTATAAAATGAAGAGATAGTGTGCTGGATGGAGCACAACTCTGAACTAGTGTGCAGTATGGTCATTGTCTCCCTTTCTCATCTAAAGATTCTTACTAAAACATTCAATTGAAAACCACAAAGATAGATTAAGAAAGTAACCAGTTTAGATGTATTTATTGAGGGAAAAAAAACATACTAATTCAAAATTGTCTAGGTTGGTAGAAAACACGATATCTCTAACTGAATTGTACATTACAACTGCTCGAGAGAAAAATGGCAGAATGTGGGAATATTGAAGAGGACTAGAGAGTAGGAAAGACATGAACCATCACTCCAAAATAAGAGAGACATGTAAAGAAAAAGACAATTACACTTGAAAAAAATTAACAGAGTTCGATTGTGTGGTATCTTCTTGCTTTAAAAGATGTTGAATCTTGTGCATTTTTACCAATATGGACATAAGATGGGCTATAACTTATTAGTACTTTGTCTCTGAATGTAGAAAAGATCCAACCTCTTTAAGTCTCTTGTTCCCTGTTCTAACTTTTAACCCTCGACACAGGTTACCTTTGCACACAACATGTCCAATTGAGTTTAATTCCACAAGCTTCTTATAACTAACTACCGTCTCATTTCTTCCCTTGTATACAGTTCTAGAGCAAAGAGCTCATTAAAGTAAATATTGGTAGATTTCACTGAGGCCTACCAAAAAGATTTCTGAACACGAGCAATGTTTGAAACACTTATTTTATGTACTAGTCAATAAAGGACAACTCTTTGAAGAAATTTGAACAATCCTTTAAATATTGTAATTGAATCTCTCCCTTTTTTCCTAAAGAGACATTCTTAACATGAAATCCAAAGGCCTTTTGGTTGGTTGGTCCACACAGGGAATTTGTGAACCACTGAAATTACATATATAATTTCATGTGTGTGTACATTTTTCTCAGGAGAGAGGTCTGTAGCTTTCATTTGCCTTGCTTACTCTGCATTTGCCATCTTATTTATCTTCTCTCTATCAGAAAATTATGTTGAATGAAACTATTTCTATGAAAACTAGAAATATTCCCAGGAATGCTTTAATTCTGTCAAACATTAGTGCATTTTATAATATAGTACAACTGGGAGAAACAAGATTGGGATTTGCAGTAGAAAGCCCTTGGCCTGAATCCTGGCTCTGCCACTTGTTGGTTATGCGCCTTGAGTAAGTTAATCTCTCAGACACAATTTACTCATCTATAAAGGAACTACTAATATCTACAACATATATTTGTTGTGAGGAATATAATATATGAATATATATAAAGCACCTATCTTGCATGTTACCTGATATGTAATAGGTGTTTAGTGAATAGCAATCATTTAAAAGCTTACAGCTTTCAGAGAGCAGAACAGTTATGTAAATTAAGATATAATGAAGTTTTTCCCCATCCTACTCCCTTTATCCCTGGAGGTAAATAGTATCATTAATCACTATTCATCCTAATGCGTGAATATATGTATACATACATTTATGTATGTATTTGTATATGGCTATAATGATTTACCCTTTCACTTTCAGATTCTCTTTTTCTGCATTGTCATCAACATTTTGGTATTGTCAGAATCTTTCATTTTTTGCCACTATATTGGTTTTAAAATGCTATTGCACATACTCACTTTGCATTTCTCTGTACGGCGAGGATCTTTTCATATTTGCTGGCCTTGTTCTTTGCTCATTTTCCTATTGTTTTGTTTTTTTCTTTCTTTGTAGATGGTATAGCCTTTTTGGATTTGAGTTTTATGTTGATTATGTGTGCTATATCTTTCCCTCTATGGATTGTTGTGTCACTTTGTTTACACCAGGGTTTCTCAGTCTCTGCTGTACTGTCATTTTGGGTCAGATAATTCTTTGTTGAGGAGACTGTTCTGTGCATTGTAGGATGTTTAGCAGCATCCCTGGCCTCTATCCACTAGATGCCAGTAGCACTCCTCTAGTCATGACAATCAAAAATGTCTCCAGACATTGCCCAGTGTCCCCTGGGGGGTAAAGTTCCGCCCCCGCCCCCCCCCACACTTAAGAATGATACTTTATAGTGACTCTGTAATGCAGTTATTTAAGAAAATTTTATCTCATTAACATTTTTTGAGTTTTTGTTATATGGTAGGTCCTAAATGTTTCACATGACCTAATTAATGCTAACCCTAACCCATTTACTCATCACAGCACATATAAAGTAGGTACTATTATTATCCCTATTTTATAAAGGAGAAATGTTGTTTATATCTTCTAATGTCCAGGAAATGTTAATCAACATTACCGAGCTATAATTTACATACAATTCAGTGCACCCATTATATTTGACCATTTTGTCAAATATATACTTTTGGTAATCCTTACCACAGTCAAGATATGTGACAGTTTCGTCACTTAAAGAGGTTTCTTTGTGAGCTTTCCCTATTTGTCTCATCACACTCCCAGCCCCAGGCATATAGGGAACTGTTTTCCGTAACTGTAAGTTAGGCATGCTTATTCTCTCTAGATTCATATCATTGAATCATATAGTATGTACTTATTGTATCAGGCTTCTTTCATTAAGCATAATGCTTTTGAAATTCATCAGTTTTGTTGTGTGTAGTTCAGTCTTTCATTGCTGAGTGATGTTCCTTTATTGTGGCTATATCAGATTTTGTTTATTCATTTACTTGTTAGTGGATTTTTGAGTTCTTCCCAGTGTTTGGCCATTATAAATGAAAGGTTTTCATTTCTCTTGGGAAAATTTCTCTTGGATTATAAAGAAAGTACATGCTTAACTCTAGGAGAAACTGCCAAATAGATCTGTAAAGTGGTTGCATGGTTTTACATTCCCACCAACAATGTGTAGATGGGAGTTCAGTTACTCCACATCCCCATCAACACGTTCTAGTGGATATGCTGTGATATCTCACTGTAATTTAATTTTTCATTCTTCTGAACACTAATAATGTGAGCACCGTTTTATGTGTTTATGGACCATTTGTACATCTTTTGTGAAGAGTCCAGATGTTTTGCCCATTTTTAAATTGGTTCTTTTATTATTGTCACAACAGTTCTTTATATATTCTAGGTATGTTCTTTCTCAGAAGTCTGTCGCAGATATTTTCTCCCAGTCATCAAGCACCTTGCCTTTTCATTTTCTTGATGGTATATTTCACATAGCAGAAATTTTAAATTCTGAGGTAATCTGTTGCCAATTTTGTTTTTTATGATTCTTGCTTTTTGTGTCCTAAGGAATCTTTGCCTGCTCCAAAGTCACAGAGATTTTATTTTATTATGTTTTCTTCTAGAAGTTTTTAAGTTTTACCTTTACATTTAGATCTATGATTCATTTCAAATATTTTTCTTTCCTCATTTTTTTAATTGAGATAAAATACATATAAAATTTACCATGTTAACTATTTTTAAGTATACAGTTTAGTAATATTGAATACATTCACAATGTTGTGCATCCATTTCCATAGCTCTTTTTATCTCGTAAAACTGAAACTCTACACCCATTAAGCAGTAACTCTCTATTCCTGCCTCTTCTCAGCCCTGGCAATCACCATTCTACATGCAAAAAAAGTCTCTATGATTTTGACTACTAAGTATTATATAAGTAGAATCACTCAATATTTGTCTTTTTGTACCCAGCTTATTTTACTTAGCGTAATATACTCAAGGTTAATATTGTAGTATGTGTTAGAATTTCCTTCCCTTTTAAGGCTGAATAATATTATGTTGTATGTATATACCACATTTTGCTTATTTATTCATCCGTCGATGGACACTTGGGTTGCTTTTACTTTTTGATTATTGTAAATAATACTGCTGTGAACATGAGTGTACAAATATCTGTTAAAGTCCCTGTTTTCAGTTCTTTTGGATATAAACCCAGAAATAGAATTGCTGTTACATATCTTGATTGTAATTGCTGAATCACGTAGCTGTTGTACCATTTTATATTCCTACCAATAGGACACAAGGTTTCCAGTTTCTCCACATCCTCATCAGCACTTGTTATGTTCTGGTGTTTTGATAGTAGCCATCCTAATGGCTGTGAGATACTATCTCATTGTAATTTCGATGTTGAGCATCTTTACTTGTGCTTACTGGCCATTTATGTATCTTCTTTGGAGAAATGTATGTTCAAGTCCTTTGCCCATTTTCAAATTGTTTTGTTGTTGTTGAGTTTTAGAAGCTTTATATATTCTAGATGTAAATCCTTTATCAAATATATGATTTGCAAATACTTTCTCCCATTCTATGGGGTTGAATTTTTACTCTGTTGATAATGTCTTTTGATGCTCAAAATTTTTTAATTTTCATGAAGTCTAGTTTATTTATTGTTTATTTCCTATGCCTTTGGTATCATATCTAAGATAGCATTGCTAAATCCAAGGTCATGAAGATTTTGCCTTATGTTTTCTTCTAAGAGTTTTAAAAGTTTTATCTCGCATTTAAGCCTTTGATCCATTTTGAGTTAATTGTTGTATATGGTGTTAGGTAGGGTCCAGCTTCATTCTTCTGCATGTGGATATCCAGTTGTTACAGCACCATTTGTTGAAAAGACTCGTTTTTCTGTTGAATGGTCTTGGCACCCTTGTCAAAAATCATTTGACCATATGTGCAAGGGATTATTTCTGGGCTCTTTATTCTATTTCATTGACCTATATGTCTGTCTGTATGTCGGTACCACACTGTTTTGTTTACTGTAACTTTGTAGTAAGTTTTGAAATTAAGAAGTATGAGTCCTCCAGCTTTGTTCTTTTTCAAGATAGTTTTGGCTATTCCAGATTCCTTGAGATTCCATGTGAATTTTAGAATAGGTTTTCTATTTATGCAAAGAAAAGTCACTGGGATTTTGATAAGGATTGTTTTGAATCTGTGGATTACTTTGAGCTGCTTCATTTTTTTTGTAGGTGCATGATAATTCCATTGTATAGTGCATTATAATTGATTATCTCCTATTGGTAGCCAGTTAGGTTGTATCCAGTAGTTTGCTATTAAAGGTGTCCTGCAATAAATAACCTTTTACATCTCACATATGCATAAGTGTAGCTGTAAGATAAATTTCTGAAAATGGAAGCAAGTCATTAAAAGGGTATGTACATTTGTAATATTTACAGATTTTGGCCATTTGTTTTCCACAAAGATTGTATAAGAGTATGCTCCCACCAACTATGTATGAGACTACCCATTTCCCCAAACTATTCTGGCATGTTTTCAAACTTTTTTTTTTTTTTAACTTTTTCATTGTAAAATGTAGTACAGATGCAAAGAAAATTACATAAAACAAATTAATATTATAAGGATAATGACACTTGTTATCTCCATCAGGTCAAGAAATAGAACTTTGCCAGTCTCCTCATAAGTTCTCCATGTACCCTATTCCAGTCCCAATTCCCTCTTCCCTAAAAGTAATCACCTCCATGACTTTTATAGAAATCACTTCCTTCCCTTTCTTTATAGTTTTGATCACCCTATTATGCATCCCCCAAACTCTATAGTTTAATATTTGCTTCTTTTAATTTACATGTAATCCTCTCTCTTTTTCCCATGCAGTTTATTGAGGAAATTGGGTTGTCTCATCTGTAGAATTTCCACACTCTGAATTTTGCTCCTCTTAAGATCTACAGACTTGACCAGGTTCAGCTGCAATATTTTTGGCAAACTACTTCATAGTGGTAGTGTGTTCTTCCATCAGGAGACACACATTGTCTTTTTAAAGTGATATCAGCCATTACTGCTAAATGCTTAAATCCATTAATTTTAGGGAGATTGCAAAATAGTGATATTCTTAGTCAATAATTTCTTGATTTATTGCCTAGAATACTTCAATATGTCTAGTGGTACAATTTATATTGGAAAGGCAGAATAAACCCTTGATTTTTGTCCTTTTTTTTTTAAACCAGTTTTCAAAATGAGAATTGGTTTTCTATTAACCTCTAATGGTGGTCAATTACTATTTTTTAGTGTAGTTTTAAACACATTTGCGGTACTGATTTATATATTACTTACTGTTCTTATTGTTGTTGCTCAAAGTGTTCTACCTTTGACCAGTCAAGCCTCTTCAAGTCGCATCTTGAGTCTTTTTGATGTGTTCCTAGTAATCTTTGATAATTTCCTTGGTAAATAATATGACATGATTGAACATGAAAATACTGGTCTTGTGCATTGTGTGCTGCCTCAGACTGGAATCTTTTATTTTGCCAAGAAACCTTGGTTTCTTTTAGCAGCAAATGGTATTGAGAACATAATCTTGTGCTAGGTATGACATGGCTAATAGGTTGGTTGGTTATCGTTCTTAGTCCTTTTTAGAAGCTATAGCTAAAAAATATTTTGTATATTTAAATAGTGCATAAATATGGCACAAACACTTATATAATTATGTGAGTAAAGTTTACTTATCATCTAAATATAAAATTTAACATTTTGTTATAAATATTATGCACCAATATTAGAATTTCCAAGCATACAAATTATAAATTATATAAATACAAAAATAGCTTTGTTAAAGGTACAGTACTCATGAATTTTTACTAATTTTTACTACTTCAAGTCCAGGACTAACCTCTTTTACTTAACCTCTTTTGTTTTTTTATCTCCTTTCCTCAACACTGAAATCCTGGTTTACACTGAAGAAGTTACTATCTTATATTTCTCCATCCCCATCCTGCTTACAGTTCTTTTGCACCAAATTCTATAAATTTTCAATTTCATTATTTTTGTGATTTGAGGAAATCAGATTTTTGTTGATAAATTTTACTTAAGTGTATGTTTTAAGATATGCTGACTTAAGATATAAGTCATAGAATTTAAAGCTTCAAAGGGCTTTAGAGAGACCTGCTTCAGGTTTTCCCAACTTAGAAGTGCCACTTAGAATCACCTGGGGAATCTTAGCAAGCTAGAGTCAAAGCAAGACCAGTTATAATGTTTCGCATACATGCATTCATTTGCTTTTTAATTCTTCTCAGAAAAACATTTATGAGGCCCTCATCTATAGTACTAGATGCTGATGATACTTAATGAAATAGGCAGACATCCATGGAAAAGGATTTAGATCGCTCAATATTTTATGGAAGGAAATGTTTGTTATTGTCAAAATGGATGTTGTATTTTCCCCATTTCATACTTTATAGCAGAATGTGGCTTCAGAAGACATGAGATTCAGATAGTACTTTACAAAAAGGGGCAAATGATACTTAAAATAGTAGCTCGTGTTGTTTTAATTTTTTCTGCAGAACTATGCTGTGTTCAATAACCTTCATAATCTTATGAATAGTTGGTTGAGACTGGTTCTGTAACTAGATCTGAGTGAGACAATTACTACTACTGTACTCAAAGACCATATAATTTTTGTTGTGGGCAAATATCTTTTAGAGAATATTTGATGATCATCTACACGTATGCATGTGTGCTAGCTTCCCATCTGGCTGTTAACGCCAGCATGTTATAATGGAAAGAATATTGGCTTTGGAGCCAGGAAAACGCTGACTGGACTGTTTATAGTATCTGACTCCTATCTGTGGTATAGTAATATATAATTTAAAGAGTTTCCTAAGATTAAGAGGAAGATTTATTTACAGCATACAACATATAGTGGGCACTATACAAAAACTAGCTTTCTACACATTCTCTTAGGCTCCATATCTAAAGACGTGTTCTTAATTACTCCTATTCCTCTGCCTTCTAACTAGGAATTTCTTTGTAAATTTTTGCACATCTTTCTTTTTTCACATCTACTGTCTGATCCATTTTATCCTAATGCTTAATTTTATGGTTGAACTATTGTCATAGTATTAAAGTCCTATTTTTTTAAATCTGTTTTCTTCAATTTTTGGACTATTAGACCAAGTTTATTGTGTTGTTCAAATTTCTTAACTCCATAGTGATAGTGTGTGTGTATTCCAACAATTCCTGAAAGAGCTGTGTTAGAATTTCCCAATATAGTGATTGATGTATTTTTTTTCCTCTTTGTAGTTCTTTCAATTATTATTATTTTTTTGCCATATACTTTCGAGGCTACACTATTTGGTTCATAAAATGATGTAAAAACTTTTACATCTTTCAGGCAAATTGATACTCTTATGATATGTGATGCTGCTCTAGCAATGGTTTCACCTTTCATCTATATTTATATAGGTATATCAAGTTACTTTGGGTTAGTATTCCCCTGAGATATGTCTTTTTAAACTCGTTTATTATTTCAAAAGCTATTTTATCATATGCAAATTGAAGAGTCTAGTGAATTCTCATGTGTCTATCAAATACCTTCAACAATGAACAATTTGTCATTTTTGTTTCATCTACTCTCCCTCCACAATTTATTTGGGGGGATATTTTAAAGCAAATGCAAGGCATTGTGTAATTTCTCCTATAAGTGTTATTGTTTTTTACCACCTGACTTGCAGCCTTATTTAATGTTTTACGTGTGGCTCTTGTTGACAGATTATAGCCAGATTGTTTTAACATTCATTTTCTATTTTTAAGTACATTATGATACTCTTTTTCCAGTTTTATTGAGATGTAATTGATATACATCATTATATGGGTTTCAAGTGTACAGCATAAAGGTTCGACTTACATATATTGTGAAATGATTACCACAGTAACTTTAACATCTGTCTGTCATCTCATATAGATATAATAAAAAGAAATAGAAAAGAGAAAATAATTTTTTTCCTTGTAATGAGAACTGTTAGGATTTACTCCCTTAACTTTCCTATACATTATACAGCAGTGGTAATTAGAGTCATTGTGTTGTGCATTGCATCCCTAGTACTTATTTATCTTATAACTGGAAATGTGTACCTTTGACCACCTTCTTCCAATCCCCTTTCCCCCCACACCCCACCTCTGGTACCCGCAAATCAAATCTTTTTTAATGAGTTTTTCTTTTTAAGATTCCACATATAAGTGACAACATACACTGTTTGTCTTTCTCTAATTTCACTTGGCATAATGCCTTCGAGATACATTCATGTTGTCACACATGGCTTGATTTCTTCGCTTTTGATGGCTCAGTAATATTCCATTGTATATATACCACATGGTGTTCATTCATCTGTTGATGGACACTTAGATTGTTTCTATGTCTTAGCTGCTGTAAATAATGCTACTGTGAACACGAGGATGCAGATAGCTTTCTGAGTTAATGTTTTTGTTTCCTTCAGATATATTCCCAGAAGTGGAATTGCTGAATTGTATGGTAGTTCTATTTTTAATTTTTTGGAGAACTGCCATACCGTTTTCCATAGTGGCTGTACCAATTTACAATCTCACCAGCACCTCACAAGGATTCCTTTTCTGTACATCCTCGCCAACATTTGTTATCTCTTGTCTTTTTGATAATGGCCATATAAGGTATGAGATGATACAGTTTCCCTAATGACTAGTGATATTGAGCATCTTTTCATGCATCTGTTGGCCGTTTGTATGTCTTTGGAAAAAAGTCTTTTGCCCATTTTTTAATTGGATTATTTGTTGTTTTTTTTTGGTTTTCTGGTTTTTGGTTTTGTTTTTTTTTTTTACTTTTGAGTTGTATGAGTTCTTTATATATTTTGAATATTAACCCATTATCAGATACAAAGTTTGCAAATATTTTTTCCTATTCTATAGGTTGTCTTTTTACTTCGTTGATTGTTTCTTTTGTTCTGTAGAAGATTTTTAGTTTGATTTAATCCTATTTGTTTATTTTTGGCTTTGTTACTTATGCTTTAGGTGTGATTTCCAAAAATTCATTGCCAAGACCCATGTCAAGGAGCTTTTCCCATATATTTTCTTCTCCGAGTTTCATGATTTCAAGTCTTACATTTAAGTCTTCAATCCATTTGAGTTAATTTTTGTGAGCGGTGGAAGATAGGTGTCAAGTTTCACTCTTTTTCATGTGAATATACAATTTTTCCACCACAGTTGATTGAAGAGACTGTCTTTTCTCCGTTGAATATTCTTGGCTCCCTTGTCAAATATTAGTTGACTACATACTTAGTTATTTCAGGGTCTTGGATTCTATTCAGTATATTTGTCTGTTTTGTTTTGCCAGTACCATACTGTTTTGATTACTATAGCTTTATAGTTTAGCTTGAAATTGGGAAGTATGATGCTTCCTGCTTTGCTCTTCTTTCTTAAGATTGCCTTGGCTATTGAGAGTCTTTTAAGGGTGGTTCTTTTCTACTTCTTTAAAAAGTGCCATTGGAATTAAGATAGGGATTGCATTGAATCTATAGATGGCTTTTTTAGTATTGACATTTGAACAATATTCTTCCAATCAGTGAACACAAGGTATCTTTCTATTTTTTATGTGTCTTTGATTTCTTTCATCAGTGCCTTGTAGTTTTCGGAATAGAGATATTTCACCTGCTTGATTGAATTTCTTCCCAAGTATTTTGTTGTTTTTGATGCTGTTGTAAACGGGATTTTTAAAAAATTTCTCAGATAATTCATTGTTAGTATATGGGAAAGCTACCAATTTTTATATGTTAATTTTGTATTCTGCAACTTTGCTGAGTTTGTTGATTAGATCTATCTGTTTTTTGGGCAAGTTTTTAGTATTTTCTATATAGAAAATCATGTCATCTGCAAATAGAGACAATTTCTTTCCAATTCTGATGCTTTCTCTTTCTTTTGTTCTTTTATTTATTTATTTATTTATTTATTTGTTATTTTGCCTGATTGCTCTGTTTACAGGACTTCCAATACCATGTTGAACAGGAATGGTTAAAGTAGGCACCCTTGTCTTGTTCCTGATCTTAGAGGAAACACTTTTAGCCTTTGTCCATTGAGTATGATATTAACTGTGGTGGTCTCTATTATGTGCAGATAAGTTCTTTTTATATCTAATTTGTGAAGTGATTTTTTATTATGAATGGATGTTGAATTTTGTCAAATGCTTTTTCTGCAACTATTAAGATTGTATGATTTTTCTCATTTTATTAATGTGATGTATCATATTGATTGATTTGTGAATGTCGAACCATCCTTGCATCCTGTGGATAAATCCCACTTGATCATCATAAATGATCATTTTAATGTGCTCCTTGAATTAGTTTGCTAGTATTTTGTTGAAAATTTTTACATCTATATTTATAAAGGTTATTGGCCTATAGTTCTTTTTTTCCTAGTAGTGTCCTCTTTTGGATTTTGTATCAAGGTAATGCTAGTTTTGTAAAATGAGTTTTAGAACATTCTCTCCTCTTTGATATTTTTGGAAGAATTTCAGGAGTATGTTGTTAATTCTTTTTTAAATGTTTGGAAAGTTCACCAGTGAAACCATCTGGTGGGCTTTTCTTCACTAGGAGATTAGATTTTTTTTTTTTATTGACTCAATCTCCTAATTAGTAGTAATGATCAGATTTTCTGTTTCTCCCTAATTTAGTCATGGTAGGTTGTATGTTTATAAGACTTTCTGAATTGTTTGGTTGTCCAGTTTATTGGCATGTAATTGTTCAATAGTAGCCTCTCATTATCTTTTGTATTTCTGTAGTAGCTATTGTCTACTTTTTCATTTATTCTTTTGTTGATTTGGGTTTTCTCTTTTTTTTCCCTTGGCTAATCTAGCAAAAGATTTGTCAATTTTATCTTTTGCAAGAACCAACTCTTAGTTTTGTTAACCTTTTCTATTTTTTTCCTGTTCTCTGTTCTGTTTATTTCTGCTCTAATCTTTATTAATTTCTTTCCTTCTGCTAACTGTGGTCTCAGTTTGTTGTTCTTTATCTAGTTCCTAGAGACATAGAGTTAGGTCATTTATTTGGGATCTTTCTTAATTGTCATATCCCTGTGAACTTCCTTCTTAGAACTGCTTTTGCTGCATCTCCTGAGTTTTAGTATATTGTGTTTCCATTTTTGTTTGTCTTAAGATACTTTTTAACTTCTCTTTTAATTTCTTCTTTGATCCTTTGTTCAGGAGAGTATTGTTTAATTTGCATGTATTCCAGAATTTTCTAGTTTTCCTCTTGTTGATTGCTAGTTTCATAATATTGTGGTCAGAGAAGATGCTTGGTGTTATTTCATTCTTCTCGGATTTGCTAATACTTGTTTTATGGACTAACCATATCATCTATCCTAGAAAATGTTCCATGTATGCTTGAGAATTGTATTCTGCAGTTGTCAGATAGAATGTTCTGTATATATTTGTTAGGTCTTAGGTCTATAGCAGGGGTCCCCAACCCCTGGGCCATGGTACTATGTTAGGAACCGGGCTGCATAGCAGGAAGTGAATGGTGGGAGAGTGAATGAAACTTCATCTATATTTGCAGCTGCTCCCCAGCGTTAGCATCACCGCCTCAGCTCCACCTCAGATCATCAGGCATTAAGATTCTCTTAGGAGCACCAGCCAGTCCCTGGTGCCAAAAAGGCTGAGGATCACTGGTCTATAGTGTTCAAATCCACTGTTTTCTTACTGATTCTCTGGATGATCTGTCCATTGTTGAGAGTGCGAATTTAAGTCCCTAACTATTATCGTACTGCTGTCTATTTCTCCTTTTAGCTGTTTTTGCTTTATTTATGTGCTTTGATATTTGGTGAATAAATATTTACAATTGTTATATCTCGATGACTTGACTCTTTTATCATTATATTGTGACCTCTTTTATCTATTTTTAACATTTTTAGTTTAAAATGCGCTTGTCCATTTTGGTATAAATAAAGCTACCTCTGCTTTTTTTTGATTACTATTTGCTTGAAATATATTTTTCTATTTCTTAACTCTCAGTCTATGTGTGTCTATAAGATTAAAGTGAGTCTCTTGAAAGCAGCATATCATTGGATTTTTAAAATTTATCCATTAAGCCATTCTATGTCTTTTGATTTAATATTTAATCTGTTTACTTTTAAAGTAGTTATCGATAGGTAAGAACTTACTATTGCCATAGGTAAGAACTTACTATTGCCAATTGTTTTCTGGTTATTTTGTAAATGGTTTTTTATCCTCCTCCTTTTTTGTGTGTTTTGATGTCTTTTGGCATTAGTATGCTTTGACTTCTTTATCATATTCTTTAGTGTAATAAATACCTACTGGTTTTTCTTATGGTTACCATGAGGCTTACATAAAATATCTTAAAATTATAACATCCTATTTTAAACTAATAGAATTCAATAGAATTCCTAAACTTTACATTTTTACTTCTCACATTTTAGGTTTATTGATGTTGTAACTTACATATTTTTATATTGAGTGAACTGATAACTGATTATTATAGTTATATATTTTCTACATTTGTTTTTAACTTTTAAACTAGAATTGTAAATGAATTATACACCATCATTATTGTATTACAGAAAATCTAATATTTATCAGTAGTGAGTTTTATGCCACCTTATTATGTGTTTATGATGTTAATTGGTGCCCTATTGCTTCCAGTCAACTCTCATTTCTTGTAAGGCAGTCCAGTGATAATGAACTCCCTCAACTTTTGTTTGTTCAGGAAAGTCTTTATCCCTCCTTCATTTCTGAAGGACAGCTTTCCTGGCTATAGAATTCTTGATTGACGATTTTTTCCTTTTAATATTTTGAATATATTTTCCCATTCTTTCCTGGCCTGAAAAGTTTCTGTTGAGAAATCCACGTATCGGCTTATGAGAGTTCTCTTATATTCTACTTCTCTCTTTTCTCTTGCTGGTTTTATGTTTCACTGTAGCTCTATTTGAGTTCATCCTATGGGGTCTCATGAATCTGGATATTTATTTCTCTCCCCAGGGTTGGGAAATTTTCAGCCATTGCTTTAAATATACTTTTTTCATTCCTTTCTCTGTATCTTCTCCTGCAGTTCCTATAATGCGAATATTGTTTCTTTTCTTTGTTTCCCATAGATCCATTGATACTGTCTTTTTTTTTTTTAAAGAATATAACACTTTTTTTAAGTAATAATATTTTTCAGTTATAGTTGGCATACAATACTATATTAGTTTCAGGTGTACAGCATAGTGATTAGACATCTGTATGACTCACAAAGTGATCAGCCCAATTAATCTAGTGCCCCTCTGACACCATATGTAGTTATTACAATATCATTGGCTATTTTCCTTATTCCATAGTTTCTATCTCCATGACTATTTTGTAACTAACAGTTTGTATGTCTTAATCCCTTCCCCTTTTTCACCCATTCCCCCCACACCCCACTTCCACCTGGCAGCCATCAAAATGTTCTCTATGCATTTGTTTCTGTTTTTTGTTTGTTCTTTAGAGTTCACATATACATGGAATCGTAGGGCATTTGTTTTCCTCTATCTGAATTACTCCATCATGAAATATTTTTTTCCATCCCCTAACTTTTAGTCTGTGTGTCTTTTAATCTGAAGTGAGTCTCTTGAAGGCAGCATATGTAAGGGTCTTGTTTTCTTGTCCATTTAGCCACTCTTATCTTTTGATTGGAGCATTTAATTTTTTTTTTAGTTGAAGTACTCATTGATAGCTATGCAGTTATTGCTATTCTTTATTTCATATTTTTGATACATTTTTTCTTCTTAAAGAAATTCCTCTAACAATTCTTGTAATACTGGCTTGGTAGTGATGAACTCCTTTAGCTTTTTCTTGCCTGGGAAATTCTTTTTATCCATCCTTCGCTTCTAATAACTTTGCTGAGTAAAGTAATCTTGGTTGTAGATCCTGGGTTTTCATCACTTTGAATATTTTGTGTCAAGCCCTTCTGGCTTGTAAAGTTGCTGTTGAGAAATTGGCTGACATTGTTATGAGTGTTCCTTGTATGTAACTAATTGCTTTTCTCTTGCTGCTTTTAAGATTCTTTCTTTGAATTTAACCTTTGGCGTTTTAATTATGATGTGTCTGGGTGTGGGCGTTTTTAGGTTCATCTTGTTTGAGACACTCTGGACTTCTGGGGTTATATGTCTCTTTCCTTCACCAGATTAGGGAAGTTTTCTATCATTATTTCTTCAAATAGATTTTCAATTCCTTGCTCTCTCTCTTCTTCTGTTACTCTATGATGCAAAATGTTGTTACTCTTGACATTGTCCCAGAGGATTCTTATACGGTCTTCACTTTTTTGGAATCTTTTTTCTTGTTGCTGTTCTGTTTGGGTGTCCTCTGCTACGTCATCCTCTATGTCAGTGATTTAATTCTCCATTTCATCCACTCTTGATTCCCTCTCGTGTACTTTTCAACTCAGATATTGTATTTTTCACTTCTTACTGGCATCCTATTATGTTTTCCATCTCCATTTTTATGTTTTTTATCTCTTTGTTAAAGTTCTCATTGACTCATCTACTCTTCCCTTAAGTTCTTTGAGCGTCCTTATAACCAGTGTTTTGAACTCTGCATCTGATATATTGCTTGTATCCATTTTGGTGCATTCTTTCTCTGGAGCTTTGTTCTTTCATGTGAGACTTGCTTATCTCCCCATTTTGGCTGCCTCTATTTCTATGTATTAGGTAGGGCTCCTAAGTCTCCCAGTTAATAGAGTGACTTTATGTAACAGGTATGCTGTGGGGCCCCGTGTGACAGACGTGGGAGGGGTCCAGCAGCAGACCAAGTTCAACTGCAGCCTGTGCACCTTCGATGCCACCTGCAGTCACCAAGCAACTCATATATGGCTGCCACCCATGCCAGAATTACAGGTGCCTCAAGGGGCCAAGTCAGAAATCTAGGCTGGCTGCCACTGGTACGGGGCTTGGGGTCGCTCAGCAAGAGGTACAGGGCACACCAAGGCCAGATGCTGCTTCTTTGGGTTTTGTGAGCCTTTGAGAGAGTTTATGAAAGTTTGCAGCAGAAGGCCAAAACAACCCATTTATATGGAATAAATCACTCGAAGCGGCTTGGGTGGGCCCACACATTGGGAGAGGCAGAGTCTCAGAGAATCTCCTGGGCGAAGCAACCTGTGTTATCCATATTGATGGAGGGCCCAACAAAGGAACAGTGACTTCTGCCTGCACCTCTCTTTGGTAACAAGCCGACCCTCAGCCCTCACCCTGAAGCCAGACAGCTCAGCACCTCCCTGTATATCCCCAGCCATTTTCAAGCAGCTGCCCCAGAGCTAGAGCCCAGAGCAAGTGAGTCCATTAGCGAGTAAGGCCAGGAGTGGGCCCTTTAAGAAGAAGGTCTCAGCTTCCCGCAATCCTCTGTCTCACTCAGCCACAACCTTGTAACCTTTGCTAGTTTTCACAGCAGGAGGTTGTGGGGACTTCTCTTTCCAGCACTGGAACCCCGGGCTGACCAGTTGCAGCCGGAACCCCTTGCTACTCAGGTGGGGGAGGTGGCTCTGCAGCCAGGTTAGCCCTCCCGATTCTCAGTTGCCACACGCAATTGTGGGACTGGGCCATTTCCCATCTTTGCCCCCCCGCTACCGTTTTGAGGTGACCTGTTATTTGAGATGACCTAGTTGTACGGCTTCTGTTCAGCCAGATCTCTGGCAACTCTGCATACTGGTTACTCTGTAGTTTTGTTATAATTTTGGCGTGGTCGCTAGAGGAGGCATGCACAGCCACTATCTTCTACACCATCTTGAATCCCCTCGATACTGTCTCTTAACTGGTGCATTTGTCCATTTTATTATGGATTTATTTGTACAATTTTAGGTGCATCTCACTGTTTGTATTCCTTTTATTACCCCTTGTCATCTTTTGGATTGAAAGAGTTTTTCCCCCTTTCAAAATTTGGTTTTGCTCATCTACTTCTTTAGAATTTGTATGCTCTCGTCTGTTCTTTCCATTATTATCCTCATTCTTGTAACATATTTTTAAAGTCTTAAGCAATATTTTTACTCATGAATATTACAAGGACCTTAGTATGGTCTAATTTTGATAAGAAGTTGAGTAATATGCTGCATTTTATATTGGTTCCATGTGATTTTTCTCTTACAAATCAAACCTTTTTGTACCTGTTTTATACAGTCAGTATTTATTTAGAGTTGCCCACATATTTTCAAGATATTTGTTTATTATTCCCTTTTGCATCTCAGCCCTTCCACCTTAGATAATTTTACTTTTGCCTGAAATTTGTCTTCTAAAATTTACCTTAATGAAGGTCTGTTAGTGGTAAATTATGGGATTTATTTTCACCCAAAATGTCTGTAGTTTGTCTTCTTTCTTAAAAAATACTTTGATATAGAATTCTAGGCTGAGATTTTTTTTTTTCTCAGCATGTTTAAAATGCTATTGACCTATCTCTAACTCTCTTAGTTGTAGTAAGGAAGTTAGTCATCTAATTCCTGGCTCTTTGTAGGTGATATGCCTTTTCACTCTATTTTTTTAAGGAAAGTTTTTATTAAAACATAACATGCATATCGAATGGAGCAAAAAATCATAAGTATGTTGGTTGGTGAATTTTCAATAATAAAAACACTTACATAACCACAAATAAATAAATAGAACTTTTCCAGAACCCCAGGCATCCCCCTGTAGCCCCTCCCAGTATTTGCCATCCATAGGTCATCGTTCTCTCATGTCATGATAGATTGGTTTTTCTTTATTTTGAACTTTTACATAAATGAAATAATAAAATAAGCATTCTTTTGTGTCTGACTGCTTTTGCTCTGCACTAGTATTCATCCACAATTGTTTATTCATTTTCATTGCTGTAGCGTATTCCATTATAAGAATATACACTATTTAGCTGTTTTGCTGTTAATAGTCATTTGAGTTGTTTCCAGTTTTTTGACTATTATAAATAGTGACACTAGTCTTTTAGTGACATTTGGACTAATTTCTATTGTATATTTATGTAGATGTGAAATTGCTTGTAGTAAGAAACTTACAAATAGTTTTCATAAGTGGTTTTGTTATGTTATGGTCTCAGTAGAAATATGTGAGAGTTCTAGTTGCTCCGATAATGCATCAACTTTGGTGGTCTCAATCTTTTTAACTTTAGCCATTCTGATAGAAGGATAATGTTCTCTCTGGCCTTTAACTTGAATTTCTCTGATGACTAATGTGCTTGTTGGCCATTCATATATTTTTATTTGTTAAGTACCTGTTCAAATCTTTTACCAATTTTTAAATTGAGATATAATTGACATATCATTATATTAGTTTTAAGTGTAAAACATAATGGTTTGGTATTTGTATATATTTCACAATAAGTCTAATTAAAATCTATCACCATAGTTACAACGTTTTTCTTGTGATGACAACTTTTAAGATTTACTCTTAGCAACTTTCAAATATGCAATACAGTATTATTAACTAAAACCACCAAGCTTTACATTACATTCCCATGACTTATTTACTTTATAACCGGAAGTTTGTACCTTTTAATCTTCATCTATTTTAACACTCCATCCCACCCCACCTCCAGCAACCACCAGTCTGTTCTCTGTATCTTTGAGCTTGGGGGTTTGTGGGCTTGTTTGTTTGTTTTAGATTCCATGTATAAGTGAGATCATATAATATTTGTCTCTCTCTGTCTGACTCATTGCACTTAGCATAATGCCTTCAAGGTCCATCCATGTCATTGCAGATGGCAAGATTACCTCCTTATGGCTAAATAATATCCCGTTGTGTATATATACTACATTTTCTTTATGCTTTCATTTATTGATGAACGTTTAGGTTGCTTCCATGTCTTGGCTATTGTAAATAATGCTGCAGTGAACATGGGGGGTGGTGCATATATCTTTTTGAGTTTTTGTTTTCTTTGCATAAATACCCAGAAATTAAATTGCTGGGTCATGAGGTAGACCTCTGTATTTAAAATTTTGAGGAACCTCCATACTGTTTTCCATAGTGGCTGCACCAGTTTACAATCCCACCAGCCGTGGACAAGGGTTCCATTTTCTCCACATCTTACCAATGCTTGCTATTTCTTGTCTATTTGATGATAGCCATTCTAATAGGCAATAGCTCATAGTGGTTTTGATTTGTCTCTTATGATTAGGGATATTGAGCACCCCTCCATGTACCTGTTCATCATCTGTATGTCATCTTCTGAAAAAATGTCTATTCAGATCCTCTGCCCATTTTTTAATCGGATTGTTATTTTGCTATTGAGTTGCATGAGTTTTTTATGGTTTTTTTTTATATTAATCCTCTATCAGATATGTGATTTGCAAATATTTTTTCCTATTTGGTAGGTTCCATTTCGGTGGTTTTCTGTGCAGAAACATTTTAGTTTGGTGTAGTCCCACTTGTTTATTTTTGCTTTAGATGCCTTTGCTTTTCATATCAAACCCAAAAATGTCACCAAGACCAGTGTCAAAGAGTTTACTATCTATTTTCTTCTAGTTTTATGGTTTCAGGTCTTATGTTCAAGTCTTTATTATTTATCCATTTTTAACTGGATTATTTTTGTCTTGAATTAATTTTAAAATGTATATTCTGGATATGAGTTCATTGATACATATATAGCAACATATTATCTGCTTAATGGTGTTTTTTCAAAGAACAAAAGTTTTGCATTTTGATGAAATTCATTGTCAGTTTTTTAAGTCTTATGGTTCATGCTTTTGGTGTCCTATCTGTGAAATCTTTTTTTTTTTTTTTTTTAACCAAAGTTGCAAATATTTTTTTTCTCTACATTATCTTCTTAGAAGTTTTGAGGATTTTTTGCTGTTTTGTTTTGGTCTTCGATGACTTTCAAGTAAATATTTATCTGTGGTGCGAGGTAAGGGTTTGGGTTCTTTTTTTGGTATGTGCATATTTAATCGTTATGGTCTTATCTATGTTTATTCATGCTACAATAACAGCTTTGATTATTAATAGTTTATAGTAAGTCTTGAAATCAGTCCTCTACCTTTGTTCTTTATCAAAATTATTTTGGCCATCAATTTCTATATAAATTTCAGAAATAGCTTGCCAGTATCTACAAAAACAAGCCTGCTGGGCTTTTGTGTGGGATTGGATTGAATTAATCAATTTGGGGAGAATTGATATTTTAATAATATTGAGGTTTCCAATCCATGAAAGTCCCAATTTTTTAGGTTTTGTTAATATCTCTTGGCAGTTTTTTATACTTTTCAGTGTAAAGGTCTGAAACATGTTTTATTATCCCTAAGCATTTTATGTTTTTGGATGCTTTCATCAAAGTTTCTATTTTCAATTGTTAATATGTGGGTACATACACATTATGATTGTTACATCTTCCTGGTGAATTGAACCCGTTATAAGATGTTTCTCTTTATCTCTGGTAATATATTTTTCTTGAAATCTACATTATTTGATATTACTATAACCATTCATCTTATTCATACTTCTGTATTTATTAACGGCACATCTTTCCATCCATTTCCCTTCTACCTATTTGTGTCTCTTTTTTTAAAGAGTATCTCTCCCAGACAGCACGAGTCTTGCTTTTTAATTCAGTTTGACAACCCCTGCCTTTTGGAATGTTTAGGCCACTAACAGTTAATGTAATTATTGATATGGTTGTTGTTTATCTCTTGTTTTTTGTTCTTCTGTTTCTTCTATTTAGCTGTTCCTGTTGGTGTTTTTAAAAGCTGTTATTCTAATTAAAATGCATTAACTTATTTTTTCATAATCTGCTTAGACTTAAAACTTATGTACCACAGCAAAGAAAATATAAGAAACTTTCAGCTATATGGATTTATTTACTCCATTCCCCTGCTTGTTATGATACAGTAGTTATACATAACACATCTATTAACTAAATCATACAATGTTATAGTTTTTACTTATATGGTCATATATTTTAATGAAATTAATAGAAAAGAATAGTCTTTTATGTTTACCCCTTATTTACCATTTATGATCCTGTTTGTTTATTTGTAAAGATCTCTTTTGTTCTGGTATCCTTGCCTCCTTCCTAATATTCCTTTAGCCTTTCTTGTAATGTACACCTGCCGAAAATGAATTTTTTAGTTTTTTTTTTTTTTTTTAAATCTAAGATCCTGTTTGTTTTACCTTAACTGTTAAGGGACATTTTTACTGGCTATAGAATTCTGGATGTATTAGTTGTTATTGTATTAGAACTTTAAATATGTTGCTCCATTGTATCTTCTGGCCATTGTTGTTTCTAATGAGAATCCAACAGACATTTTGAATCATTCATAATGTGGGCTTTTTTGGTGGGGAGGGAGGTGCTTCTGGCTGCTTTAAGAGAGATTTTTCTCTCTTAATTTTGGCATTTATCATTTTGATTGTGGCTGTGTCTAAGCATATTTTTCTTTGTGTTACTCTTGGGACTTGCTGAGCTTTTTACAAGTTTATGTCTTTTGCCATATTGAGTCATTTGTTGGCTACCATTCGTGTCTTCAGATATTTTTTCTTTTGCATTTTCTCTCCTTATAGGAATCCAGTTATATACATGTTATACCTCATGTTGTCCTTCAAGTGCCTGAGGCTCTGTTCACTTTTTAAAATATATTTTTTTCTCTAAATATTGTCAGATTTCTATTTGTCTCTTCAAGTTTCATATAGCCTATTCTCTTCAAATTGCAATTAGCCCATTCAGTGAAGTTTTCTTTAATTTCAGATATTGTAATTTTCAAATCAAAAATGTCTAAGTATATCTTTTATATAGTTTCTATTTCTCTGCCAAGTTTATCTTTTCATTCCCTAGAAGTATATTCTCCTTAATGCCCTTAAACATAGTTGTAATAGCTGCTTTAAATTCCTTGTTTGTAAACTTTAAGATCTGTAGTCTCAGGATCAGTTTCCATTGAATGTCACTAAGTATGGTGTACGTTTTCTTGTTTCTATTTATGTGGAGTACATTTGGATTATATCCTAGGCATTGTGAATGATATATCATAAAGACTTTGGCTCCCGTTATATTCCTTATCTGGGCTACTTGGAATTTGCTCTTTACTTGTTTGCTTTATAAACACAATTTGAAGATACTCTTTGCTCTTTGTAGTATTTTCCTCCTCACCACCTGCTGCATTTGCCCTGAAATATTCATCTCTGAGACAGTAAAATAAGACTGTAGATTTTCTGAGTTTTAGCCTCTTGGCATGGTATGGCTTGGGTCCTTCCCAGAGGAGAAAATGGAAAACTCATTCAGTGTTTAGTCCTCCATTACAGAATCTAACTGGTTTGATTGCTTTCCAGAACTTTTAGGTAGCGGGGAAGGGTGTGTGTGTGTGTGTGTGTGTGTGTGTGTGTTTTATATTTTGTCCAGATTTTATAGATATTATATGTGGAATTGTTATTCTAATACGAGTTACTTGGCCGTGATTAGAAGAATAATCTCTGGGCTCTTTTAAATGCATGAGTTTTCTAGACACTCATCTGAGGAGAGCAGTCCTACATGGGCCCTCAGGAGTCCCTATTTTAAGAAATGAGTTATATGACAGGCATAAGTAACATTAACCATGACTTTACCCCCAGGCTTTAGCCATTTTAGATAGAGTTGGCTAGATCAGTGGAGGTTTTCCTCCAAACTGTGTGTAATGAGTACACAGCAAACTTATAGGGACAATAGTTTCAACAAGTTTTGTTTTATATTCATGTAGGGCCCAGTGAGGGGAAAGCCCGTTTCATGTGGGCAGTAAATGTTAAGTCATTATGATAAACAGCTTCAATCCTTGTAAATGACTCAAAAATAATATGTAATTTAGAGTAGTGATGGATTTGGGTGTGCCCAAGGAAAAGAAAATTGCCTACAATATTAGGAAGTTTAAGATACGTAACCATCTGTGACTTGGTGGAGGGGGTTGTAACATAAAGATGTATGATGCCATTTATAAAACTAATTTCTCTTTCCATTTAATCTCATGTTGCCTAAGAAAATGCAGCTAGTAATTAAGATACCATTTTGGTATTGCTTATAAATGCTGTTGCCTTCATTAAATTTCACACTTGTGAAAAGGAGCTATTAAGAGACAGCCTAAGGTAACACTTCTGAATAGCTAACTTTGTTAAAAAATACGTTTCCAAATTTCTTGCAATAAAACGTAATTGCATTTTGTTTTCACTTGCTAAAATCTTATCATATATTCTCTATTAGGGATGAGACTTGATGCTAGAGGGAACATTCTGTTAAACTGGAGTAGTGCAGTAACTGTTGAATTCTCCTTTTCTTGCCGTTCGTAATAAATAACATTTTCCTGTTTCTCTACTTTTTCTTGCGATTTACTTCTCCTAAGGTTAAGTGGCAGGAGAGAGATTCCAGAATATATACTATTTTGAAATTGTCAAATTTTAAAACATTTGTCATTAAAGTGGTTAAGCTGCAATCAATAAGTAATCATTGAGTCTGATTGCAACACTAGTACCTTGTTCTGGTATTGCAACACTAGAGTACCTTGATGGCATGCCTGTAAAGTTAAAAACAAAACAAAACAGGCTAGGGGAAGAGGACAAAAAGGAAGAAGGAAAAAAAACCCCAGTGTAATCTATACACAGCCAGTAAAACCATGGTCTACATTATAAAAATTCATACATAGTAAAATTGTTGCTCCTGTGTCTTTGAACAGTGAACTTCTTATATGGCAGACATGTCTTAATAGTTTTATGTGTTATGATTTTTTTCCATTGGAATTTTAAGTCTTCATATCTGTGACTAGTCTATAGTGAGTCTAGTATAAAGTGAAGTTGTTTTTAGATTAAATGTTAGTATTACCTTTAAGCATCCTGTACTAGCTTATCTTAAGGCAGATCTTAATTCAGTTATATTTATTAATATTGCTGTCATGTAGGAGAAACACTGAGATCTTTTCACTAATTTTAAGTCCATGTTTTTTTAAAAGTGGCAGTATTAACATGCTCTCTTCTAAAGCTTTTTCACCAAACATATACTGATAGAAGCATTCTCTTTGCATTAATTTTAACCTCAAAAGACCATCCTTGAAGGAAAGATGTCTAGTTCTTTTAAATTTATTTTGTCCTTTGCTTCTTTCTAAAATTGTTAATAAAATAGGCAGTTAGTGATGGATGAATTTTGTGATGCGTGAATACTTTTCACACAGAACAAGACTAAAACTCTAAACTTGCTTTGAATGCATATGTAAAACGTTTTGAATCCAACGTTTTCTAATCTAGTTTGGAATCAAATTACTGTAAGTCATACAGTTGAAAGCGTGTTTTCTTTAAATTAACACAAAAATATGTAACATTCATGTGTATACAGTAACCACCTGGAAGATATACTGGAAAAGAAATTCTCATTTTCAATAGCAATAAAAAAATAAGTATGAAGTTAATGTAAACATTTAAAAGTTATATGAAGACTTTATGATATTCCTGAAATATACAAATGTACACTTGAACAAATGGAAATATATCCTATGTTCTTGAAAAGGATGTTTCAATGTCACAAAGATATCATTTTCTCCCATGTTAAAAAATAAACACAATCCCAATAAAAATACCAACAAGTGTTTTTTTCTGGGAAACAGATTAAATTATTAACTTCACATGGAAAAATAAATAAGAATAGTCAGGAAGTTCCTGAAAAAGAGGAGCAATGAGCAGAGTGTGACTAGCCCTACCAATTATTGAAACATACTATAAAGCTTCTACAGTTAAAAGAAAGTGATGTGGTAACACTGCAGACGAATCAGTAGAACAGAATAGAAACTCCAAAAATAGTCCCACACACTTTTAGATATTTGGTATATGAATAATATCTCAAATCACTGAGGAAAGGATGGATTTTTTAATAAGTAGTGTTAAGATCATTAGATAGCACTTTGGATAAAAATAATATTGGATCTAAACCTCACATTGCACACAAAAATAAATTCAAATTCAGAGACATAGTGTAAAAAATGAAATCATAAAAAAAGAAGGAAAAAAATGAATTCCTTTATAACCTGGTAATGTCAAAAGCTTTTCTAACTCTGACATGACCTCCCTAATAAAGAAAAGATTGGTAACTGTGACTACATAAAAATAAGAGTATTTGAGTACCAAAAATATTATAAGTAAAAATAGCAAACTGGGAAATGGTATTTACAACCTGTATCACAAGGGCTAATCTCAATAATAAGGAGCTGTCAAATATTGAAAGAAAGATCAGAAACTCAATAAAAGAACGGGCAGAAACTTGAACATTCAGTTCACAGGAAAGGAAGTCAAATGGCATTTGAACATATTTAAAGATGCTAACTCTCACTCACAGTAGGTGAAGCTCAAAACCACACTATGATGTGATATAATGAAATACTACTCGGCAACGAAGAAGAATGACCTATACCAATACCAATATTCTGAGTGAAAGGTGCCAGACACAAAGGCTACATACTATGATTCTATTTTTATGACAGTCTGGAAAAGGCAAAATGGTAGGAACAGAAATCAGATCAGTGGTGGTCAGGGAGCTAGGATGGTGGATTGGACGTGAGGTAACTATTTGGGGTGATAAAAATGTTCTTTACTTTGGTCGTAGTGGTGTTACATGAATGTGTTTGACAAAACCATCAGACTGTACACCAACAAAGGGAGAATTTTATTGTATGTAAATTATACCTTAACAAACTTGAACTTAAAAACAATCAAATAAAAAACATACTATGACATTTCTTACTGGGTTAGCAAAAAATTAAACAGTTTTACAAGAATGTTGGGGACGATGTTGGAGAAATAAGCACTCATACATAACTCGTAGTGCAAAATGGTACA
>NW_006430462.1:2417143-2457217 GCF_000325575.1 Pteropus alecto
GGAAATTTGGAATATCTAACCAAATTACATATGCATTTATCCATTGACCTAGTAGTAGTATTTCTAGGAACCTACTGCTGCCTGAGTCCTGCCTCATCCCACAAGATAAAACACTTGTATGTGCTAAGGAGATTTTGTTTAATGCATATACATGCAAGTAGAAATGGACATTTTTCTCCTTTCCCCCTTTATACATTTATGCCCCTCTGTATACTTTAATACTTTATTTTCTTCATGTATGATTTTTCATAGATCTTTACATATCAACACATAAAGAGCAGCCTCTTTGTAGGATTTTTGGACTTTATTATTTTTAAAAAGTTATTTGAAAATCTGTGGGCAGTGAACGTAAAATGCAAAATATATATGACTTATGCTTGAATTGTACACTGGAAACTTACTGGATTTTGTTAACCAGTGTCACCATAAGAAAAAAAGCTTTAAGTATTTTACTATAAATGTTACACTATACAATTTCGCTATTGCAATAAGAAAAAAATGGAAAGTTAAAAAAAAAAATTAACTCCAGAGTATATTCCATTGGGTGCACAATTTACGATGTAACTACAGTTGACCCTTGAACAACACGGGGGTTGGGGGATGTGGCCCTCTGCAGTGGGAAATCCACCTGTAACTTTTGACTCTGCAGTAGGCCCTTCACATCCTTGGATTCGACAGTATTTTTGATATGCCTACCCACTGTTGGGAAATCACTGTTGGGAATGTGAAAATACTGATTTTGATCTTCAGTTGAATCTGTGTTTAGGAAATCCACAGATACAAAATCCATGGATACGAAGGGCCAACTGTATTTATTGAAAAATATCCGTGCATCAGTGGACCTGTTCAGAGGTCAAACCTGTGTTATTCAAGGGTACTGGCCTTATGATGGACATTAAGAGATTTTACTATATTTTGCTATTACCAAACAGTGCTGTGAGGCAAAACCATTTCATGTGTGCAATATATCTGTAGAATAAATTCTAAGCATTCAAATTGCTGGATAAAATGAAAGGTACATGTTTAATTTTGAAGAGAGTTAAACTGTCATCAATAGGAATCATACCAATTTACACTGTTACCACTGATGTTTGAAGATGATTATTTCCCCTCAGCCTTACCAATGAAATGTTACCAAATTTTGGATTTTTACCTAAATGATTTTATTTAAAATTTGTTCTTTGGTTTTCCCTTAAGTTGCTGGTCTTATATATTAGAGAGATTAGTGTGTTGTGATATGAGTTAGAAATATTTTTCCAACTTTGTCTATTGTGTTTTGAGTTTGTTTTTGGTGGGTGTTTTTTCTTCCTATATAGAACTTTATTTTATGATGTTAAATTTCATCATAAATAAGAGATTACATGCTATTTTTTTTTAAGGATAGGAAATGGTTAAATTTCTAGTTTTCTTTGATTTATATTTTTCTTTTCGTTTTATTGAGAGATAGTTCACATACAGTACTGTATAAGGTGTCCTGTGTGTAATGACTTACATATACTACAAAGTGATTATCACAAGTTTAGTTAATATCCATCATCTCATATAGATACCCCCATCCCCCCAAAAAAGAAAAAATGTTTTTTCAAAGTAATGAGACATTTAGGATATACTCTCAGCAACTTTCAAATATATAGTGGTGTTAATTATATCATGTCATATATTACATTCCAATACTTATTTAGCCTATAACTCGAAGTTTGTACCTTTTGATCAGTACCCCCACACCCTACCCCCAACTTCTGGTAACCACAAATCTGATCTCTTTTTTTATGAGTTTGGTTTTTTGTTTGTTGTTGTTGTTATTGTTTTTAATTCCACATGTGAAATCGTATGATATTTGTCTTTCCCTGACTTATTTCACTTAATATATTGCCCTCAAGGTCTATCCATGTTGTTGCAAAAGGCAGGATTTCCTTTTTTATGGCTGCGTAGTGCTCCATCATGTATATGTACCTCATTTTCTCTATCCATTCATTTGTTGATGGACACAGGTATTTCCATGTTGTAGCTATTGTAAATAATGCCGCAGTGAACATGGGGGTGCATATATCTCTATGACACCATGATTTCATTTTTTTTCAGATATACCCAAAAGTAGAATTGCTGAATCATATGATAGTTCTATTTTTAATTTTTTGAAGAACTGCCATACTGCTTTCTATAATGGCTGTACCAATCCCACCAAGAGTGCACTAAAGTTCCCTTTTTTTTCTCCACATCTTTAACAGCATGTTACCTCTCCTTTTTCATAATAGCCATTCTAACAGATACAAAGTGATATATCATTGTGATTTTTATTTGTGTTTCCCTAATGATTAGCGATATTGATAATCTTTTAATGTATATGTTGGCCATTTGAATATCTTCGGAAAAATATTCGTATCCTTTGCCCATTTTTAATTGGATTATTTTTCTGTTTTTGAGTTACATGAGTTCTTTATATATTTCAGGTATTAACCCCTTATCAGACATATATGGTTTGCAGATGTTTTCTCCCATTCCATATGTTCCCTTTTTGTTGATCATTTCTTTTGCTGCACAGCTTTTTAATTTGAAATAGTCTGGTTTATTTTTTATTTTGTTTCTTGTATTTTAGATGTCATATCCAAAAAATATTGTCAAGTAGCTTGCCATTTATGTTTTTATCTAGTAGTTTTATGGTTTCAAGTCTTACATTTAAGTCTTTAATCCATTTCAATATAATTTTTATGAGCAATATAAGATAAGGGTCTAGTTTTATTCTTTTACATGTGAATTTCTCATTTTCCTAGCACCATTTATTGAAGAGATTGTCTTTTCTCTGTTGACTATTCTTGGTTCTTCACTATATATGCATGAGTTTATTGTTGGGCTTTCAGTTATGTTCCATTGGTCTGTGTGTCTATTTTTATGCCAGTACTGTACTTTTTTATTACTATAGTTTTATAATATAGCTTGAAATCAAGAAGCGTGATGCCTCCTGCTTTGTTCTTTCTCAGGATTTCTTTGGCTATTCGGGGTCATTGTGGTTCCATATAAAGTTTAGAAATTGTTTTTTCTATTTCTGTAAAAAAATGGCATTGGAGTCTTAATAGGGATTGAATTGATTCTATAGATGGTTTTGGGTATGGAAAATATAACAATATTAGTTATTTTCAATCCTTGAACATAGCTGTCTTTCTATTTATTTGTATCAGTTTGTGGATTTTGAGTCAGTTAAAAAGTCCTGTTCCAGTCTAAAGTTATTAAATAACTTTGCCATGTTTACTTCTAACATCTTTGTAGTATTTTTTTTTCATTTGTTACATTTAACTCTTCAATTTATATGGTATATAATGTACAATATAGATTCTATTTTATTATTTTTAAATAGTTTGAATTTATTTCTAGTGATGTGATATACCACCTTTACCATATATTACAAAGTTGTAATAATCAAAACAGTATGGTATTGGCACAAAATCAGATAATTAGATCAATGGAACAGAATGGAGTGCCCAGAAATAAACCCTTTCTTACATCATCAGTTAATCTACAACAAAGGCAAGTATATACAATAGAGAAATGACAATTTCTTCGATATGTAGTTCTAGGAAAACTGGACAGATGCATGCAAAAAAAATGAAACTCGACCACTGTCTTATACTATATACAAAAATAAACTCGAAATGGATGAAAGCCATAAATATAAGAACTGAAACCATAAAACTAGGTAGTAAACTCTTTGACATCAGTCATAGTAATGTCTTTTTGGATATTTCCTCTTGAGCAAGGGAAACAAAAGCAAAAATAAACAAATAGGACCGTAGCAAACTAAAAAGATGTTCAGCAAAGGAGTATGATACCTCCAACTTAATTCTTCTTCCTCAAGATTGCTTTGGCTATTAGTGGTCTTTTGAGGTTCCACTTAAGTTTTAGGATTACTTTTTCTAGTCCTAAGAATGTTATTGGTATTTTGATAGGGATTGCATTGAATCTATAGATCGCTTTGAGTATTATGGACATTTTAATAATATTCTTTCAAACCATGAGTATGGTATGTCCTTCCATTTATTTGCACTCTCTTCAGTTTTATTCTTCAGTGTCTTATGGTTTTCAGAGTATAGGTCTTTTACGTCCTTAACTTTTTTCCTAGATAGTTTATTCTTTTTGATATAATTGTAAATGGGATTGTTTTCTTAATTTCTCCTGAGAGAAATGTGATAGATATCTATATTTTGTATCCTCTATTTTACTGAAGTCATTTATTCTAATTTTGGTGGAGTCTCTAGGGTTTTTATATACAGTATTGTGTCATCTGCAGATAATGACAGTTTTACTTCTTTCTAATTTGGATGCCCTTTTTTTTTTTTTTGGTCTAATTGCTGTGACTATGACTTCCAATATTATATCAAATAAGAGTAATGAGAGTGGGCATCCCTTATCTTCTTGATCTTAGAGAAAAAGCTTTTAGCTTTTCACCTTTGAGTATGATGTTAGCTGTGGGTTTATCACATACAGCCTTTATTGAGGTAAGTTCCCTCTACAACCACTTTATTTAGAGTTTTTATTAGAAATAGATGTTGAATTTTGTCAAATGCTTTTTCTGCATCTATTCAGATGATTATAAGGTTTTTATCCTTGGTTTTATTGATGCAGTGTATCACATCAATTGATTTGCAGATATTGAACCATCCTTACATCTCTGTGATAAATCCCAGTTGATCGTGGTGTGTAATCTTTTTAATATATTATTGAATTTTGTTGGCTAGTGTTCTGTTGAAAGATTTTGTGTATATGTTCATCAGGGATATTGCTCTCTAATTTTCTTGTTTTGTAGTATCTTTGTCTGGTTTTGGTATCAGAGTAATGCTAGCCTCATAGAATGAGTTTGGAAGCATTCCTTTCTCTTCAAATTTTTTGGAGTAATTTGAGAAGGATAGGTATTCTTCTTTAAATGTTTGGTAGAATTCACCTATGAAGCCATCTGGTCCTGGACTTTTGTTTATTGGGAGTTTTTTGATTATTGCTTCAATTTTGTTGCTAGTAATCAGTCTGTTCATATTTTGTTTCTTCCTAGTTCATTTTTGGAAGGTTGTATGTTTCTACAAATTTATCCATTTCTTGGAGGTTGTTTACTTTGTTGGCATATAATTGTCCATAGTACTCTTTAATGATCCTTTGTGTTTCTGCGATGTTGGTTGTAACCTCTTCATTTCTGATTTGGGCTTCCTCTCTTTTTTACTTAAATTTGGCTAAAGTTATGTCAATTTTGTTTATGCTTTCAAAGAACCAGATCTTAGTTTCCTTGATCTTTTCTAATTTTTTTTGTCTATATTTTGTTTATTTCAGCTCTGATATTTATTATTTCCTGCCTCTTACTTACTTCAGGTTTTGTTTGTTATTCTTTTTCTAGTTCTTTTAAGTTTAAAGTTGTTTATTTAGGATTTTTTGGTTTCTTGTGGTTGGCCTATTTAGTTATGAACTTCTCTCTCAGAACTGCTTTTGCTGCATCCCATAAATTTTGAGAAATTGTGTTTTCATTTTCATTTGTCTCAGGGTATTTTTGGATTCCCTGTTTGATTTTCTCTTTAATCCATTGGTGGTTTAATAGTACGTTGTTTAGTCTCCACCTGTTTGTGTTTTTCAGTTTTCTTCTTATACTTGATTTCTAATTTCTTACCATTATGGTCAGAAAAAAAAGTGCTTGATACGATTTTGGACTTCCTGGATATATTGAGACTTGTTTTGTGGCCTAATATGCAATCAGTCTTGGAGACTATTACATGTGCACTTAAAAAAAAGTATATTCTTAAGGTTTTGGATGAAATGTTCATAAATATCTGTTAAGTCGATATGCTTTAATATGACATTTAAGGCCATTATTTCCTTACTAATTTTCTGTCTGGATGGTTTTTCCAAGATGTTAGTGGAGTATTAAAGTCCCCTGCTATTGTATTGCTGTTAATTTTTCCTGTTATGTCCATTAATATTTTCTTTATATATTTAGGTCCTCCTATGTTAGGTGCATAGATATTTACTATTGGCATATGTTCTTTTTGGAATGGCTCCTTTATTATTATGTAATGCCTTTTTCTCTTTTTATAGTCCTTTTTTTAAAAGTCTATTTCATGTGATATAAATATTGCTACCCCAGCTTTCTTTTCCTTTCTATTTGCATGGAATAGCAGTTTTCATTCCTTCACTTTTAATCTGTGCATGTCTTTTGATCCGAGGTGAATCTCTTACAGGCAGCATATAGGTGGGTCTTGTTTTATGTTTGTTTGTTTTTAAATCCATTTAGCTGTCCTATGTCTTTTGATTGGAACATTTAGTACACTTAAATTTAAAATAATTGTTGATAGGTGTGTATTTGCCATTTTGTTAATTGTTTTTTGTTTTTGTAGTTTTTCTGTGTTCCTTTCTTTTGATCACTTTCCTTTGGTTTGCTGGTTTTCTTTAGTGTTTTGTTCAGGTTTTTTACTCTTTATTTGTTGTAGTTTTTGGTTGTAGTTTTTGGTTTGTGATTACCGTGAGGTTCATATGTATCTATCTACATCTATAGTAGTCTATTTTTAAACTGGTAGACGTTTAAGTTTAAATACAATCTAAAAGCACTATATTTTCACTCCCCCTCCACCCTTTGTGTTTCTGTCTTTTTGGTTTGTGTAACCCCTGATTATTTGGGTATAGTTAATTTTGCTACTTTTGTCTTTTAATCTTTATACAGCTTTTTAAGTGTGATTCACTGTGTTAATTCTATGTTCTGCCTTTACCTGTGAGACTTTTTCTTTCCTGTATTTTCTTATTTCTGGTTATGGCCTTTTTTTCCTGCATGAAGACCCTTTAATATATCTTTTAAAGCTATAGTGGTGATGAACTCCTTTAGTTTATGTTTGTCTGGGGAAACTCTTTATCTCTCCTTCAATTCTGAATGATAACCTTGCCAGGTATAATATTCTAGGTTGTAGGTTTCTTTCTTTCAGCACTTTAAATATTTCCTGCCACTCCCTTCTGGTTTGTAAAGTTTCTGCTGAGAAATCAGTTGATAGCCTTCTGAGGGGGTTCCCTTGTATGTGACTTATTGTTTAGCGCTTGGTGCCCTCAAGGTGGCTTCTTTATCCTTAACTTTTGCCATTTTAATTACAAT
Source organism: Pteropus alecto (assembly GCF_000325575.1). NCBI lineage: Eukaryota > Metazoa > Chordata > Mammalia > Chiroptera > Pteropodidae > Pteropus > Pteropus alecto. Next base: position 2,424,252 of record NW_006430462.1, read on the forward strand.
ATATCTTGCTGTGGGCTTCTTTGGATTCATCTTATTTGGAACTCTCTGTGCTTCCCGGACCTGGATGTTTGTTTCTTTCCCTCAATTAGGAAAGTATTTTGTCGTTATTTTTTCAAACATATTTTCTGCCCTTTTTTCTTTTCTCCTTATGGGATCTCTGTAATGCAAATGTTAGTGTTCTTGAGGTTGTCCCTGAGGTTCCTTATACTATTCTCTTTATTTTCTTTATTTTTTCTATTCTGATTGGGCAATTTCTACTATTCTGTCCTTCAGGTCACTAATCTGTTCTTCCATTTTAACTATTCTGATTTTGATTCCTTCTAGTGTGTTTTCATTGTAGTTATTGTGTTCTTCATCTCTGATTGGTTTATTATATTTTTTAACTCTTTTGAGTTCTCAAGATTCTTGAGCATCTTTATGACTGTTTGACTTTATCAGGCAAATTACTTATCTTTGTTTCATTTGGAGTTTTTACTTGTTCTTTCATTTGGGGAATATTTTTCTGTCTCCTCATTTTTATTTTTTGACTTTCTCTGTTTGTTCCTATGATTTAGATGAAATAACTGTCTCTCTCAATATTGAAAAAGTGGGCTTGTGTAGAAGTGGCCTCTGTGTAGACTGTGTATGCATAGTTTTGGCAGGTTGGTTGGAGCTGGCATAGGGATATGCAGTGCCTCAGTTGTCACCTGCCTAGTAGGAGCGGACTTAGGGTGAGACCTCCTGGTGTGCATGCACATAGGGTAGTTCCCTGTTGTTCCAGCTATTTCTGGCCAGACTGGAATTAGGACAAGGCAGCCTGGTTTTTGTGGACTTCTATGCTCCGATGATCCAGGTAGGGCAGCCTTATGGGCATGGCTACAAAGCCCTGCTGGTTCCACTCTTGATCCAGGTGGAGCTACCTCATGAGCATGTGCAGTGACCTCTGTTGATTTGATTGTCTGGTGTGGGAGTGGAGTCTGTTCTGTGCCGGGCAGCCCTGTAAGCACTTTCACTGTAGTACCCTGCTGGTTCTCTCTCACTTGGGGGAGGCTGCCCTGTTGTTTTGATTGACTGCTGGCTAAGCCTGGTCTGGGCTGGGAAGCCAATTGAGCAGAATTTGGTCTAGGCTGGGGAGCCCTGTGAACACATGCACTGCAGTGTCCTGCTGGTTCCCTCTTATTCTGAGTGGGGTTTCTCACTGTGTGTGCTTGCTCATGCCCTATTATTTGATTGATTGTGACCAGGGCCTAGTTTAGGCTGAAAAGCCTGGTGAGTGTGCATGCTACAATGTGTGCTTTTGCTCTGGATGGGGCAACCTAGAGGATGCATGCAGCAGTGGCCCATTGTGTGTAAACCTCAGTGCCCTTTTGGACCCACTGGATCAAGCTCTGGATGGGGGGGGGGCCTGTGTGCACCCATTGTGGCAGCGTTTTGTTTTCCTACTGGAACTAGCTCCTGGAAGGGTCGCTAGGGATGCCCTGTTGCAGCCTTGCGGTTGGCCAGAGCACCTGTGTGGAGCCTCCACCTGTGCTATCCAAATGTAGAGAGAATGCAAACAGTGGCGCTCAGCAGCTCCTCTGATCCTGGGGAGTTCCCTCAGATTCTAGAGACCTCCCACAGTTCCCCAATCTTCCTATGTGGTCTCTCGCTCTTCTTTGTTGTGCAGAAGCCATTCAGTTGGCCCTCAATCGTCTCTCAAGAGGAATTTCTCTAAATATAGGTGTGCATTCCGTGTGTTCATGGGAGAGAGTGAGCTCTGCATCCTCTTTTGCTGCCATCTTGGATCCCAGCCTCTACAAGAGACTTTAAATTCAAAGCATCACAAGTGGATTGACTATAAAAGGGTAGAAAACGACATACCATGCAAACAATAACCATAAAAGAGCTGGAGGAGTTTTATTGTCAAACAAAAATAAACTTCAAAAAATACTACTAGAAACAAAAGAGTAACATTTCATAATAATAGAAGGGCCAACAATTCAGAAGGATTTAAAAATTATAAATGCACCTAACAACAGAGTCCTAAAATATATGAAGCATAAACAGACTGAATTCAAAGGAAAAAGAGACAGTTCAAAAATTATAGTTGGAGATTTCAATACTCTTCTCTTAGCTGTTATAGAAAAACTAGAGAGAAATTCAGCAAGCATATAGAAATCTTGAGCAGCATTAACAGCCAACTTAATCTAACTGAAATATATAGATTTCTACACCCAACAGTGGTGGAATACACACTAAGTGCACATGGAGCATTGTTAATGAATTATTAAGGATTTAAATTACTCAAATTATGTACTCCAGTGTAAAGGAATTAATTAGAAATAAACAACAAATTATATTCTTCAGGCACTACAGAATTAAATTAGAAATTAATAATAGGAGGAAACCTAGGGAATCTCTGAATACTTAATATTAAAGAATACACTTATAAATAATTCATGAGTCAAGAGATAACAATGGGGTGTTATAAAATATCTTGACCTGAACTAAAATGAATATTACAATATAAAAAAACAGGATGCAGCAAAAGCAGTGCTTAGTTATAGCTTCAGACACATGTTAGAAAAGAAGATCCAAAATAGTCTAAGCTTCCACCTGAAGTTAGAAACAGAGGAGCAAATCAAACTCATATAACTAAAAGGAAGGAAGTAATAAAATGCAAAACAGAAGTCAATAAAGTATAAAGCATATAATCAAAAGGAAATCAGTGAAACAAAAAATTGGTTCTTTGAAAAGATTTTTAACTATTGTCTGCTAGACTAGCCAAGAAAAAAAGAAGACACAAATTACCAAAATTAGGACTAAAAGAGGGGACATCATGAGTGCTGAGTAAGTTGAAAGAATTGTAAGGGGTTATTATGAACTTCTTTAAGTTCATAGTACATTTTAGACGACTTAGATATCAGAATTTAGATGACTTAAATGAAATAGACAAATTCTTAGGAAGATACAAATTACTAAAAATGACTAAAGAAATTACAACTCTGAATATACATGAATCAAGTTAATAAATTGAATTAATACTTAAATACCTTACAACAAAATAAAGCCCTAGTCCTGATGGCTTTACTGATGTAGTCTACCAAACATTTAAAGAATTAATTCTTCACAAGTTCTTCAAAAAAAATATAAGAGAAGGAGTTACTTCATGACTTATTCTTTAAGGCCATTGTTACCGTGATACAAAATTCAGACAGATATCATAGAAAAAGAAAACTACAGATCAGTATTTCATAAATATAGATACAAAAATCCTCAACAAAATCCTAACCAAATCCAGCAGTATATAAAAAATTACACACCAAGACCAAATGAGATTTATTACAGGAATGCAAAGTCGATTTAACATCCAAAAATCAATTAATGTAGTAGTCTATATTAATAGAATAAAGGACAAATAACATAATTATTTCAATAGATGCAGAAAAGACATTTGACAGAATTCAATACCCTTGATGATAAAAATCACTCAACAAACTAGGAACAGAAAGGATCTTTCTCAGTGTGGTAATGGTTATCTAAGAAAAACCCACATCTAGCTTAATGTGAGAGACAGTGATTTCTCCCTAAGATTATGAGCAAAACAAAATTGTCTACTTTCGCCACTTCTATGCAACATTGTACTGGAGATTTTAGCCAGAACAAATGGGGGGAGGGGGCTGCGGAGTGGGGTGGGGGTGGGGGGGTGAGAAGGCATCCAGATTGAAAGGAAGAAGTAAAACGGTCTGTTTCCAGATGTCATGGTCTCAACTATGGAAAATCCTAAAGAATACACTAAAAAAAGAACAAATAATCAAGATTTGATACCAAAAGCACAAGCAACAAAGGGAAAAACAAATACATTGAACTTCATCTAAATTAAAACTTTTGTGCTTCAAAAGACATGATCAAGAAAGTGAAATATAACTGGCATAGTTGGAGAAACTATTTGCAACTAGCATATATAAAGCACTCCTACAATTCAGTAATAAAAAGCCCAAATAAAAAATGGGCAAAGAATCTCAATAGACATTTCTCCAAGGAATGTACAAATGACCCATAAGCATATGAAAAGATGCTCCATATCATTAGCCATCAGGGAAATGCAAATCAAAATCATAATACCACTTTACACCTACTAGGATGGCTGTAATCAAAACTGCAGATCATAACAAGTTGTGGTGAGGATGTGGAGAAATCAAACCTCATATACTGCTGGTGGGAATGTAAAATGAGGCAACTGAATACTCAAGGGTTTCGTCCCCAGATCTCCAGAGATCTCTGTGTGTAGCTCTCTTCTCTGGTGTTCTTTCCTGCAAACTAGTCACCTTATTCTTTCCATACCCTCTGCTACATCTCTTCAATTCGAGGAGTCCACCAAGCCACACTAGGTTTCCCTACCGTACCATGTCCTGGAAGTTCGGAAGCTCTATCTAGGTAGTAAGCTAGGGCAGTTGGAGTGCTCACTTCACTTGTTTCAGGGGCACTGACCTTTTGTTTAATGTCTAGTGTCTTGAAAATTACTGTTTCATAAATTTTTCTGGTTTCATGTAGGCTGGTAAACGTAGCCACTGTTACTTCATGTTGAATAGAAGCATATGGTATTTTGACAAAGTTGACAAGATAATTCAATGGGGAAAAGCTAGTCTTTCCAACATATGGTAATGGAACAATTGGATATTCATATTCAAAAAAAAAAAAAAAAAAGAGGAAGAAGAAAAAGAAAAGGATAAAGAACTTAGACTTTTGCTTAACACCACACACCACAGTTAATTCCAAATGAATCATTTGTGGGCCTAATTGTAAGAGCTAAAACTGTAAAACTTCTGGAAGAAATCATAAGAGAAAGTCTTTTTGATTTTCTGTTACGCAGTGATTCTTATATATGACCCCAGAGCACAATTCATTAGGATAATAAATTGAACTTCATACTTAGCAGTTTCACTTCTAGGTATATATTATACCTCCCCCCTGCAAAAAAAGAAAGGACTCAGATACTTGTACACTAATATTCATAGCAGCATTATTCACAATAGCCAAAAGGTAGAAATTACCCAGGTGTCCATCAACAGATGAATGGATAAACAAAATGTGATTTATATACATGTGATGAAGTATTATTCATCCATTAAAAGGGCTGAAATTCTGACACATGCTACAACATAGATGAAACTTGAAAACATTATTCTAAGTAAAATAAGCCAGGCACATAAGGACAAATATTATATGATTCTACATAAATGAGGTACCTAGAATAGCAAATTTTTAGTGAAAGAAGGAATAAAGGTTACCAGGGGGCAGGAGCAGGGAGAGGAGAGTTATTGTTTAATGGTGCATTCATTTCCTAGGGTTGTGATGACAAAGTACCACAAACTGGGTGGCTTCAAAAACAGAAAATTACTGTCTCTCAGTTCTGGAGGTTAGAAGTCCAAAATCAAGATGTCAGCAAGACTGTGCTCCCCCTGAAGCTGGTAGAGAAGCCGCCTTTGCCTCCTCCTGGTAGTTTGCTGGCAGTCTATGGTGTTCCTTGACCTTTAGATGTATCACTCCAATCCTCCATCTTCACATGGCATTTTTCCTGTGTCTCTTCATGTCACCTTCCCCCTGTGCATGTCTTTGTGTCCAAATGTCCCTTTTAAGGACACCAGTCATATTGGGTTAGATCCTACCCCAATGACCTCATCTTAACTCACTTAACCTCTGTAAAGATCTGCTTCCAAACATGGGCACTTTCCGAGGTCCTGGGGTTAGTACTTCACCGTCTCTTTTTTTGAGGAGTACAATTTAACTCATAACAAATGGATATAGAGTTTCTCTTTGGGATGATGAAAAAATTCTGGAAGTGTGTAGTAGTGCTGGTTGTATAATATTGTACATGTACTTAATGCCTCTGAATCATACACTTAAAAATGATTAAAATGGTAAATTTTATTAGATATATTTTACATGATAAAAAAGTGTTTGGAAGGATATTCAGGAAATGTTAAAAGTAGTTTTATCTAAGCGATAGTGGCATTATGGGTGAGTTTTCCTTTCTTCACTGTAATTTTATATCTTATTTGCAAATACAAAATATACCTAATTTTACACAATTAATCCTAAGAGAGTGTATGCAACATGTAGCCTGACAAGACAGAAGAAGCTTGTCTTGTGAAACCCTAAAATGTTTTTGTTTTTCTTTTTTAACGAGTCTGGATATTTGTAATTCAAAACTAGAATCTTTAAAAATATCTTCAAAATGAAAAACAGTTTTTTGTTAGATGTTAGTAAGATGTGCCAAGTCCATGGGCCATTTTACTGTATTAAAAGTGTAACCTAGAAATAATTTCAAATTTAGATGATTATTCTTTAACTTTAGGGAATATTGAGAGAAATGCCAATTTCTGTCATTTAGTCATGATAAATTCAACCTCTGGAACCACTACTTGATGCTTGATTGTGCTAAAGGAGTATTACAGAAAAATGAAATAGTTTTCATTGTCAATTTTCAGCCATAATTACAGTATTAGAGTTGGATGAAATTAGTTAATAAAAATAGGATTAAGGTAATGTTATTTTGATTTGGTTATATTTTATCTTACTACATATGCATTTATAAACATAATTTGATTCACAAAAAGGAGTAGATTATTCAAAGGGCAATGTTATCTCTTATCAATTGAGGAAATATTCTCAATTTAAGATTTCTTTTTATGTGAACTGTGGAGATGGTCAGCGAATTCAGAGTTAACAGATCCTCAAGTTAACACATTTAGAATATCCTGAATGTTTCCTTAAGTCATGCTAAATGTGCTTGTTGGCAAATTATTCTGTAATGCTCTGAGAGAGTCTAAGCTTATCTGGAAAATAAAAGTAGGAACTATTTGTTTATCTGTTAATATATTCTAATCCTGATTAATTACAAATTTACTTTTATGATATCATTTTAACGTTCAGCCAGATTTTCAGAAAATAGAAAGTGGAGATACTCATTGTCATTTTGCCCTTTAAAAAACTTTTTAATACAAGATTAGCAAGATATTAGAGCTGTGGTAATTGGATATCTTTCAGGGCAATAAACCATTAAGGTTTATGAGTCACATTAACAGGAAGCCCTCACAGTTCTACCATTCTCCTTCATCAGTTCATTCTACAATGAACATAAAATCCTCTGCCTGGAGTTCAAAGCACAGCAAGGGAGAGAAGGAAAAGCCAGAACAGAAAATCCAGAAAATAATAAGTGGGAAATGTTCAGTGACCTTTTGATCCTCAACCTTATGTCAAATGTCTAATGCTTAGTGCAGCTCTGGGGCCAGCAGAACTTGGCTGTGGTGAGACTTCCTCTCAGTAGCTTAGTAACTAGTATGTGGTCTCAAGGACTCAGGGACTCCCCGGATTTGTTTTCTGGAAGTAATCCCAAAGCGGCCTTAGTTGTTAAAAAAAATTAACAGAGCAAAGAGTAAGAGAGCTCTGGCCCTTTGTGTGGGAAGATTCACCTGATGATTCCTTGATGCCCGGGGTGGTTGCTGGAAGCCTCTAGAAAGAGCAGGGTGTAGGCCCCAGGCCAAGTCTCTTAGCACAGAGAGTGGATGCTGATGTGGACTCAGAGTTTCTTAGAAGAGCACTATGCTATATGCCTGCTGATCTATATCATCCCTGCTTGGAGGAGCCCTTGGGAGAAGCCTATGGCAGAAACAATGATCACAGAGCACAATCTCATAAAATCCTCTAGTGTAAGCAACTCATTTATTTTCTTCCTTTGCCCTTTTCATTACTTGACTCATTTTTGTTTTGATAGGTTTCATTCTGTCAATTTATTTAAAACCTCAAAACCTTTTTAAAGATGAAGAATATATATGTATATATATTTATGCATACATTATTGTAATAAGAATATCCAAATTGATATTAAAAAAGTTTTCTCTCAATATATAGAAAAAGCATTATGCAGATCTTATTGCATGTGGGTTTTCTTTCAAAAGAATTCTTTGATTACAGATTTTCAAAGGAAAAAAGCCACCGTTTGCAACTTATTCTTCAAAAAGAATTTGCCACATGCCAGATGCTCTTGTATGGCCAGAAAGATGTATCAAAAACACATCCTTCTGTAGAAACCACAGCATCCTTCTGTGAATTCTAAAAGTTTGGAAAGTGCCATATGTGATTTTTTTATGTGTCAGGATCTGGGTGGGAATGGGGTATAGAGGATTGGGAATTGGGAATCAGATGCAAAGTCATTGGCATTTCTAGAACTCTATACACATAAACACTTTTACTGTTTTTTTTTTTAAAGATTAAAATTGTGAAGCTAAAAGTTTAAAAAGCCAAAATGAGCAGCAACAAACATTTATTTGATATCAAAAAGAATTGCAATCTGGGGGCATAGCTTCAGATAGAAACTCAAATTATGTCCCACTTATAGGGTGAAGGCAAGGGGTTTTTATGAGAAAGTGAAGGGAAATAATTTTATGACTAAAAGGAAGGAATTTCTATAGGTGCTAATAAGCTAAGTTATTACCTATACAGGGTGGTCCTAATTCTAAAGAATGTCCTTAAATTTATCCTCATAGTCAGGTGGCCTTGCTTTCCTGTGAGCTTTGCCAACAGCTGTTTGGAGTGCAGTGTTAATTTGACCCAATCCAAAGGCTTTTTGCAGTTCAGACATTCCAAAGGCTCAACAAGGAACAAGACTCGCAAGGCCTTTTCTCTGGGATGGCAGCTCCAACTCTATTTTGAAATGACTCCGTTTGTATCCATTTTCTCATTAAAATCAAAGTAAGCACTCTTAGGCCCACATAGCCAACCTAAATGAGTTTTTTATTTTTCAAACAGTTGTTTTTGCCCAAAGACAAAGAAACAGCTCTACCCTGTTACTTCTGACAGGAAACTTTAGACTCTTATCCTATACCTCATCTGATAAGTGTTCGTGACTCCCAATTAAAAATACAACTTTTGGTTGGCAAGTTAAAAATTTTTTGATGAAGTTGAGTACGTATAGCTGTCTACAACTACGTGGCAAATAGTCCACATGTTATTACTAGTCAGTGATGGTGGATAATATCCATCCCACTCAGTCTTTTAAGCTGTATTAAAGCTTTATCAGTTTTTCAAATCTGAACAAATTAGCAAAGTGGTCAAGTTCCAGATGAAATTGATAGCCGTTGCAACACCGCCAAAATTAGCCGAAAGTTTTGGAAATTATTTGTTAATGTAGTGAAAGTTTATCTGATATTACCTGCATAGAACTTCCTTATGAGTACACTTTTCAGAAAACCTGTGGTGTGTTAAAATAAAACTATTTTAGCAATGTTTTTATTTTAACCACTTTAGATGGAATGTTTTAAACTTGAATTAGTAATGTTTTTCAGTAAAAAAGTTTCAGAGGTAAAGTAAGGTAAAGAGAATAACATCATGAAAACCCATGTCTACCATCTATCCTAAGAAATAAAACATTGTAGATACAATTGAAACTGCTGGTATATTCCTTCCAGATTGTATCCTCTCCTCCCTATAAATTTGCTGTTACAGTTCCCATGCATATCTGTAATAGATCATTTTTACTCATCATTGTTGATGGGATTTATCCATGTTGCTATGTATAGCTCCAGCTCATTCTTTTTCATTGCTGTATATTTCATCATTCTCTTCTTAGAGGATATTTAAGTTGATTTAAATGTTGTGGTATCATAATACCATATGGTCATTCCAGGAGGTCTCTTGTACACATGTATGAGTTTCTCTAGCATATGTACTTATGAGTTAAATTGCTGAGCCATAAAGTATAAACATCTTTTATAGTTGTTATCAAATTACTTCCCCAAATGTTTATACAGTTCACAGGTCAGTTGTGTCGTCGAATGCCTTCCAGTCTGAGTTTGTCTGATGTTTCCTCGTGATTAGACTCAGATCGTACATCTTTAGCAGGAATATCACAAAAATAATGCTATGATCTTCTCGGTGTACCCAGTAAGGACCTTCATTATAAAGTGGCACATGATTCCAATTTGTCCCATTTCTGATGATGTTAATTTTGGTCACTTTGTTAGAATGATATCTGCCAGGTTTCTCTATGTTACGTTACTCTTTTTGTAATTGGTTAGTTTTGTAGAGAGGCACTTTGAAACAATGTAAATATCCCATTCTCCACATCTACTTCCAGCCATGATAGATCAACAGTGTTCACACTTCCCCTACAGTCTTAAACAATAACACAACTTCAAGAGAATACGGGAAATGGTAGTTTCAAGGCATTGGATGCTAGGCAATGCTAGACATTGATCTCTCAAATGAAGTGAGCCCCATGATTTCCCCAACTTATTGCCTGGACAGAGTTTCCTGGCCTCATCACAGCATCACAGAGAAGGAGAACTCATACAAGCCCAATGGCCTCTTTGAGTTGAGGTCAAGGATGAGGATTTGGGGAGGTCAAGAAGGCTAGAATTCACAGGAAAGAGTATCAGGAGGAGAGAGCAGCATAGAGCTCTGGAAATCTGCAGAATCCTCCTCAAGTCATCAGCACGTTTGTGGGGAGACTCTCCATAAATAAACAGACAGAACAATGTGTGGAGCTCACAGGGGTGGGAATAGTTCATGCTCCCAGCAGCCAGAGTGGAGAAACCTCACAATAATGCAAGGCATTGGGTGGATTCTCAGAATGCAGTCACCTCGGTGGTGGAGCTGAATTACCCTTGGTCTAGAGGCTGTTCCTAACCTAACGAAGCTTAAAATTAAAAGCCAGCCTTGAAAAGCTCAAGTTATTTTCAAGGAACCATGTCCCAAAACAAAATGCAAAAATAATTAAAAGAACACCTCCCCCCCAAATCCAACACTCTACAGTGTAAAAGTTACAATGTCGAGCATCTAATCAATAATTACCAGGGATGGAAAGTAGGAAAATATAACCTTTAATGAGTAGAAAACTCTTTTAAAATTGACAAGAGATGGCATGGATGATAGAATTAAAGAAACAAGGACATGAAAACAGCAATTATAAGTATACATCTGTGTTCCAGAAGATATAACTGGAGCATGATAAGGAAAATCTTTTTAAAAATTCAAATAGAAACATGAGCCAATTTTAAGACAAAACAAAGAACAATAGCCCAAATATAATTTCTACAGATGGAAACTCTCTTGTTCCTTATCAAACTTTCAGTCTATTTTTTAATATCAAGATGGACTCATGATTTCCTGTTTTGTTCAGTGCATTGTAATTTGTTACTAGCATTATTTATTTTGATATTCAAATTGTACCTAATCTAGCCAGTGGGAGCTCCTTTAAGTTGTCATCTGTGCCGTTTTGACACATCCCAAACATCCTTTACATACTTTCAACTTGATGATACACAGAGTGTTCCACCCTTGGAATCAGCCATTTTCCAAGGAGTCTTTGTTCCTTTTAATGGAGAATAGTATTTAGAAGGCAAGATCTGAGTGTTAGGTGTTTCATTCCTGTTGGGGTGTTATTGCTGCCAGGCCCTCCCAGCCAGAGGTAGGGACTATCTCTGTATATCTATCAATCATTGATCCATAAATCGATAGATGTAAGCTATGAGTTTACGTCAGTACTTCCAATCCTAGCCCAGCATCATATAGGGTTGATTCAACTTTTTTATATTTGTAACTCCTTTTCCAACAGTGAGCAACCTGACTCTCATTATCCTTTATATATTTACGTATTTGTTCAATCCCACTGTATATAACACATCTTCAAACTGCCTCTACCACTGCTGCCCTGGGTGGACAGTCCCCTTGCCCACGTAGGCCACAGCAGCCCACATTGGGGCCATCGTCACCACTCTTCCATGCGGACACCCTCCTCGCCCAGCCCGTGCTCTGACATCGTGCACTTCCTTCTTTACGCCTCAAGGATACCCTCCTCACTGACTGGATGGTTATCTTCCTGGGCCATCAACGTTCCTTCTCCTTTTAGATATGTATCTTTCTCAGAACCAGCTCAGGCTTTTGTTCTGAGTGTATTGGGAGGGCAAAATGAGGGAGTGAGCTTAAGATATGCAGAAGTTAATTTCCTTTCTGGTCTATGTCTTTTTGTGTTATTTAAGAAATCTTTTCTTTGAAATTATAAAAATATTCTTCTGTAAAGCTTATAAAAGTTATTGTCACATTTAAGGCTTTAATTCACCTGGAATTGATTTTTGTATATGGTTAGAAGTAGGGATCTGCTTTTTTCCCTTTTGAAATAGGTGTTTTTTATGAAATGGGTTCCAGCAGTATTATTAAATAGCTCATATTCTGACCTCGGAACTATTATTGATCTATGAACTACCTATGAAACTGATCTGCAGTATCACTTCTGTAACATCGTTTCCATAATGTGTGTGTGTCTAATTCTGAGCTTTCTGTTTCATTCATCTGGTTGTCTGTTTCTGTGCTAATAATGACCACACTGTCTTACTTACCATAACTTTTCATTCAGCCACAGTCCAGTCAGGAAAACAAACCTCCTTAAGTATTTCGAACAAGATGGGTTTATCTTATGGAGCCCTGGGTGTTTACAAAAACAGTGGCAGGACTGGAGGAATAAAGGTGGAGAAAGTGACTGACCTCTACCTCTCAGGTTTGCCACTAACTTTCAGGGAGTCAGGAAGATGCAGAAACAACGGAAAATCTCTGGAAATAATCTGATGTCACCAATATTTAGGCTGGTGGTTTACAGAAAACAACTGAAGGATGCTGCAAAATCTCACATCTGCTAAAGTCCATCATGCATTTGCCCATCCTTGACGAAGGAGCAAAACTAGATAGACTTCTCCTCTGCCCTCAAATTTTATCTGAGTGCCTTTCATCTCAAATCTAACCAGAAACTTCCTGGCAGGGTCTGTGGAAATGTAGCTCCCGAACATCTAGCCCTGTGAGTTAGAGGGGACCGGAGAAGGGGCAGGAGGGTGTGAGTTGCCTGCAGGCATTCTGGCGTGTTTTATTTTCTCATTAATTAGACTCATTACATGGTAGACCAACCTCTCCGTCCCTGCACACACGCACCCTCTGCTGATATGGCTATTCTGAGTCCTTTGGATTGCCATACAAACTTTAAGATCTTGTTAAATGTTATGAAAAACTCAGGATTTTTATTGGACTTACACCTGATTTTCAGACTAATTTTGGGATCATTAACTCTTTATGGTATTTGGGCTTTCTGTCCACTAATAGGATTCATCTTTCTTTTTAACATCTTTACATGAAGCTTTATGACTTTCTACATGAAGGTCTTATGTTTCTTTCATTATATTTAGTAATTCAACAACCTTCATTGAAAAATATGTGCTAGTCACTATTCTAGGTTGTGAGGATGTAGTTGTGAACAAAAGAAAAATACCTATCTTAATGGACTTTAGCAAACTATTTAATATATTACCATGTAATAATAAGAACTATGAAGAACACTAAAGATGGAATAAAGGGAATCGAACACGATTGCAAGCGTGGTGCTTCTTAAAATGGTCAGGGCAGGTCTCTGAGGGGTGACATTAGAGCAGAAAGCTGAAGGCCAGTGAGCAAGCCATGTGGAGAGGCCTGGGCAGGAGCATGTTTGACAAATCCAAGAAGCAGCAAGAAGGGCTCTGACTGGAGTAGAGTGAGCAGGGAGGAAAGATCTCAGAGTACGTCATAGGCATTAGAAGGGCGTTGGCCTTGAAGGCTTTGCAGCAAACAGATAAGGTGAGCTGATGTGTGTTTTAAAACTTGCTGTGGCTGCCATGTGGAGAACAGACTGAAGGGAAGAAGGGTGGGAGCTGGAGAGGCCAGTGAGTAGTCCAGGTGAGTGATGACAGGCCAGTCTGTGGGTGGCAGAGATGATGGAGTCAAAAGGTTTGCAATGGATTGTATGTGGTGCACACGAGAAAGGAAGTTAGTTGATCAAGGCGTCTTTGGTTTTTTCCTGAACAACTGGACCGAGTGGCTATTTTTCCGAGATGGAGAAGACCAGAGGGAACAAGACTGGTGAGAAAAATCAGACTGTGTTTTTTGTTTTTGTTTTTGTTTTTGTTTTTAACTTTATACATGTTGACATATAACACAGAGAAAAGTACAAAAATCGTAATCGTACAATATGAACCCATCCAGATAAGCAAGTATCAGTCTCCCACCAGAAGAGCAAACAATATCCTAACTTTAATACCATACATTTGTTTTGCTAGTTTTTGAACTTTATAATAAATGGAAACATACGGCATATGCTCCATTCTGTCTGGCTTCTTTTGCTTAACATTTCATTTGAGAAATTCATCTCTGTTCTTACACGCGGCTGCCATGTAGTAGTCCATAGTACGCACACACCACTGTTCATTTACTCGTTCTGTGGTTCATAGTCCACTTTATCAAATGTTTCCTTTATTGTTACTATTTTTTACATTGTGTATAAAAAACATTTGCTTACCTTAAGGTTATAGCCTCTTGTGTTTTCTTCTAGATGTACTTCCTTTTAGTTTTACCTTTTACCTTTAGATGTACAATCCATCAAGAACTCATTTTTGTATGTAGTTTGAGGTCAAAATTAATTTTTTAAAATATGTATATCCAGTCGACCCAGCTCCATTTATTGAAAAATTCATTCTTTCCCCACTGTACTACAGTGTCATCTTTGTCATAAATCAGGTGTGGGGTCTGTTTCTGGACTTTCTGTTGTGTTTTCTTCATCTGTCTCTCAGCAAACCCAGTCTGTCTTTAGTATTAGAGCTTTCTAATAGGGCTTGATTCTGGCTTTGTTCATTTTCTGAACTTCCTTGGGTATTCTTGGCCTCTTTGCATTTCCATATAAAATTTAAAATCAGCTTGTTATTTTTCGTCTACCCCCCAACTCCTTCCAGGGCTTTTTATATACTTTATACACAATAAAATATATAAACTTTAAGGGTACAATTTGATGAGTTTCAACAAATGTGTACGCTCTCGTAAGATATGGAACAGTTCCCTCACCATAGAAAGTTCTGTCATACTCCTTTCCAATCAATCCACTTTTCTTCCCAGAGGCAACCAGTCCTGATTTCTGTCTCCAAAAACTGATTTGACTATTCTAGGACTTCATATAAGTGGAATCATAAAGTGTGAACTCTTTTGTGTTTGCCTTTTTTTGAACCACGTTTCTGACATTCACTCAGGTTGTTGTATGTGTCCATTTATTTCTTGTTATTGCGTAGTATTCTATTGTATGATTATACCAAAATTTGATTATCCATTTACCTGCTGATAGCCATTTGGGTTTATTCTAGTTTGGGCTACTGTGAATGAAAGTACCTATGAACATTCTTGTATGAGTCTCTGTGCAGGCATCTGTCTTCATTTCTCTTAGGCAAATATTTAGACATACAATTGGGTGTATGTTAAGTTTTATGAGAAACTGCCAAACATTTTTCCAAAGTAGTTGTATCATTTTTACACTCCCACTAACAAGGTGTGAGAATTCTAGTTCTGTATGTTCACCAGTATTTAGTATGGTCAGTCTTTTTAATTTAGCCATTCTAAAGATGGGAAATGTTTTTTCATTGTGACTTTAATTTGCATTCCCTGATGACTAATGATTCTGAGCACACTTTCATGTGCTTATTGATCATTTATATATCTTCGTTTGTGATGTTTCTATTCAAATCATTTGCTTTTATTGTTTGATGTTTTATTATTGAGTTGCAGGTGTTTTATATATATTACAGATACAAGTCTTCTGTCAGGCAAAGATACTGTGAATATGTTGTTCTAGTCTGTACTTGCCTTGTCATTTTCTTAGTATTTCTTTTGAAGAGCAGACGGTTTTAATTTCGATTCCAATTTATTAACTTTTTTATGGTTAGTTTTTTGTGTCTTAAGAAATCTTTGCTTAACTCTAGCTAGGTCTTCTGTGTGAAGCTTTATAATTTCAACTTTTGTGTCTAGATTTATGATCCATCTTGAATTAATTTTTGAATATGGTTTGAGGTACCTGTTGAGGTTTTATTTTCCTACATAATATGTAGTTGTTTTAGTACCATATATCAAAAATACTGTCCTTCACCCATTGAATTCCCTTGTCACCCTTTATTGAAAATCAGTTGACCATGTATGTCTGGGCTCTTTTCTCCATATATTTCTAGATTCTTTCCACTGATACACTTCTTCATATGTCAAAATCATATAGTCTTACAGGAGCCTTAAAGTAAGTATGAGGGCAACCTCTTCTTTTTTAATTTGTTTTTCCCTGCTAATATTTTGGTTGCAATAGTGTAAACTCTGTGAATAAATTTGGGGAGAATTAATATATTAACAGTGTTGAATATTCCATCCTTGAATATTCCATTCTCTCTCTCCATTTATGTCTTTTTCTCAACAGTGTTATATAGTTTTCAATGTAAAAGTCTTACCTTTAATTTATTCTAAGTATTTTTCAACTTTATTGAGGTGTAATCCAAATGTTATGAACTGTACCCATTTTGACTATACAGTTCAGTGTGTTTAATCAATTTTATGTTTATTGACATAATGGTAGACAGAATTGGTTTTAATTTTGTTTTCCAGTGTTTGTTGCTAATATCTAGAAATGCAATTGTATTTACACTCAGTTGTAATGCTTCTTATTTAAAATTCTTTTATTCTTGAAAAGTACCTAGTCTCTATTTTTTTCTTTCTAATATTGGCTTAAGAGACCAGGCCTATATAAATAAATCAAAATTATATTAAAATAAAATTCAGATTCTCGGTCACACTAACCATATTTTGGTTGCCTAATAGCCACACGTGCTTAGTGGTTACTGTGTTGGACAGCACAGATATTCATCATTGCAGAAAGTTGTATTGAAAAGCACTGTATGGAGTGTGGGTGGCCCCACGTTCTGGGCTTGCCTCATGGTTTTCTCATGGTGTTGTGTAACTCATTCTAATAATCTTCATTTTCATTGAAAGTTATGTGCACATACTTAAAAGCTTAATTAAATGCAGATGAAACTTTTATTCAAGAGTACCTCATAAGTGATGCTGTATGCTTTGTATTGCATTGCAGAGAACTACGTAACCCTTAGATTCTGCAATGTGGATATAGCTGTTCTTGTGTTAGGGGCAAAAAGTAGATAGACCAGTCGGAAGCTTTATTCTACAAGAAGAGCAGAGAAATGGGATGTTCGCTGGATGGGGACGTGGGGCTAATTTGAGAGATTACAGTGTATTTATATGCTGATAGGAATGACTTGTTTGAGAGGAAAAATGTGACAGGAGAGAAAGGGGAGAATGTTGGCTTGCTGTCCCTTCAGTAGTCTGGCGAGCAGAGCTCCTCGCTGTGGAGCGGGGCCCAGGCAGTTCCCTCCACAGTACTGGGAGAGCAGGCCAAGCCCCAGCCGTCAGGAGGAACGCGGGATTTCTCTTCTCGTTGATTCCATACAGGGCTAGGTAATGGCCTTTCCCTGCGTGGCCTCAGACCTCCATACTTCGTGTGTGCTTCTATTACCCAATCATATATATGTATTCCTTTGCTGTCACTTCTTTCTTCAATTTGCCTGATGCTACAGCCTCCTCCCCACTCCACTTTTAACTTTTCTGTTATACCTTAGGTTCAAACATCCATAATTAAGGCCATTAAATCAGGAGAAGAAGTCTCATTCATGTTACCCCAAGTGGCAAGTAGCTGAACATGGAACTGTCGAGTGGCCTGAAACTTGGCTGCTTAAGGGACTTCGTCTTTCTCAAGCCGCCTTCGCATCGTTCTTTTCACCTGTCTCTACTGCTGGCTTCCTCCACTCACTCATAGTTTTTGCACCTCTGCAACTTTGGCCTACACGTGGCCACACTGGCCCCACTGACCTGTTTCCATCGTTACCCTTTTGGCTTTCACTTTAGCTGCAAAGACCTAATCTAGTCAAGATTCCTGGATTTGAATTCATGAGAAAAGGAATGTGATTGCAGGGAGGTCTGACCTCCCACGGGATTGGTGGTTCTGCTCTGGCCTCATCAGCTCAGCCAGGAGTTAGGTCCCTCCGCATAAACGCAGCTGCCTCTGTACACTGCCCCGTCCCTCGGGGCTGGGCCAAGGCGGTTCTTAGGAGAGGTGGGAGCGGGTATGGGGGAGCACAATGACTGGCATTTTTATTCTTCATCCTGTTTGAATTGTGTGTACTACAGGAGAGAATGGCATCTAATTAAGGAAAGTGGACCATCTTTATTTTATGGATTTTTTAACATCTATTTTATCTTTCTGTTTATTTTTTACTGGCTACATTTTTGTAATTTCAACAAAGCTTCTGCAAATATATGTGAAATGAATGACTTGAAATAAGAAGTGCTTTTTGCATTTTTGGTTCAAAAAGTAAATGACTGCTTTTCAGAAAGCTCTATATATGAAAAAAAAAATAAACAGACTTTGGCCAAACACTGCCAGGCGGATTAGAATTTATTTGCCTGTCCCAGTTAACCAAAAGAGTAGCTAGCCACTGAGTTCTGCTGGGATTTACAGTTATTTTAGAATTGTAAAATTTTTTATTTAATAGAAATGTATTGAGACTATTTATATCTTTAAGAATATTATTGTTCCCTGAAGCTCGACTGCACAATTGCTGGAAATTTAATAAATATCTTGAGATTGGGTGTAAATTCATTTGAGAGGCAAAATGTTTCCTTAATGCCAACATGTCCTTTTAATGTATTTGGATCCAGATGTTTTGGCCTCATTTGCTGGAGTGGATACAGCATTAGCCTGTCAGTTCCCTGCTGTTTGCCATTATTTAGTAGTATTAGAGGCTGTAAGCATGCATGCTCATTGGGAAAGTTGAAGAAAGGCTTTAAATTGAGAAAGGTACCAAGCTGCAGTCCCTGTCCAGAAATTCTGAGAATAAAAACAACAAAACAAAGTAACTATAAATAAAATATTAGAATATTAATATTAAAAAGCAGCTGCCATAGCTAAGGGTAGTCCTGCTCGTACTTGCCTTTTGTATTAGCTGTCAGTTGAGGTCCTCAAGCACATAACCAAATCTTCATTAAGGATCATTCTCTCTTTCCGAGGAAGCATCTAACAAAACATGTATTCATAATTGGATATGCAGTTTTTAGCAGTAACAGAGAACATAAGTTGTATTTCCTAAGGTAATAGGGACCACACTGTTGTGCTCATAAATCCTTGCATAGCTCTGTGTTAACCTTGTGTCCTTAGATTTGCTCTATAGATGGTTGTACTAAAGTCAGTTTCTACTTTAACAGTGATATCAGAGTATAGTTCTTATACTGTTTCTTAAGAAATGGTAGAACAGCTTGGAATTCCCGTTACACTGATGTACATATTTCATTGTTCTTATAATAGGATATAATAGATTTGTTTCTTGTCTAGTTACTGTGTGAACCATAGAATTCGGCCACTGCAGTCCTCAGGGTAGTAATGCTCTCCATAGTTTAATGCTTGTTAGTTTCCATATGTGAGTGTGTTTATAGGTGCTGCCTAGGGCTCCGGCCCCTTAGGAATAGCACGTGTGTGTTCATCAGCAGACTAATGCTCTCGTAATCAGCACGTAGATCCACTTTCAATTATGTTTTCCTAGTTTTAAAAATACAGGGATTTTATGGCCAATGTTTTATTTAGGATTTTTATGTCTAGGTTCAAAAATGAAGTGGGCCTATTGTTTTCTTAGAATTAAGAAAAGCATCATGAGATTATTTGGATATCTTCTCTTATTTTTATATTTTCTTAATTTGAAAAGATAAGAGATCAGCTGGCCCTATAAGTTTGGTGAAATACATGTAAAACCATCTGGGCCTACATTTTTTTGGAGAGTCGGGTAAAGGGCAAGGAATTCTGATTACCACTTTAGTTTTATGGGATTTGATTTCTTTTAAGTTTTCTTTCTTGCACCAGACTTTTAATAATTTTTTCTAAAAGTTAATGTAATTGAACTTATTGTTGTATCATTGCCAGTGATACTCTTCATTCATTCTCCCTTTTGTCACTGTTACCCTACACCTGCCCTGCTTGTCTCAGTCCCCACCCCCACCAACCTAGCATCTGGCTGCCCGGGCTGCAGTAACAAATGAGCCCCACATCACAATGACTGAATGCACTGGGCAGCTGGGAACACACGGGAGTACGTGTGTGTCCCATTTCCCTGCCACCAACAGCCCCCCACCCCGACAGCTTTGGCACACTACAAGTGAAATACCATTTCTAAGGTCCAGATCTGACCCTTATCTGGTGGGCCACGATTTCGAGGAAAGCCCAGGGCACCTAGTAGCTCTGTGAGATGATTAGTGGTATGCCCTGGGGGTGTAGGCCTAGCCCGAACCTTCTTAGTGTGGTGGGAACCTGGGGTGCCCCACAGCACGCACAGGTCAGGGAGGGCCGCCTGTTGGGGGAAGGGACAGGGCTGGGAGCTGCCTTCTGTCCAGGCCATTCATTCATTCATTCATTCATTATCAAATAGTTCCTATATGTGAGCAAGCAGTTTATGAAGTCATTCATATACTGCTTCTGATTCTAATTCCTTTTCTTCTCTCCCTGACAGTGGCACCATTCTCCTGAATTTGAGGTCTGTCATTCTATGCATTCTAGATACCTCAACCAGGTATGCCTAAACAATATTATTATTTTGTATTTTCACACATATGGGCATAAAAATGTTCAAAGTATTTTATTTTTTAATCTCTGCTGCATCTTAAGCTGTATCCACATCTCCTTCTCTTGCTTCTCCCATGCCCCTCCACCACAAAAATGATCACCCTTCCCAGAAATTAGTATATTTTGTCTTTTTGATACTTTGCCTTTCTTGATCTTCTATATTGCCTTTTGTGAATTTTCTGACTCTTATTTCTTCTTTTCTGTCTGGGTTTGCTATTTTGCTAACTTCTTGAATTGGTTGCCTGTCTCAGTGGTTATTTTTCCCTTACGCCACTACACACTAGTATCATGGCACTGGCTGCTTAGGACAGGCAGGCCTTGGTTGGGGCTTGTGCAGTTACGTATTTTGAATATTACCCTTGAATGTAAACATTGAGGGCTGTACATTTTTCTTTTAAAATGCCACTTTAACTGCATCCCATTAATTTTTATGGAATTTAAAGTTAATTTTATTCTTAAGCTATTCTATACTGTATGTGTAAGTCCTGAAAATAGCATGCAAGCGGAAATGGTGGCGATGATACTTATTCCTGAGTGTTTGCCGAGACTTGCTATGTGGCCTGTACAGGGCCTGTCTTCATAAAATAGTCCATGTGTGCTTGTGAAGAATGTGGATTCTCTAAGGCCAGGTTCTCTGTTTGCTGAATTCGTTTAAGCCTACCATATGCTTTCTAAATTTTGGCCTGCTTCATCCGTCAGTTACTGAGAGTAGAGGGTAGAAGCTCTCATTATGACAATGTAGTTTTCCAAGCTTGTATTTCTGCCAGTTTTTACTTTATGAATTTTTAAGCTATATGGTTAGCTGCGTACAAATTTAGAATGTTGCCTTTCTGCTAAGTATTTTTTAAACATTAGAATATGAATTTTTTGTTTTTATATTTTAAGTCTATTTTGCTGATCCTTTTATTGTCAGCCAGTTCAGGGCCTTATGCCTTGGTATATTTTTTCCAAACAGCAAATATGTTTTTTAAAGAGTATGTGGCATATCATCATGTCAATCTTTTTAATTGTTTAGTTCACTTACATTTATAATGACTAGGGTAATTTTCTGTCATCTTATTTTATATTCATCCTGCTTTTAAAATGATTGTTGTTGTTCCTTTTTCTATTCCTTTAGCTCAATTAAGGTTTTTAAAAGTTTCTTATTGTCTGCTAAATAGTTTGGAAGTATAACCCTTAACTTCTATTTTTGTGTGATTATGCACATTTATTTAACTTACTCTAAAAGTAAGTCTTCTCTTCCCAAACAACTTATAACACTTTAACTTCCTTGTTTTACGTATTATTGTCTACACAAATGGGACAGTACTTTTTATACAATTAATATTTGTTTTGATTTTTTTACATTTACCTGCTCTTTGTTCACTATTCCTTCATACTTTTCAGACTTTTACCTGTAGGATTGTTTTCCTTCTCCCTGAAATACTTTCCTTAGAAATTGCTTTAGATTCAAGGATCTGGTGGTAATGGACTATTAGGTTTTTTTTGTTTTAGTCTAAACACTTATAAAACTGTAGAATTTCTGGTCCTCCAAATACGATCGTAGATGATCAGAAGCAGTTAGCCATCTAAATAGCCATCCATTAACAGGTACCTAGTGCCTTAGAGCTGGAGAAGCCTGTGCTCTGCTCCTGGCAAATGTGAGGTTGCAATGCATTTATAAGGATAAAACTCTAGACAGAGATCTGTGCTCATTTATGACACATGGCCACTCTGTGTGCTGCAAAGAAACCTAGAAAATGTGGAATGTGTATAGAAAGCAATTCAGATAACAGCACTTAAAACCGAGGGAACTCATGCTTTAATAGACACTGAAATCACAAAGGAAGGCCAAGTGCCTTAGCAGTCTCAATAAAAATATGAAGTTCTTTTTACATGATAAATTTCATAATATAAAAAGTTTAATGCCATCTGGAAACTGTGTACTTTACAAAAAAAGTCCACATGGGCCAAAGATGGCTAACACTGCATACAAGGGGCGTGAGTGCCAAGTGGGGAAAGGGGTCTGAAGAAGGAAGAGGTGACCGCATTTGTCCTTACATGGAATATCTTTGAAGGATCTGGCACAAACAAGGGCTTAGTTCACAAACCACATGTACAATCATTTTAGATAAAACAAAATATGTGATGAAAAATTATACAATTTTCACTTTATGCCTACTTACTAAAAGCAAACCAGATAATTGGTATTTTTTCCAACCTAAACTGAAACTAACAAAGTGACTAATCTTGTGGTGGCAGGTGGTGGGACAGGCAGGCACCGTACTGGAGACTTGCTACAGTGATCACCTTCTGAGTCACTGGGACAGACAAGATCTGGATAGGACAGTGTGTGCAGCACCTGGTCTCCTGCTGAGACGCAGCAAGTATCAGTGTGGACCAGGAATTTATTCAAATGGGATGGAGGTGAGACTATTTTCATTTACTACACAATAATGTGTATCAAAATGTAAATTTTAGTAGTTAATTTTGTCCTGGTATTTTGACTTAGAATCAGCGAAGTAGTTGGCGTGGTTCACTGCTGAGAATTAAGGTCGAGTCTGCCACTCCCTTGCTTTGCGGTCTGTCACCCCAAGGTCTCGAAGAGAGGGAGATTTTTATTGCTTGTGTGCAGTATGTTTGCATCTGACGGAGAAGAGTAGGGGCAGGACCCAGTTTCCTGAGCTGAAAAAGCAATGCTATCTGCATATGGAGGAAAAAAATATTTTTGTAAATTTTACCCACATCCTCTGGCTCCTTCCAAAGTGGGGCAAACGGCCAAGTGCTATGGAGGGTCATTTGCTTTTGTGCACATGGCTCAGGGTTCCCATGCACACCAGCTAATTTTGTCCACAACCTGACACTTTCTCTAGATTGTAGAAACAATACATTATTCTAATTGTGTTTTCTGTTATCTATACCAGGAGTCAGCAAACTTTCTTAAAAGACCAGGTATAAGATATTTTAGGCTTTGTGGGCCAAGAGGCAAAATCAAGAATATATAGGTGCTTTATATAACTATTTAAAAGTGTAAAATCCATTCCTAGCTCATGTAAAAAAATTGGCCTCTGACCAGATTTAGCCTGTGGGTTGTAGTTTGCCAACCCTTGATCTGTAAAAGAAATCTGTGAATTATACAATCTCATAATTTTTAAGTGCATGGTTTTCTTTTCAGCGTAGCCTGAAAAATTCACCTTGATTTTACGTCCATTTCACTCATATAGAAAACACCAAGACTGACGGTAAACATAAAGAAGCGGCGACTCTACAGTGATTTTTAGTTTGGTCTCATTATTCCATCATCTTTGCTTTCCTTCATTGAAGCTTAGATCTAGGACAAAAAAAAAATACCATTTGGCTTTTCAACATGAAATCCAAAACAACAGTGTACGTAGGACTAAAACCAGGTTAGGATCCACGAGTCCTCCCAGGCTTGATAAGCACAGGAAGCGGTCTGGGTGGTGGAGGGACTGCGCTTAGAGGTGGGCCAGTGGGGCAGCACCCTCATCTTGTGGAGGGAGCACCGGCCCCAGGCCTTTCCTCCAGGGCTCCTTGGCACTTGGGAAAGAGGCTGAAATTTGCTGAGAAAGAAACAGCCCAACTATCTACATATGGATTCAGAAATTTACTTTGAGGTTTAGTTTTTTTTGAGGACCTGATTCTGCCATGTAATAATGCACAGTGCTATAAACTTGGCTTTCATCCGCTACAATAGTACTTTTGTGACCATTTATGTTTTTCCCTACTGACATAAAGACAACCTCATAAATTACTTGCTTTTTTATAAAGTAAAGTATTTCTCTTCCAGCGTTGGGATCAAGGTTAGAATGGGACATCCTTATTGTTTGCTTTTGTCAATATGGCTGTTGGATTAAATGCAAAAACCTCTATGACCATAGCTCAGAAAAACAACACGAATATTATCCTTTTCTCTTTTCGGAGTACAAGGAGGAACAGGGTAAGTGGTCAGGATATGTTTATAAAGTGAGATCCATCCTACCCAAGGTTAAAAACTACGTGGGGATCTTGATGTTAGTGTCCCTCCTGCCAGGCCCATCCTGTCCACTCCATGTGTTGCTGGTGTCCTGGGCCAAGTGGCTGCCCATAGATACACATATACCCTCACGCTGAAGGTGGTGGGACTCAATTTTAGAATTACCTAAAAGTCTTATTTAAATTCTCCAACTAAACTTAATACTAATATGATTTTCAGCTTTTCATTTCTTTACTCGAATAAGTTAATGGTTGCTCCTACCTAGACTATTCTTTTGTCTCCTCCTCGTTGGCGCTGGTTTCAGTGTACTGTCACAGCTGTAGGAATATACCTGTTTTACTATGACACTCTCAAGGATGTCTGTTTCCCTATCCAGGAATAATTTGGATGTAAATCCAGCAGAAGACCCTTGCTTTTCAGGCTGCAGACATTACAGCTTTCTGAGGGAGCGGAGGGGGCTTGTCCTTCAGATGCAGGAGGAAGGGGCACTAGTCACAGCTGAGGTGAGGGTCCATGTGCATCTCACAGGTATGGGGGTGCTGGGCTTGTGGGAACCTGGCAACAGATTCTGATAGAAGTGGCTTTAGAGGCCTGGAGATGGGAAAATAATAAAATTAAGCAGCTAGTAAAGGGAATAAGAGCTGGAAGGCAATAGTCAAATCTAGTTAGCCAGGGGATTTTTTTTTTTTTTTTTTTTTTTCTTTTTTTTTTTTTTTTTTGCTATAAGGAAACTGAATAATTTCAATCTTTCCCCAAAAAACTTGGTAATTACTTATTGATGACTATTCAAAATTTGACATTTTAAAAAACTTTTTGAGCTTTTAAAAATAATAGCTATAAATGCAAAGGACTGTTGATAAGAAAACCAAGTTGTTTATCCACATACAAAAAAAGGTCAATAATGTTTTAAAAGCACAAAGTTGCATTTTAAAATCACAATTGCATAGTTCTAAAATGCCTGGATAAGAGTTACATAAAATTTTTAAGAAAATTCAAGTTTGGTTAACAGTGGGGCCCCAAGGACTTTTGTAGAGCTCGATGAGGCAGAACAGAGTTCGGGATGGAAGCACTGTTTCTGTGTGAATTATTGCATTGTTACTGTGATGTTACGATATAATGAGACCAGAATTGCTACAATTTAATTACAAATCATTGGCATTTTTAAAGCCATTTTTTGGTTTTTGGCTAATATATCACCTTCATGTAGAATTCAGGTTAGATTTTATGTATCCCACCCCCAACCAGCACCTGAAAGCCTTAAAAAAGCTCTATTTGTATTTCTGTGTACAAAAGGTACTGCATATCTACCTCTTAGCAAAATATGTGCTCCCTTTCCTCTCCCCACCCCAGAACCATGACCATTTTTCTACAAAAATCCTGTTGAAGAATCACATCAAAGATGAGAAGCAAGGAGTTCAAAGGTAAACATTTGGTGAAGTGTGTAGAAAATTCCACGAGCCTCTTGTACCAACCCCACAGAAATCCTGGCTTTTGGTGACTCTGGCCCATAGTCCCAGAGAAGCCACTAGCTGAATGTGTGGTGACCTCTGGGCGTGGTGGCACCCCTCACCTGGAGAGTGCACCCATCGCGAGTGGGCCGGTGGCTTCATGGGGTGCCTGCATTCAGACAAGGGAGTAGGCCAGTGAATGCCCAGATCCTCCTCGCGGGCTGCAGCACTCTGAGTCCGTGGGTGTAAAAGATGCTTTAGCATTTAGAGGAAGGAAAAAATCTTCCTGGGGACAGAAACTTGTAGCCGTTTGCAGAAGGAAGTCTCAAAGGGCGAGCGGGAGCCGCAGCGGGAGGGCTGGTGGGCAGCGGCAGCGTGCTCAGTGTGGTGGTCTCACTGCGCCAATGTCCGTTGGGAGGGGCCTTTTGTGGCATTTCTCCATGTTGCTGCAAAGACAGTTCCTTAAGTTCAAGCTTGTCTACTCCTTCCTCCTTCTTATTATGCCGAGGCGACAAATTTAATAGACTGAGGACATCTCTTTTGGAAGTCATTGTTCCAGGGGTCCCTCGAAATATTTTCATTGGTCCCGTGGACTGCTGGGGTGTGCTCTGCCAAAACATCTTCAGGTTGTGGACGGCCTGCACCTTTTCGTCAATGGCTGCCATTTTTAGTTTGTCTATGTCAGGAGCATCAGCTGGACTCGAGCGCGCGGAACCAGCTGAGGAATAGGAGAGTGCTGGGGATGGTGCACTGCCAGCAGGAGATTGATGGCCTGAGCTTGGGGACATGTTCCTTGGTGATTTGGAAATGTGGGCACTGTAAGGAGAGCTGGGGTACTTCAGTTTAAAGAGAGGCTGGTCGGTCAAGGAAGTCTGAGAGTCGGAGCCAGGTGACGGCCGGCCACTGTGCTGGCTCGGACTGTCTTTGATGGATGCCTCCGAGGTGGTGGGGCTGCTGTAGCCTGAACTCACCTTGGGCAGGGATGAGCTTCTGGCTGGGGGCTTTGGTTTAACTGTGATTGGTGATGGCTGACTCTTCTGATGGGAGAGGGCAGGCCTGCTGAAAGCACTTGTTTCTGATGCTCTGAAGATGGCGGCACTGTTTGGCACGGAAATGCCATCTTCTGGGTTATTATTCTTGCTGTTCTGACTGCTGCCCCTCTGAAGACGCTCCACCGCAATGAGATGACTTTGTGTCTCTTCTAGAATCTTCTGGGCCAACTCTTGTGGATCAAGCTTTGGGTTGCTTTCTTCTTGAGATTTCACAGTACTGTCTGTTTCTGTGCTAGACTGGTCTGATTCTCCCGTATCTGAACTTGCTAGTTTTCCAACCTTTTGGAAGGGTGAGTTTGGGCTGGGAATCAAAGTCATTTTAACTGGAGAATTTGGAGTACTTACACTCCCCTTGGAGCTTACTGAAACTTTCACACCTCCAGCTGTCCCTCCTCGGGACTGTTTGTGATCTGGTGAGAAGCCTGTCTTTCTGTTTTCTTGGTAGGCCGCCAAAGGCTCAGTGCTGATGATGGAAAACCCTTCATATTCTTCTTCGTCTTTGCTGCCTGCAGGGCGGGTCTGGGGGGACAGCCGGCTCCGGGGCAGAGTGGATCGCTGTGGGTAAGCATTCTTGGACCTGTCATAGTCTTGCCGACCTCGGGGGCCCCCACCTTCTGACCCACCCTCGGGCTTGGAGACAAAGCTCATCGAGGAAGCGATGGAGCTCAGACTGTACACGGAGATGGCATCTGAGGCAATGCTGTCTGCACCAGTGGGAGAGAAGGGAGGATGCTGGTAGCCCAAGGGCAGGGCATTGGAGACAGACTGAGCTGAGGCCAGGGACTCCAAGGAGGATGAGCTGTCAAGGCTGAGGCGCTTGGGCAGCTCAGTAGAATCTAAGACAAAACATATGTACCCAGAGGGCAGTTAGAATTCTGTATGGTTTTGATTTTTCTTTCAAATTCACAACCATCTTTATAAGTGCTACTTATGTATAACCTGAATTCATCTTGAAAAACATGGTTCTGTTGGATAAAGGAAACCTTACATAGGGACATAAACACCCTAGGCAAGCTCACAGCCCTGCACATCTGCCTGCAGCTCTGACTGGGGTCTGTGGGAAATCTGTGATGTCCCCTGTCCTAGACCCACACTCACTGTCCCTCCAGAGACAGCCCCATTGCTCCACATCCCAGCAGCCTCACACACACACAGAGGTCATTCACACACACTCTCCACACTGCTTCCCCTCCCGCCTTTCTTCGCCCACTCCTCTCAGGCCATCACACCCTGCCCTGACTGCTCCTTCCCAGGCCCCTCAGTGTGACCTTTGAACCCCAGAATGCCCACAGGACATAGTCCTCTTGCCCTTGGCCCTGTATGCACATTTATATCTCCACATTGACCTCTCCCAGAACTCCACATTCTTATAAGCAGCTGCCTATGTAGGTATCTAATAGATAATTTTTTCATATGTCCAAAGTAAAACTCAAACCCACTCTTCCTGCTACTTTCAAGGTCTCAGCAAAAGGCAGCCCCATTCTGGCGGTTCCAAAAAAAACGGTGTTACCTTTGATCCTTTCTGTCTGACATACATTCTTGAGCAGATCCAGTGGAGCCAGCATTTAGTCTCTCTGCTGCAGCTAGTGTGGCCCCTTGAGGTCGGCAGGCAGGTGTGCCCCTGGGGTCGACACCTGCCTCCCAGGCCCCGTGGTCTGGGTGGAGCTCCTCCCTCGTCCTGTCTGCTCTGCGGCCACCCTCTTACTTTCTAATCTCTTACTTGATTTGTTTTCTTAATAGCACTAGGCAACACCTCATCTTATATAATACGTGTATTTTAACTGCAAGTTCTGTGAAAGCAGGTAGTTTTTATTTACTGCTCTTAAACAGCCTAACACAAAAAATATTTCTTCCCCTTCCCAAAATGTTGCCAGATTTGTGCTGGCCTCCGTCCCCAGGGGGCTCTGGGCGGAACTCTCACCGAAAAGGGCGAGCAGAGACTGGAGCGCAAAGTGCATGGTTCTTCGATTGGCTTGTTTCCCGGTTTTCAGGATTACTTCCTCCTGGCCAACTTCACAAAGGTCAAAACCTAGTGGAGCAAAGAATATAAACATCAGCTTCCTTAGGGAAGACTCCATATCTTGAAAGGGATGAGAGCTGTAGGGCTCCTCGTACATTGTCAATAGGAACCCCTGCAGGCCCCTCAGCCAGTGGGGTGCCCCATGTGCAAACCGCACAGACCCCCTCTGTCCCTTCATAGGGCACTGGCTTCTTTCTTACCCTGAACTATGTTCTTGAGAGCTGAGGGTCAGAATAAGGCTCTTTAACATTTGTTTTCTGTTTGTTCGCAGAACAGTCCACTTAGAGGAGGTTGTCCGGGACAAAAACTGGTCACTCCTCCTGGCATTGGGCCCAGAATTTAAAGCTGGTACACAGGAAGGTGGAAGCTTCACAAGGGCCAGGACAGTGTCTCCATACGTGCTCAGTGTCTCCCACCCAGGGCTTTAAAATAAGCTCTGTGCAACAGTGCTATCTTGGCTGAACCAATGTGCAGGCGCTCTGCTCTGCCAAAGCCCACGGGGCTGCTCTGAGTCTAAGGTTCTGCTGAGACTTGGAGCAGGCACAACAAAGAGCGTGAGCCTCCTGAGCAGAGTCTGGCTAACGAGCTGTTGCCACAGCACTTAGGCTTATTAAGAGGCATTGCAGAGGCACCCAGTCCATCTCCCCAGGAAGAACTAAAGAGGAAGAAGCCAAACAGATGCTGTGTCCACAGAAAGACAACACCAAGCAAGAATTTAGGGCCTGAAAAGCCTTTAGCACCAAAAATCTTCACTCAGCCTCCTCGGCAGGTCACTGAGCTCTGCTTGAAACAGCACAAACACTGGGTGCTGAAGGCCCAGGGGACAGGCACCTGTGATATCTGGCCTTTCCCTCCTCTGATTTCAACGTTCCAGTGACAGGGATCTATAATTTACAATGCTGCCATTGTCAGCATGCTGTGCATTTCATGACAGTATTTACCAAAAGAGAAATTTGTGTCTATATTTTTATTCTTAAAGATTCTGATATTGGTATGATACTATCATTCCTTTGGGAATTAGGTTCACTCAGCATTATTCTACGGTACATTTTCATCTCTGAACTCAAAAATAAACAGTCTGATGCTTTTTTCTGTCGTGGTGTGCCTTCACTAAGGTGCTCCCCTTAGATTAAGTATTTACTATCTTCCCCATTAGAATGAAAACTCTAAGAGGGCAGGGCTTTTTGTCCTTTGCTCACTGCTACATCCCCAGTGCCCAGAACACTGTCTGGCACATAACAGGTGTTTAAAAAAAACTATGGTGTGAATTGCTCTCAAGTCACACACGCACTTAAGTGGAGCAGGAGAGCAGACTAATCTCAGTGCTTTATCAATAGATGCATCTGCTGTCAGTAGCAGTTACACTGGGAGCTGCCTCAGCTGCATTAGTGTTGAAAAAGGAAGTCTTAGATTGAATAAGGATCCTCCTATGTGCAGTTCTAGGTCCCCACAGTCAAATCAAAGGTGGTTTCTTTCAATATTATTTTTTTCTGCCAGTTTCCAGTAATAAAGAACATTAAAACCATTATTTTATGACTGTTTTCTTTAGCTTTTAATCATAGCCTGACTCTCAACAATACTGGAATCTAGCAGATTAAGATGACTACAAACAAAAGAGATGAGATCGTAACATAAGAGAAATGGGACAAAGCTGGGGGCCCATTTGGGAATTGTACTAAAGCTCTAGAATCTTTAACTATTGAGAAAACAGACTCCTAAGAAGCCACCAACCTTACCCAACAAAAACTAGGATAAATATAGATTTTTTTAAAAAATGGAACTAAAGAAACCAGTTAAGTCAAAGACTGTCCTACCTAGAGCCGCCAGGAATTCGTGACATCCCGGGAGTCGCCACAGTTGGACGCTGATGGAGACCTGAATGGGGGATGATGCAAAGTCCTGCTCCTTCTCGCAGGCCTGCAGCTGGACCAGCACCTGGTGGAGCTTAGTAAGGGGGGGACAGTATGAGTTCTCACTCCTTCCCAGTGTTTCCTTCCCCTCTGGCCCGCCTAGGATTTGTCCCCAGGTTATTCTTGTGTCATCTGTTATTGTCATCACTAATGACCTTGCACGTGTATAGCATTTGAAATTCTCTTTACAGTGCCTCCATGCCTACTGTCCTCTCTGTGGGAAACTCAAGGGGCCGACTCACAGGGTTTCTGCTTCGCATCTTCCCTCGCGCACACACTCTGCGGGGCTACTCAGCACGTGAGGGGCTTGGGAACTAAATGAGGGGTGGGTTATAGGCCTGGTCATCTCCCTCTTTTTGTTTAAAGTCATCTTTATGATCTTGAGGTAAATGGTGAAGAGGAACCCAAGGTGACATTCTAGAACCTCAGCACTCGAACCCACAGAACCCGCTCAAGTGCCCATGGTGTTTCAGATTGCCTGAGTCTGTGAACACTACTCTGGGGTCTTGTGTGGACTCAACAGTGTCATTCAGAGTCGCTTCTGCCCCTGCTACTCTGATGGAAACTGAAAGGTCAAATCAAGAACACAAGAAGGGTGGAGCAGAAAAAGGGGAGCCAGAGCAGAGGAAGGGGGCAGACCGCCTGAGCCAGCGGCACTGGCCACCGCAGTCCGAGAACGTGTTGGCATGTGCATGCGGCTCCGAGAGACAGAGCGTGCCAAGGGGAACTTGGGGGGGTGGGTTTAGGGGCTCACCTGACGACAGTTGCTACTTAAAGTAGTACTTACCATTCCAACCATATTTTTAACAGCCTTCGGCCAGCAGATTATAAGAAAGAGAGAGAGAAAGAGAGAGAGAGAGAGTTTAGACTCAAGCACAGGTTGTTATGCATTATGAGCTGATCACTGCTTTAGGAAGCGCCACACCAGGCCCGCGGCTCTGACTGGGAGGGGAGAGGAGCGAGAGTCAGCAGGGACACACAGGAAAATGAACAGCCACGCCCAGGCCAGACGTACTTGGGGTCAAGGGTCAGGGGCAGCTAGGCCCTGCCCTTTGCCAGGAGAGGAGCAGGGCAGGCTGTACTCAGGTGGGGAAGGGGCACAGTGGGCATTTATAGGCCACTCTGTAAACCAAAGTCCATGGTTCCAGAGTGACTCAGGAAATGTCCACCATCCACTAGCCACACTGGAGGTAGCCCAGGACACTTCCCAGGGGCCAGGAGGATATCAGGCAGAAAGTCCCTGTGTTGCCACCAAAAGCAAGAAATTAAGCAACTGGCTTTTTGGGTTCTCAGTCTTGCCTGGCAAATGTAATTCTAGCTTTCTCTTTTTGTAGAGCATAGGGTTCTAGCACTCCTGGGTTCAGGATGTTTTTAATCTGCAACGTTCCAAAAGTGTCTTCCTGATTCTATTCAAAAGCAGGTGTAACACTTATTACTAGATGAGTAGGAACTCAACGAAAGAGCCAGACTGGACTGCGTTCTAGATGTAGGCTGGAAACTACACTAGGGACATGGAGGCTCCACGTACCATTCAGATTTTCAGAGGTTAATCCTAGATGGAGGAGCTTGATCTCCACACTGAAATATTTCTGCTTAAAATGATATCTGCTGATAAATATATAATAATTGCACTTTTTTCTTCAAATTATTACATTCCAAGATGACCAGAGAAAACTGCTCTGTGCTCTTCATGGGTTGCTACACTCCAGGAGCCCTCCCGCACATGACTGTCACCCTGGGGCTTGTTCCAGGCCCTCACCAGCCAGCAGGAAGACCAGAAGCTCTGAGGCCAAGCTGGGAAGGGCCTGTACAGTGCTGAGAGAATCTCCAAATGCCTAAGTTAGATCTATATTTTCTTTAAAAACACATTTTTAAAAACCAACGAAGGAGTATCTTGAAATGGATCTGTTTGTGTTCACTACTGTGCCTCAGTGGCTATTTTGTTTCAGGTGGGGTTCGTATTTTGATCAGAGAGTAAATACTGGAACACCTCTAGCCAGGCTGGCCTTACACTTGCTGGCTTAGGGAAGGCGGCTGTAACACTTGGCAAT